>NC_042615.1:341042179-341347433 GCF_901001135.1 Rhinatrema bivittatum
AGCATATGGCTGATCCAGCAGTCGGGAAGAAGAGCCGGTGCAGTCAAAGAAGCGTCAGGCCGCCACGGACAAGTGACACAGTGTCAGAAAGAATTTCTTGAAAGAAAAGGAGAGGCCTGAGCCGCAGCGAATAGAAAACAGAAAACGAAGGGACACCGAGCACGGGGAAAAGATCGTCAGTGTGAGAACAGTGTTGGGCAGTGAAGAAAGCTTCTGTTGACTGCAGTGAGGCCAAGGAGAATAAACAGGCCATGACTGAGAAGAGAGGCTGATAGGAGAAGGCCCACTGCAGCAGCAACAAGCAAGGAAGACCATGATTGAGAAGAGATCCGATCCACGGCCAAGCCTTCCTGCTTGCTGCCAAGCTGTACGGAAGTGGGGGGGGGAGGGGGGGGGAGGGGCTGTGTGATATTACAGAGCACTGAAGTGTGGTGAGAAGAGGTGAAGGGAGAGCTGCATTGGTGAGAGAGGACAGCAGTAGAAGAGGTGTGAAAGAATCAGCAGTGGCAGTAGGGATCCCGAGACAATACGGTAGTGAATCACAAAAAGAGGAGGGGGCCAGAGTGGCAGCCGGGTGCTGCAGATCAGTTTGAACAGCCTAGCAAAGAGAGAGAGAAAGTAGCAGGAGCTGACCAGGCTGATAGGGAGACCCGAGTAAACGGAATGGCACTGGACCGCTGCAGCTACCACTCCTCCTCATGACAGCCACATGCAGAAAGCCAGGAGGCAAGCGAGCCACTGCTGAGAGGGAGGCACTGGAAAAATCAGGGAGAGAGGGCAGTCAAGCCGTGTGGAAGGCATCGTGAGAAAGATAAAGAGCATCAGAGGGAGCACAGGAGGAAACAGCTGACTGTTGCTGGTCAGCTGTGATCACAATCACTGCTGCTTCCAGCAGCGTCCTGCTCCCATGACCAGAGCCACGGGGAGAAAAGGCGAAGACAGCAAGGGTGACAAGGATTGGATTGCTGCCACGGCGTTCTCCTACCCCCCCCCCCCCCCTGCAGTCAACCCAGAGCCGGTCCAGAAAGGAAGAGAGAGAGTTGAGTGCCCATGTTCGCAATCACTTTTTTTCTTTTATTTAGTTTAAAAAATACTGCAATTAGAGTCGGGGCCTTGAGGAAGCCCCGACATAGCCAGAGAGGCCAGGCCAAGATTGCTGATGTCAGCAATGTCAGCAGAGATCTGAGGAGCCCAGAAGGGAAGGGGGGGGGCTATCAATTTTATAAAAATAAAATGAAACCAAATTTCTACAAAATGAAGGTGGTGGTCAGGTGAGGGGACCCTGGCCACCAAACCAATACCAACTCCCTACCTTCAGCTAGTAGCGTTAAAGTAATGTTTGCCCCCCTTTGAACACGGGCATCATTGGTAATTAAAAAACCCTTAAAAAAAAAAACCCAAATCATAAAATATGAGCAGTGGTCACCAAAAGAAGATCTAAGAAGCCCTGCCCAACCATTCCATATTTTATATAGGTAACAGCTTTGAAAGATAAAGATTAAAGGTTACAGAAAGGGCTGAGAAAGCATTTGAGGATGAATAATGATAGAGAACAGCATAAATAAATATAAGAAAAATGTTTAAAACATGCAAAAGTATTTTCACAGAATATGAGAAATAGATAAATACACTTTTAAAACAAATGGTAGCACCTGTTCATCCCCATTTCAGTTAGTACTTCCCAAAGCATCCTAAGAAAATGAGTATCATCATGGAAATGGGTTGAAGAAGCGAAGCTGTAAACATAGTACCATAGCAACGGCTTCCCTAGAGACAAGTGATGGGGTGGGCTCAGCTTTACTACCATCGTTTGCAGCGCAAGGACAGAGCACAAAGCAAAAACCTGACAGACGGATACTAATAACACCAAACATTTGCAAACACTAAATACCATCTAAAGTATATGGAAAAAGAAATGATTAAAGGATATCGAAGGTATTAATTAAGCAACCAAATGCACTATTTCTCTAAACGAAATAATCAAAATCAAAGATATTCCAGAAGTATAAACTGAGAGACAGTTATAGAATCAGAGCAGAGAGCAGCCTAATGTGAAAGACAGCAGATTTGCTGTTGCAGTTCTCTGTATGCTTTTTGTAGGCCCAAACTACAAACACCCTAAATATGAAAGAACAGTCATAATATTAATTAAGAGTGCATGTTATATATGTGTGAGAGTGTTTCCAGTCAAGGTAAGGTAAATAGTAGGAACGTTTTTAATATTTAATATACTCTTGCACCACATGTTAGAGCAACATTTGAGAGGGACATTAGTGAGTGTGACTGTTGAGTTTCTATACTGAATGTCCCCAAACAGAAAATGATTTAGTTCTGATGCCATCAAGAAAGAAGAATTACCAATAGCAATCTCAGAGTTGATAGTAGAACTTGCTTTTAAAAGAATAAAATTGGTAATATATAAAGCCACAACTGATACATCAGGGCATTTCTCTTGAGAGGGCGCTAGCCTTAAGGAGATACCGTCACAAGTAAAAGAGAGAAAAGAAGGATGAAAGTTTGAATGTTAGTGTAAACTGTTCGTTCATAAAAAGAGCTAGAGATAAAAAAAATTATTTATTTTATTATTTAGAGCCCAAACAGTAACAACAAGCTGTTGGAGACACTTATCCTCTAAGGAACACGCTGACCTAGAATGCGGAAGACCAGGAGTGGTGTTAGGGAGCCAGTTTCTTTTATTGGTTTAATTAAAGCATAGGTTAGTAGGTTAAACGGACACCAGGAGAAAGAAGGAAAGCGGGTTGTGGTGGAGGAAAGAACCGGCCAGCAACGAAAGAAGAAAGAAGACTACAGATGCAACACACAATAACAAGCAAACACATAGCCAGGCCCTGAGCTAAACTAAAATTTAAAACAGGAAAAAATTAAGTAAACAGAAAAGAGAATGGATAAAAAGAAAAGAAATGAGAAACACAAGATACATACATAAAGCTGCAAACTTACCTCTTTGTCTGTTCTTCATCGCCATTGTGTTTCTCCATATCTTAAGAGAGAAAAGAGTGACAAAAAGAATCAATTATTAGGAACTGAAAACAGATAACTGATATTTAATAACCTAAGAATTAAAGTTACAGAGTAATATAATACTTATCTGATAGTTTAGTAGTGTGAATTGATAGATTAGATCTTAATAGCTGTTCTGGTTTATTTAGTTTCTCAATTCTAAAGGCAAAGAATAAATAATATATGTTAATATACTTGTGACATTAATATAGGGTAATATTGTGAATAGAGTTTAGAAAAGGTTACTGCTTTAAATAAAGAAAATATTTAATAGTCCATGCTATTTAAAGTATCAGCCTTATTTGAGTTGAAATTATATTATTCAAAAGTAGTATTTTTTATTAAATTGTATACCTGTTGTGGGTAACATCTAGCATTTTGCTGCCTGACACGACTACACAACTAACATCAACCTCGGCCACATTAAGTCTTCACCACACAGGGGTACAGTTTTAAACAAGCAACTTGTATTTTAAAACAGCCTAATTTCGTGCATATATGTACATGCGCGAAAAGGGCAGAGCTAGGGCGTCTTAAGGTATTCCAGTGCAGCGCCATTATTTTATACACAAACATCTGGATTTTAAATCCAATGCCACAGTGTGAATCAAGCTGTTACAGAATTTAATTCTGTAAGTCTGAAAAAACTCGTTTTAGGCCTAAACCGACTAGGTGAAGGAACTGGGTAAACTGGGGGGATGCAGGCTGAAAAACAGAGGGTTTTTGATGATTGTGGAGATAGACTGGGAAAATTGGTGGACTAATTAGTCAAACTGTCTATTTCCTTCATGTTTTGAAATCTGTTTAGCTGCGCACATTAAAGTAATAAATTCCTATGGAAGATATGCAAATTACGTTAGCTCGTGTAACCACTTAAAATTAGGAGTGCACATATACATGCTTTGTGTATTTTAAATTGTACAAGTGCAATTGTGCACCGATTTAAAATTCCTGTGTATGGGCGCACGTGTGTGCATATGCCAATATCTGTGCTGTTGTGCACTCATTTTAAAGTTACTGTCTTTGAGTTTTTATCTATTGAAATATGCCATCTTTAAGAATGTGCATTTCTTATATTTTTTCTATTTTGCTCTTTCTTTAGAGTTTCACTGTTCAGAGTCTGATTTCTTGGACTTTCTATTTTGGTTTTGTCTGAATGTTTTGTTTCTAATTTGTAGTCCCTTATTTCTGTATTAGATAAGAATCCAGTCTGTGCTCTGCTTGTGGAACTGAAGTACAGTATTTCTGCTAGTGTATAGTTTGTCTGTAGGGATTTATAACTGTCTGGCTTGTTCTGTTACTTCAGTAGGTGGTATATTGTGTTCTGGGCCTGATGTAATATTTGCATTGTTGGCTTTTCATAGATAAGGTTCCAGTTTGAGTCTTGAGAGTTATTTCTGGTATGGTATAGTATGGCAAGATTCTAGATATCTTTTTTGCAGGGGTTTGTGTTACTTCAGTAGTGGAGGGATTTTGTTTTGCTGAGATGACACCAGATTGTGTTTTTAATATGAACTCCAAGGGACCTCCCCTCCACCATTTAAGGAGCTCCAAGGGGGTCCCCATGTCCCCAGTTGTGGACAGCAATGCATAATGTGGCCCCAACACAAAAAGGTTTGCCCTACCCTTTATTTAAATAGAGGATACAGAGATAAATGATTCCAAAACTGCCCATTTCAAACTGCTAGACAGGCTTTGAATAAATTTTAAAACATACTTTGAAATGTCTGTATGCAAATGCCAAAAGTCTAAAAAATGAGATTGACAGGGTGGCATGTATGGCACTGAATGAAGATATAGACATAATAGGCATCTCAGAGACCTGGTGGACAATCAAGAAAAGCAAACAGAATATTAGGTAATATTAGGAAAGGAATGGAAAATAAAACAGGATATCCTAGTACCTCTGTATCAATTTGTGGTGTGACCACACTTTGAATATTGTGTCCAGTTCTGTTCATCCCATTTCAAAAAAATATAGCAGAAACTAGAAAAGGTACAGAGAAGAGTGACCAGAATGATAAAGAGGATAAAATGGCTCCCTCTATGATGTGAGGCTAAACAGGTTAGGGCTCTTCAACCTGGAGAAGATACAGCTGAAAGAGATATGCAAGAGGCCTATAAGATCTTGAGTGGGGTGGAGCGGTATAAACAGGGAATGATTATTTTCTTTTTCAAATAGTACTAGGACAAGGGGCACTCCATGAAGTTAATAGGTAGCACATTTAAAAAAATCTGAAAAAGATATTTTCACACACTGAACAATGAAATTGTGGAATTTAAGAAGGGTTTGGTCAAGTTCCTGGAGGAAAAGTCCATAAAACATTATTAGCCATATATTATTTATTTATTTATGAACATTTGATATTACACCTTTTCCAAAAATTGCCTCAAGGCAGATTACACCAAATTTAAATGAAACTTACAGTAACATAACATTAGTTATAAGGTGGCAATCATGATTGAATCAAATGTACAGTGACAGATGCATAAAATGTTCTCTCTTCTCAGAACCAGAACACTCTGTTAGGATATTTGTACAGATAGTTTAAGAGCTAGGTTGGTTGTGCATAGATGAGTGGATTCTAGAAGATAAGTTTGGGTGGGAGGAATATTGTAAATTGTTATTTTGGTGCTGTACAATCAAAGGAATATTGGGGTGACAACAAAAGCAGATACATGAGTAAGGATATATTAACAAAAGGATTAGCACCTAAGAACATAAGAACATGCCATACTGGGTCAGACCAAGGGTCCATCAAGCCACAGCATCCTGTTTCCAAACAGTGGACAATCCAGGCCATAAGATCCTGGCAAGTACCCAACAACTAAGTCTATCCCATGCTACTGTTGCCTAATAATAGCAGTGGCTATACTCTAAGTCAACTTAATTAATAGCAGGTAATGGACTTCTCCAAGAACTTATCCCAATCCTTTTTAAACACAGCTACACTAACTGCACTAACCACATCCTCTGGCAACAAATTCCAGAGTTTAATTGTGCATTGAGTGAAAAAGAACTTTCTCCGATTAGTTTTAAATGTGCCACATGCTAACTTCAAGGAGTGCCCCCTACTCTTTCTACTATCCGAAAGAGTAAATAACCGATTCACATCTACCCGTTCTAGACCTCTCATGATTTTAAACACCTCTATCATACCCCCCCTCAGCCGTCTCTTCTCCAAGCTGAAAAGTCCTAACCTCTCTACTCTTTCCTCATAGGGAGCTGTTCCATTTCCTTTTATCATTTTGGTCACCCTTCTCTGTACCTTCTCCATTGCAACTATATCTTTTTGAGATGCGGTGACCAGAATTGTTACACCAGTATTCAAGGTGCGGTCTCACCATAGAGCGATACAGAGGCATTATGACATTTTCCATTTTATTCACCATTCCCTTTCTAGTAATTCCCAACATTGTGTTTGCTTTTTTTGTCTGCCGCAGCACACTGAACCGACAATTTCAATGTGTTATCCACTATAACGCCTAGATCTCTTTCTTGGGTTGTAGCTCATAATATGGAACCTAACATTGTGTAACTATAGCATTGGTTATTTTTCCCTATGTGGATCACCTTGCACTTATCCACATTAAATTTATCACAATCTGCTTGTGATTTAACTACTCTGAACAATATTGAAAAGTACGGGTCCCAATACAGATCCCTGAGGCACTCTACTGCCCACTCCCTTCCACTGAGAAATTGTCCATTTAATCCTACTCTCTGTTTCTTGTCTTTTTAGCCAGTTTGTGATCCACAAAAGGACATCGCCACCTATCCCCATGACTTTTTACTTTTCCTAGAAGCCTCTCATGAGGAACTTTGTCAAATGCCTTCTGAAAATCCAAATCTATTACATCTACGGTTCACCTTTATCTACATAGAAACATAGAAATGACGGCCAGAAGAAGACCAAACGGCCCATCCAGTCTGCCCCAGCAAAGCTTCGCACTTTTCTTCTTCTCATACTTATCTGTTCTCTTGGATCTTAATAACCTTTTGGTTCTATTTCCCTTCCACCCCAACCATTAATGTAGACAGTAGTGTTGGAAACTGCATCTAAGTGAAATATCTAGCTTAGTTAGGGGTAGTAAACCGCCGCAATAAGCAAGCTACACCCATGCTTATTGTTTACCCAGACTATGAATTCAGTCTTGTTGGTTGTTGTCTGTATATAGATCCACTTTTCTTCATTCCCCCTGCCGTTGAAGCAGAGAGCTATGCTGGATATGCGTGACGTATCGGTCTTTCTCCCCTGCCGTTGAAGCAGAGAGCTATGCTGGATATGCGTGACGTATCGGTCTTTCTCCCCTGCCGTTGAAGCAGAGAGCTATGCTGGATATGCATGACGTATCGGTCTTTCTTCCCTGCCATTGAAGCAGAGAGCTGTGCTGGATTTGCATGAAGTATCCGTCTTTCTCCTCTGCCGTTGAAGCAGAGAGCTGTGCTGGATATGTGTTGAAAGTGAAGTATCAGGCTTATTTGGTTTGGGGTAGTAACCGCCGTAACAAGCAAGCTACTCCCCGCTTTTTTGTGAAGGCAAATCCTTTTTTCCACATTTCCTCTTGCCATTGAAGCTTAGAGCAATGTTGGAGTCGCATTAACCGTGTGTATGTTTATGGAATAAGGATATTATCTCCAGGTAGTAGCCGTCATTCCCGCGAGCCACCCACTCTTCATTCACGTCCTCTAGACTTTATGGATCCACAGTGTTTATCCCACACCCCTTTGAAGTCCTTCACAGTTCTGGTCTTCACAACTTCCTCCGGAAGGGCATTCCAGGCATCCACCACCCTCTCCGTGAAGAAATACTTCCTGACATTGGTTCTGAGTCTTCCTCCCTGGAGCTTCAAATCGTGACCTCTGGTTCTGTTGATTTTTTTCCGACGGAAAAGGTTTGTCGTTGTCTTTGGATCATTAAAACTTTTCAAGTATCTGAAAGTCTGTATCATATCACCTCTGCTCCTCCTTTCCTCCAGGGTGTTCATATTTAGATTCTTCAATCTCTCTTCATAAGTCATTTGATGAAGACCCTCCACCTTTTTGGTCGCCCTTCTCTGGACCGCCTCCATCTTGTCTCTGTCTCTTTGGAGATACGGTCTCCAGAACTGAACACAGTACTCCAGGTGAGGCCTCACCAAGGACCTATACAAGGGGATAATTACTTCCCTTTTCTTACTCGATATTCCTCTCTCTATGCAGCCTAGCATTCTTCTGGCTTTAGCTATCGCCTTGTCACATTGTTTCGCAGACTTCAGATCATTAGACACTATCACCCCAAGGTCTCTCTCCTGCTCCATGCCCATCAGCCTTTCTCCCCCCATCAAATTCATTCGGATTTCCACTCTCCATATGCATGACTCTGCAGTTCTTGGCATTGAATCTCATCTGCCATATCTTCGACCACTCTTCCAGCTTCCTTAAATCCCGTCTCATTCTCTCCACTCCTTCCGGCGTGTCCACTCTGTTGCAGATCTTAGTGTCATCTGCAAAAAGACAAACCTTACCTTCTATCCCATCCACGATGTCGCTCATAAAGATATTGAACAGGACCGGTCCCAACACCGATCCTTGTGGTACACCGCTTAAAACCGCTCTCTCTTCAGAGAGAGTTCATTTACCATCACACATTGTCTTCTGTCTGTCAACCAGTTTTCAATCCAGCCCACCACCTCGGCACTCACTCCTAAGCTTCTCATTTTATTCACCAGTCTCCTATGCGGAACTGTATCAAATGCTTTGCTGAAATCCAAGGAGATGACATCGAGTGCTCTTCCTCGATCCAATTCCTTGGTTACCCAGTCAAAAAAGTCAATCAGATTTGTCTGACAGGATCTTCCCCTGGTGAATCCATGCTGCCTCTGGTCCAGCAATTCTCCCGACTGTAGATAGTTCACTATTCTCTCTTTCAACAGTGACTCCATTACTTTTCCCACCACCGAAGTGAGGCTAACTGGTCTGTAGTTACCAGCCTCTTCTCTGTTCCCACTCTTGTGAAGCGGGACCACTACTGCTCTTCTCCAATCACTCGGCACCACTCCTGTTTCTAGGGATCTATTGAACAGGTCACACATCGGACCCGCCAGCACATCTCTGAGCTCCCTCAGTATCCTGGGATGAACCTCATCAGGCCCCATGGCTTTGTCCACTTTCAGTTTCCCCAGCTCTTCCCATACATTCTCTACTGTAAATGGAGTTACATCTACTCCACTCCCCTCCAGTTTCTTGTTAGCTAGCGACTGTCCTTCTCCAGGGTCCTCTTTACTGTTTACATGTTTATTAACTCCTTTGCATGTTTATTAACTCCTTGAAAAAAGTGAAGCAGATTTGTGAGGCAAGACCTGCCTTGGGTAAAGCCAAGCTGACTTTGTTCCATTAACCATGTCTTTCTATATGTTCTGTGATTTTGATATTTAGAACACTTTCCACTATTTTTCCTGGCACTGAAGTCAGGCTAACTGGTTTGTAGTTTCCCGGATCACCCCTGGAGCCCTTTTTAAATATTGGGGTTACATTAGCCACCCTCCAGTCAGACAAATTAATAATCTTGACATGAAGCTCGGTAGTGTCTAAGTTATAGTTTTTGATTAAAAGATCCAGTAGTCAAGTCATAGGACAGAACGGCTTTACTGAGCAATCTAGGGGAAGGCTTGGTTTAACAGCCATGCTTTAGCTCTTTTTCAGAAAGTAAGGTAATGTGGCTTGAGGGGAAGCGCTGCCATCTGGGCAAGCAGGGCCTGGAGTTGAGAGTTGACAGCCCTCCTCAGGCACACTAGCTCTGCCTGCATCTGGTGTAGCTGGACATGATGGCTCCTTTCCAGCCGGACCAACTGCTGGAGCATGGAGGTCAGTGGTGGTAACGGTGCTGTGGAGGAACATGTGCTGTGGACAGTGCTGGTGGTGGTGCAGTGGCCAGTGCTGGTGCTGGGGACAGTGCTGTGGATGATACTGGTGCAGTGCCTGTCATGTGGCGACAGGCATTTTCCGCCTCCAGAAGGGGCATGAAGGGGCTGGTCCGGTTCACTGCCTGCTGCCCATGTGGTGTGCTGTAGCGAGACCACTGCAGACTGGATTCCTCCTCCATTAAAGCCGAAAGATTTAAACTGACATTGAGTGGGCTGGCTGAGCCCAAGCCTTCCATTAGTACGATATCGTACGATTGGTACGATAAGACCTGGTCTTGAGCATCGGTATATTAAAAAGAATTTAAATAAATAAATTAGTGGGCTGTGCTGTTGCTGCTGCTCCTCCTTTTCCTCCTCTCACTAAACTTTGACTGGGCATTGATAAGCAAGGGGCCAGGGAGCTGTGCCGATGTTCCCTGGAGCTTCACTGCTGGTCCCTGGGGCTTGACAGCTGGGACCAACAGAGTCCTGGGCATGAGCTATGGAAACATAGAAGAAGACATAAGTACCAAAGCCACAAAGGACACATATGGAATATTTGGCATGACATGCGCACTTTGCATCTCAATGAATGAGAGTATCTTATGCCAAATGATAGACACAACTGTAGCAGCCTTGCCATTTACAGGTGAGTGGAACTTCCTGTCTCTGGCTCGCGTGGTGTCTAGCCACTCAGCCATGCCCTCAAACACGTCCGGTCCCAGCTGCTGGATGAGGCGCTCCTCCGTGGGCATGAGTATTATTGGGCAAGCTGCTCCTCTGCAGGTCTGCTGCACACCTTCATCTTTAATTGGGCCTTGATGTCCTGGTATCTCTGGGACAGCTGCTCAGCACTGTGCAGGAGACTGCTCCACCCTGAGATTGCCTGGGCAATGGTGTGCCAGATCTGGACTTGGATACCTTGGAAGTCCTGCCAACATGGATTCCAAATAGATTTACGTAATGCTCCAGGAAACCAGGATTAATGAGTTCATTGCCCTGGATGCTGAACTTAAGAGCCCTCAGGTGAGAAACGTCCTGCTGCCTAGCTGCCAGAGGGGGGTGCCACTTCTCTCTCCCACTCTGATCTCCCCTCTCTTCTGCCACCCCCACTCCTGTCCATGCCCTACCAACTGCCTTCCCCTCTGGCCTTTCTCTCTATCCTTAGCCTGCCGTTCTCCTCCCTCCATCCTCGCCAGCCTATCCCCTTCCCCCTCCTGCCTCCTCCTATCCCTTCCCTCCTACTTATCTCTACTGTCCCTGTCCCTACTCCTTCTTTCCCCTAGCACTCCTGCCCTCATCCTCCCTCCCTCCTTCCCCTCCTTTCCTCATGCCTCTCCTCTCCTCTCTCCCCACATCTCACGCTCCACCCTTTCCAACCCTCTTCACCACAACCACCACTTCTCTTTACTCCTCCACCACTCCTCCACTTCACAGAAAAAGACACACAAATGAAACAAACTACAAAAATCTTTCACATACACCAAAAGACAAAAGAGACCAAGAAAAAGGGAAACAAGAGAAAACAGAAAACAAGATAACTCAGTATTTACTGTAAAGAACCTCCAACTACCCACAAACAACACCTAACTACCTCCTCTCTCCAAACTCCTGACACATCCTCAAAGAGGCAGCTGCAGCAAGCCAAGATATATAAACAAAACAAATAGCACACAGCACATAAAACACCACAAGACATGGCTAATAACACACTGACGCATGGCATTTCACAAAACAGTATTGCCCTTTGCAACACGTCATCGCATTGCGTGGTACGGCATCATACTTTGCGGAAATTGCCTACGTAATGCGGAAGGAAGGCTCTTCCCCTAACTGCACCTATTTTTTTTATTGCGGGTGCTATTTCTGTTATATTTATAGCAAAATGCTATTTCTAGGTCAATGCTTGGTGTCTTGCTTTAGTCTTTCATTAATTGAGGGAATATTTAATTTACTTAGCTTTCTCTCTTGTTGCCTTAGTTGTCTTTTTAACAATCTTAAGCCAGAGTGATGATACTAAAATTGAACTGATTTAGGACTACTTTCTCAATGACCTTGGTTAAGAAAGGAAGGGAAGAAATAGCTTGAAAATTACATAGCTTCTTGAGATCCAATGAAGGTTTTTTTAAATGTTGGGCGAATGGAGGTTATTTTCAAAGATCTGAGTAAATGGCCTTCTGCAAGAGACATATTGATTTAATTAGAAATGAAGCTGCTTAAATGCAAGTGCAGTATTTTCATGAGGGCATTAGAATAGTGATTCATGGGACAGAGGTTGGTGTTCAAACTTGCAATAATCTCTGAAATTTCAGATGCAGATGTAGGCTCAAAAGGATCCCAGTGAGATTCAGTTATGACAGGAACGTTATTCAGTAGTGTAGACTAAGTTTGAGAGACTTAAGAAACAATCTGAGATACCTTTTCTGAATAAAAAAAAAAGATAATTTTTCACAGAAATCAACAGGAACATTGTTCAAATAATTATTGGGATGTGAAATGAGAGATATGACTAGGTGAGAAAGCTCATGAGGACGAGATAAGGAAGGCTGAATATGCTTAGAAAATTAATCCTCCTTGGCCTTATAAATAACAGATTACAATTGAATCCTTTAGGACTCCTGATCAATAGGGAGTTTAGTTTTATGCCACTTCTGCTCCATGCGCCTAAGTTTATGCTTAGTGTCTCATATATTAGCAGTGTACCAGGGAGCATAATGTTGGCATTGATTCTTCATATCATGCAAAGGTACAAGAATGTCTAACATTCAGTCCAAGGCTTTGTGCCAAAGCAATGCTGCTTATAAGATCATAAGATTTGCCATACTGAATCAGAGCAAAGCCCTAGCAAGCCCTGTCTCTCTAGTGTGTTTCCCATGGGGTTGGGTCTAAATAGTTCCATATTAGAAACACAATATTTCTGACAAATATACAGAACAGCTCAGTGCTACGGTGTCTTTGTTGCTAAGTTTTAGAATATCAACTTAGATTAATTAATCTGACTCTCACATTCTCTTGCTTTCTAGGAAGGCATCTGCCATTGGGTGGTATGTTTTGGGAAAGATTTTTCTTCCCTAACACAAAAACCTCTAGCTTGTCTTCTACATCTGTGAGTCAAGTCTAAAAACCAACTTTATCAAAGTATATGTGGAGGACAATTTTCAGAACAATTGGATCGGCTAACAGTTTTAAAAATTGTCCCTTGCTGAGCAGCTAAATATAGCCAGTTAGTTTCAAGACTTAGAGCTTGGAGGTTGCTTGGCTTTCCTATCTGCATCCTTGGGTAGTACCTGCGCATCATGATAGAGAATTCATTTATGTCTTGAAGAGCTATACTTGTTTGGAAATTAAAGTGTTTTTTCCATGCTCTCTGCATGCCAAGGTCTTCCCTGTGCTAAGGACAAGATCGTTGCAAGCTGCCAAGGATGTTCTGAGTAACCTGCTTTGTCATTCAAGCTGTGTTGCATGATGAATGGTAGGTATGTAGGTTTGGGTACTTAGGTTTAGGAAAATGACTGACCTCCTTTGTATGCAGTTGTAAATGGGCACTTGGTATGTAAGAGTTGACCTTTATATTTCAATGGTGACTGTGCCTGCTGCAGTGAGATTGGCTAGTATAGGCTCTACCTGTTTTTCTGTTGGCCTTGAAACCAGAAAAGTTTCCAGTATAATGGAGTCATGGCTGGAAAATATTGGGGAAGGCCCCGATAGACTAAAAGCCATGGGGGGTAATTTTGAAAAGGATTTACATATGTAAATATAATTACTATTGTAGCAATTTTCAAAAGCCATTTACCCTCGTAAAGTGCATTTACATGTGAATATCCTATGGACAATTCAATGGCATATATGTTAGCAATTTTCAAAAGCCCACTTACATGCATAAAGTGAATTTACATTTGTAAAACCCCTTTTGAAGTGTGTAAATGCTTTTGAAAATTAGGCCTCCATGAGTATAGGATGCAGGACATTTTTAAAGCTCCAGGAGATATGCAACACTGGAGAGACATTTGTTTTCTTAGCTGTCATATAGAAGTAACATAGGGAGAGTAATTTTATAACATTGTCTTCAGAGGGATAGCCGTATTAGTATGGTATAGCAAAAATGACAAGAGGACCTTATAGACTAACCCGTTTATTGAGGTATGAGCTTTCGAGGACAGAGTCCATTTCTTTAGTTGTATGAAGTGTAGTGCTGAGATGAGTAAAATATATGGGGATGGGGAGGGAGATACAGAACAAAGAGAAGGCACTGCTGGCTTAATTCAGTACCTTCTCTTTTTTCTATATCCCACCCCCCATCCCCATATTACTCACCCCTGTACTACACTTCATGCATCTGACGAAGTGAACTATGCCCTTGAAAGCTCATGCCTCAGTAAATTGGTTAATCTATAAGGTGCCACCTGCCTCTGGTCATTTTATAAACATTGTGGGTATCTTATGCAGCAGCTACATGTATGAGACATCAATTTTCAAAGCAAATTTGTGCACATAAAAATTATGAAAAATTATATCAAACAACATGCACACACCACACCCCCCACCCCCCGCATAAACGTACACCTGCTCTTTGCAGGGTGTAACTTGTACATGTGAATTTACTTGCATACTTTTTGAAACACCTCTTTTTTGTGGGTGCAAAAGTTTATGTGAAATTAGGTTACGTGCATATTGTATGCACATACACCATAAGCAATTTATAACAAATCATTTACATATATAAACCTGAGTTGTATGCATGCAAATGGCTTTGAAAATTACCCCGAAAGGATTAATGGCATCTGTTGTACAATTTACAAATGAAATTGTAGAATTCTGATAATTTTTCAAAAGACAGGCATGGCAGGTGATTATGGCTCCGTCTGTTTAAAAGTGGCAAAAGATGATTCTGAAACAGGACTTTTCTCAACTTTCTCATGAGACTGTTTTCCCCCTATTCCATTCCAGAGGAATTGGATAGAGTAGATGGAAGGAAGGTGATACATTCTGGCTCCTATGATTTTCCATGGGAGATAAATAAAAATTACACTCCCATAGGAAATAGTGGGAGCTATGTGGGCAAAAGGGAGGTCACATAGACTTACTGTTTAGAGTAGAAGGCCTGGAAAGGCTAAGCATTTGGGGACAGAGTTGGAGGCAGAGCAGAGCCTTATAATGGGCAGTATAGGCTAGTTCTGGCTCCTGCACACTTCAAATATCTTGTTGAGCCCTTCTGATTAACCTTTTAAGTGTTTACAGATAAACCTGAATATTAGCTGACTATTCTCTTTTAATTATGACAGTAAAAATTCAGGAATGACATATTCCACAATAAGGGGCGGATTTTCAGAGCCCTGCTCGCGTAAATCCGCCCAAAACCGGGCGGATTTACGCGAGCAGGGCCCTGCGCGCCGGGAAGCCTATTTTACATAGGCCTCCCGGCGCGCGCAGAGCCCGGGACTCGCGTAAGTCCCGGGTTCTCCGAGGGGGGGCGTGGGGGGTCGTGTCGGGGGGCGGGCCCGGTCGTCGCGGCGTTTCGGGGGCGTGTCGGCAGCGTTTTGGGGGCGGGTACGGGGGCGTGGCTAGGCCCGGGGCGGTCCGGGGGTGTGGCCACGCCCTCCGTACCCGCCCCCAGGTCGCGGCCCGGCGCGCAGGAGGCCCGCTGGCGCGCAGGATTTACGCCTCCCTCCGGGAGGCGTAAATCCCCCGACAAAGGTAAGGGGGGGTTTAGACAGGGCCGGGCGGGTGGGTTAGGTAGGGGAAGGGAGGGGAAGGTGAGGGGAGGGCAAAGGAAAGTTCCCTCCGAGGCCGCTCCGATTTCGGAGCGGCCTTGGAGGGAACGGGGGTAGGCTGCGCGGCTCGGCGCGCGCGGCTATACAAAAATCCATAGCCTTGCGCGCGCCGATCCAGGATTTTAGCAGATACGCGCGGCTCCGCGCGTATCTACTAAATCCAGCCTGGAGCGCAAACAAAAGTAGGCTATTCGCGCGCCTTTTAAATCCGCCCCCAAATGTGGAAACAAAAAGCAAAGCACACCAAACAGAATAATCAAAGCAAGACTAGTGTTAACTCAACTAATATATAAAAAATTTTTATATGAACTTTCAGACCTCATAGTTTGACCATACAGCTTTCAGTAAATATTCAGGAATATGATATTCAACTGTTGTTGGCCAAGTGCAGGCCCAAATCTCTGATAATTAATCAAGCCCTTAGTTTCTATTTAATTAAGATAAAAGCATACAATGTTTAGTACTTCTCCTCCTATTAAGAAACACCTTATTTAGAACTGCTTTCAAGGTGTAACTTCTGAAAAAGCTTATGCGGGTTGTTTGGGGTGGAACAAAACTACTCCCAGGTAGTGGCTGAAACAATCTGTACTTAGATCAAAGAAATATTTTTTTTAGAATTGGTGCTATCCTAAATATTTAGATGACCAGATGTGCTAGACAGCCAGGGGCACTGTCTCATACAACTGTAGGCCAGAATGCATGAATCATAGCTTTAAAATTAATAGCTGAATTTATTGCTATTTGAACATAAAGATATACAGTATTCTAACAGTAATGCTATCTTCAATGCAGATAAACATTACTTAGTTTGAAGAGGAGATGTGACTTTAAATACTGATTAGATGTTATTTTAGATATCTGTTTTATAAAAGCAGAATTGTTACTCTCTGTTTAATGCTACCTAAGTAATGTGGAAAACTAAAAATAAGTTGAATAGCAATTCTTAGGAACGGATAGATCCAGTGCTTTATCACCAAAATATAAAATTCCCTTTGCACCTGTATTCTATATGATACATTAGGCGAGTCATGAATTAATGATTTCTGTATTTTCTTTATGAACATCTGAAGTTTGTATCTTTTACAGAGATGATTGTATAAGTTTTGTCCTGTAATGCAAATAGTGCAGGAAATTTTAATTTTCCAGAGTTAGCATTATACAATTTGATTTATGCATGATTATAATTCTTGCTGTTGCACCATATGATCTAATTTATGATTTTGGAACTGATGACTTTTATACAATTACTACAGATAACTTTACAAAAATAACATGTTTTCAAAAATGGGCATTTTAACCTGATTCACAAAACTAATGATATGCAAAGTGCAATAGTGCTCTGCATATTACTAGTTCATTTTCCCTTGTGTTAACCATTGCAAATTAACAGGAGCAGTTATCTCAAGGGTAAAATCATCCCACTGATGGCAATGCAATTTGTCAGGAACTGGGGATCATTGGACCATTCAGAGCACTCCCCATCCACCTGCAGGAAGATATTCAAGTTGCTCCTGTAATGACTTGTTGCAGCTGATTTACTGCGCACACATGTGTCATAGTATGCATACAATATAGCTGTTCCAGGCTTAATGGCCAAGCTAACAAGTGATGTCAGTATTGCCCTGCCACTGGTTGAGGGCTCTTTTTGGACATATGAGGCAGGGGTCTTATTGGGAATGACGGGATTTGATTGAGGCGGGAGGGTTTATAACATAGGTGAAGACGGGATAGAGCACTGACAGTGTACTAGACCTTACTGCCACGCCTCCAGATGATACAGATTTTTGTGTGATAAACTAGCCATTAACAATTTTGCACAGCTTAGTACATAAGTAGATATGCCCTATGAAACTCAATATGTCCTAATTAATTAATTTAAATATGTGGACTCAATCACTCAGGTTAGCACAGGTTTTTACCTGCTCTAACTTGATATTAAGTAGCAGAAATATTGACGTTTGCTGAAAAGGCTAACACTAAGATGCTTTGAGTGTATAATGTGTACTCTTTAGGTAATGGTATACACTTTTTCTTTTCATTTTTTCAGTATACAATTCTATAAGAGGCTAGAAATATTAGAAATGGAGCATTACAACATTTTACTGCTTCCTGAAACAGCTGAAGTATATTTTTCAGTTAAATTTGAACATGGGTGTTGTCTCATTGCAAGCATATTTACTGCAAGTGGAATTGTGGTGACACATTATTAAAATAATGAAAAGCTTTTAATAAACATGTACTTACTTTTCCATTCTTCAACTGTGGGAAAATGTTGTGCTTGACTTGGCTGCAGGTCCGTATAGTAATTAATAATCACCCTTTGTGAATGTGATATTTAAATTGGACTGAAAAAGATTATTTCCTGGTCAATAATGAGTGGGTAAGTGAAACATAAGAGGGTGTCAATGAACAAAAATAGATCCTATTCAATAAGCCTGTGAGTGCTGATATAGGAGGATAAATGCCAAAAACGTGGGAATTTTCAAACAACTGAAAACTTAATTTTCTTAAGTCTAAATATCCGGGGATATGTGGGTAGGGCTGCTTAAATGATCTTAAACAGGTATTTAAATATTAGTGTGATTGGATATATTTGAATTTCATGAATTATCCAGCTATCTCAGATAACTAGCTCTCAAAATTCAGATATAGGGCCCATTTTCCAAACGTATCGCACGCGGTAAGGAATGTTTCGCACGCGAAATGTCCCTTTTTGCGTGCGATACCAAAATGGGGGCGGAGTCGGCCCCGGAAGAGGTGGAGTCGGGGCGTCACCAGGGCCGACTCCACGATGACGGCGCGCACAGCGAAAAGGTAAGTGCCTTTTCGCTGCCTATTTCGCTCCCAATAGCTACACCTCCTATGGTAGCGCTATTGGGTGCGAAACCGGCAGCGATCGCACCGCGACGGTGCAGAGTCGGGCGATTCAACAGCAGACACAAGGAATACCTGAAAGGGATATTTAAATTCGGCATAAACACATTGCCTTTTCATTTCAACAACAAGCGGCATCCACCACAGAGGAGTACTATGTCTGTCAACACAAATACAGCTAAGTACTTCATCTGTTTATATGAGACTTATGTTCATATATTTCTAAGTGACCAATGATTATACTTACAGCACATAGAAGCTTTTTTCTCTAAAGGGTTACCTGGCAAATACCCTTGGACCCCGTGCTATATGATTGTCGCTGGAAAATAATCTTTAAGTTTTTCATAGTCTAATGCAATAAGTGAGAAATCCGTTCATATTATTGGAACATCAGCTCAGCAGAAGGAGAAGTCGCTGGAGGAGGAAAATGATACCATGGAGAAGATATGGGAAAAGGAGGTGGAAGAAAAGGAATCCAGAAGAGATCCAGCCTGGCCCTGCAGCCAGGCCACGTAACCATTTTCTGTCGATCAGGAGGACTGAATTAGCCATGATCTATGAATGACTTCATATGGCAGCACTGAATGGAAACTGTTTCTGCAAGCTAGTAGAGCTGCAAGGCCTAAGGCACAAATACTGACCTGATGAGAAGAAGAAGCAGCTATGAGAGCCTTCAATACTGTCCTCACCAGGGAGGTAGTAGCCTTGAAGAGACAGCTATTGCAGTACATCTGCAGTTCTTAGAGCAGCTGAATGATCATGGCTTTGGCTCTACTGTCCCACTGGTTAATTGTGTTTTTTGAGGGGAGGGGGTTAAAATAAATTACAATAATTTGTTGTTCCTATAAGTAGTTTATTATTTGTTATTGTTATTATAAGACTTACCATACTGGGTTAGGCAAAGGTCCATCAAGCCTAGAATCCTGTTTCCAACAGTGGCCAATCCAGGTCACAGGTACCTGGAAGAATCCAAAGGGTAGATAGATTCCAAGCTGCTTATCCTAAGAATAAGTAGTGGATTTCTGTAACGCTACCTTAATAATGGTTAATGGACTTTTCCTTCAAGAACTTCTCCAAACCTTTATTAAATGCAGCTATACTAATAACTTCCACCACATCCTAAGAACATAAGAATTGCCATAATGGGTCAGACCAAGGGTCCATCAAGCCCAGTATCCTGTTTCCAACAGAGGCCAATCCAGGCCATAAAATCCTACAAGTACCCAAACATTAAATAAATCCCAAGCTACTTACTATTGCTTAATAATTTGTAGCAGTTTATGGATTTTTCCTCTAGGAATGTATCCAAACTTTAAAATCCAGCTACACTAACTGCTGTAACCACATCCTCTGGCAATGAATTCCAGAGCTTAACTATGCACTGAGTGAAAAAGAATTTTCTTTGATTTGTTTTAAATGAGTTACTTGCTAACTTCATGGAGTGCCCCCTAGTCCTTCTATTATCTAAGAGAGTAAATAATTGATTTACATTAACTTGTTCAAGTCCTTCCCTGATTTTGTAGACTCTATCATATCCCCCCTCAATCATCTTTTCCAAACTGAACAGCCCTTACTTCTTTAGTCTTACCTCATAGGACAACTGTTCCATGCCACTTATCATTTTGGTCGCCCTTCTCTGCACTTTCTCCAGTGCAATTATATCTTTTTTTATATGCGGCAACCAGAATTGCACACAGTATTCAAGATGCGGTCTCACCATGGAGTGATAAAGAGGCATTATGACATCCATTGTTTTATTTGCCATTCCCTTAATAATTCCTAACATTCTGTTTGCTTTTTTGATCACCACAACACACTGAGCCGACAATTTCAATGTATTATCCACTATGACACCTAGATCTCTTTCCTGGGTGATAACTCCTAAGATAGAACCTAACATTGTGTAACTACAGCAAGGGTTATTTTTACCTATATGCATCACTTTGCACTTATCCACATTAAATTTCATCTTCCATTTGGAAGCCCAAACTTCCAGTCTCACAAAGCCCTCCTGCAATTTATTACAATCCGCTTGAGAATTAACTAGTCTGCATAATTTTGTGTCATCTGCAAATTTGATCACCTCACTTGTCATACCCCTTTCCAGATCATTTATAAAATTAAAAATATTGAAAAGCACCAGAGTGAGTACAGATCTCCGAGGTCCTCCACTGTTTACCTTTTTCCACTATGACAACAGACCATTTAATACTACTCCCTTATTTTCTGTCTTTTAATCAGCTTGCAGTCCACAAAAGGACATTGCCTCCTATCCCATGACTTTTTAGTTTTCTTAGAAGCCTCTCATGTGGGACTTTGTCAGATGCCTTCTGAAAATCCAAATACACCACATCTACAGGTTCACCTTTGTCCACATGTTTATTCACCCCTTCAAAAAAATGTAGGAGATTTGTGAGGCAGACTTCCCTTGGGTAAATCCATGCTGGCTGTGTCCCATTAAACCATTTCTATCTAAATGTTTTGTGATTTTATTCTTTATACAGTTTCCACGATTTTTCCTATCACTGAAGTCAGGCTCACTGGTCTATAGTTTCCCGGATCAACCCTGGAAACCTTTTTAAATGTCGGGGTTACATTGGCCATCTTCCAATTTTCAGGTACAATGGATGATTTTAAGGATAGGTTACAAATTAACTGAAATATGTCTGAAATTTAATTTTTTAGCTCTTTCAGAACCTTGGGGCGTATACCATCTTGTCCAGGTGATTTACTACTCTTCAGTTTGTCAATCTGGCCTACCAGATCTTTCAGGTTCACCATGATTTGATTCAGTTCATCTGAATCATCACCCTTGAAAACCATTTCCAGAACGGGTATCTCCCCAACATCTTCTTCAGTAAACACCCTAGCAAAAAAATTGTTTAATCTATCCTATTGGCCTTATCTTCCCTAAGCGCCCCTTTAACCTCTTGATCATCTATTGGTACAACCGACTCCCTCGCAGGCTTTCTGCTTTGGATATATTTTAAAACATTTTATTGTTAGTTTTTGCCTCTATAGCCAACTTCTTTTCAAATTCTCTCTTAGCTTGTCTTATCAGTGTCTTACATTTAACTTTTCAGTGATTATGCTTAATCTTATTTTCTTCTGATGGATCCTTCTTCCAATTTTTGAATGAAGATCTTTTGGCTAAAATAGACTCTTTCACCTCACTTTTAGCCATGCTGACAATTGATTTACCTTCCTTTCCCCTTTCTTAATGTGAGGAATACATATGGAGTGTGCTTCTAGATGGTTTTTTTTAACAATGTCTACGCCCATTGCTTACTTTTACTTTTCAGTTTGTTTTTTTTTTACTATTTTTCTCATTTTCTCAAAGTTTCCCTTTAGAAAGTTTAGTGCTAGAGCCGTGGATTTACTGTCCCCTCTTCCTGTCATTAATTCAAATTTGATCATATTATGATCACTATTGCCATTACCTCTCTCAACAAATCCTGCGCTCCACTGAGAGATCTAAAATTGCTTCCTTTTTTCGTCAGTTTCTGAACCAATTGCTCCATAAAACTGTCCTTTATTCCATCCAGGAACCTTATCTCTCTAGCATGTCCTGATGTTTCACTTTCCCAGTCAATACTGGGGTAATTGAAATCTCCCATTATTACTGCACTACCAATTTGGTTAGCTTCCCTAAGCATTTCACTGCCACCATCTTGGCCAGGTGGATGGTAGAATACTCCTTTCACTATACTCTTCCCGAACACACAAGGGATTTCTACCCATAAAGATTTGATTATGCATTTAGTCTCATGCATGATCTTTATCTTGTTGGACTTCATTCCATCCTGGACATAAAGCATGGCCCTGCCAGCAAGATGCTCCTCCTGTCATTGCGATATAATTTGTACCCTGGTATAGCACTATCCCATTGATTATTCTCTTTCCATTATGTCTTTGAGATGCCAATTAAGTCTCTATCATCATTTACTGCTATACACTCTTTCTCTCATCTTACTTAGACTTCTGGCATTAACAACAAACATTTCAAAGTATGGGGTTTTTTTGTATTTACTTTCTGCTTTTCAGTTGTCAGGGACAAATTGGAATCTTTTAGCTCAGGTGAGTTTTTAATTATAGGCACTTGGACTACTTTTCTTATTATTGGAACCTCTCCTTCATCACCTAATACTAGGCCTCCTGCTCCAGCTGACCTTCCATCACCAGCTCTCCTGCGAAACCCGGATTCACAAATTACTTCATCCTCCCCAAATTTCTCCACGGGAATACCTTCTGACCCACCAGAAGGTTTACCAGAGCTGTATTCACCACCGGAGGACCTCTCATATGCAAAATTCATTGAGAAGGTGGGAAATCATCTTCAGGTGGAGACAGGTAAAATTCCCAATCCCAGAGCTGAGATGCTGGGAATTCTTAAAATATTCGCGATGCCACCAGAACCAACGGCCTTACCCCCTTATTCGGTCCTTGAAGGGGTCCTGCACAAGATGTAGGAAACCCCTTTTTCCACCACTGCCGCATCTCGTAAAACAGATCTAAAATACAGAATGAGAAATTCTACCATTTATGACTCCACTCAACTTCCCCATAACTCCATTGTAGTTGAGTTGGCAGTTCCTCATGATGTTGTTCATGGTATCTCCTTGCCACACCCTGCAGAAGAAGCTTGCAGTCGAATCTACACTATTAAGGCTTCTCAGGCTGAAGGCTGTGGTTCCAGTGCCTACCTCTCAGGAAAGTATGGGAAGCTATTCCATTTATTTTGTTGTGCCCAAGAAGGAGGGCTCCTTTTGTCCTATCCTGGATCTCAAGAGAGTCAACCGTCATTTGCAGGGGACTCATTTTCACATGGAAACCTTGCTTTCAGTGAGAATGGCCATGCAGTCGGCTGGAATTTCGGACCTCCCTGGATCTGTCCGAGGCCTGTCTTCATATTCCCATCCGATTGGAGCTCCATCATTTTCTGCATTTTGCGGTATTGGAGCACCATTATCAGTTTTGTGCGCTGTCTTTTGGTCTAGCCATCACTCCCAGGACCTTTTCCAAAGTTATGGTGGTATTAACGGCAGAGTTGAAGAAAGATGGAATCCTAGTACACCCATATTTGGATGAATGGCTGGTTCGAGCCAAGTCCTGGAAGAGAGTCGCCTGGTGACCCGCAAGGTGATCTCCTTTTGCAGGAACTCGATTGGGTGCTGAACCTGGTCAAGAGCAGTCTTCAACCATATCAGTCAATGAAGTATCTGGGTTTTGGTTCAACACGAGGCAGGCCAAAGTTTTCATGCTGGATGCTCGGATTCAGAGGTTGATGTCACAAGTGCGTCTTTTGGAGGAACACTATACGCCTGACAGTATGGTCCTATCTACAGATTCTCGGTTTGATGGAGGCTATCCTGGAAGTGGTGCCATAGGCGAGGGTGAATATGCGTCCTTTTCAGTGCTCCCTGCTCTCTCGTTGGAACCTAAAGTCTCGACTATTCGGTTTGGCTCCACTTGCCGATGGAAGTCTGCTCTCACCTCCAGTGGTGGTTGCAGGAGGATCATCTGAGAAAGGGTGTTTTCTTGACCTCCCGAACTGGTTGATATAACAGATGTGAGTCTCCAGGATTGGGGAGCTCACTATCAGGAGCTCATGGCGCAAGGATGCTGGAATGCCGAAGGGTCCCTCTGGAGCATCAATTGCCTGGAAGCCCTGGCTTTCTGGTTGGCATGCTTGCAGTCCAGGAATGTCAGACAATGCAAATACAGTGGCTTACATCAATCAGCAGGAAGGAACCAAGAGCCAGCAAGTATCACAGGAAATAGATCAACTTATGGAATGGGCGGAAGGTCATCTTCAGGTGATCTCGGCCTCTCACATTGTAGGAAAAGACAGCATAAGAGCAGACTTTGCAGGGAGAGTCTGGATCCAGAAGAACAGGTATTGTCAGACGAAGCATTTCGGCTGATTGTGTATCGCTGGGCCTACTGTTCTTAAACCTGCTGGTAACTTCTCATAATGTGAAAGTTCTTCAATTCTTCAGTCGCAGAAGAGATTCGTGGTTCCTGGATATCAATGCTCTCATGCAGGTCTAGCAGAAAGACAAGCTGCTTTATGCTTTCCCCCCATGGCTCCTGTTGAGCAGGATGGTTTGCAGGATCAAGGGCCACAGAGGGATTGTGCTCCTGGTGGCACCAGATTGGCCCAGAAAATAAGAACATAAGAAATTGCCATACTGGGTCAGACCAAGGGTCCATCAAGCCCAGCATCCTATTTCCAACAATGGCCAATCCAGGCCATAAGAACCTGGCAAGTACCCAAAAACTAAGTCTATTCCATGTTACCATTGCTAATGGCAGCGGCTATTCTCTATGGGGCAGATTTTAAATACTTGCGCGATTGCGTACTTTTGTTCGCTCACTAGGCGTGAAAAAAGTACACTGGATTTTATAAGATACGCGCGTAGCCGCGCGTATCTTATAAAATCCGGGATCGGCAGGCGCAAGGGGGTGCCATTTGTGCAACCTGCGCGCACCAAGCCCAGCACGGCCTGCCTGTTCCCTCCGAGGCCGCTCCGATTTCGGAGCGGTCTCGGAGGGAACTTTTCTTCACCCTCCCCCCACCTTACCCCCCCCCTACCTAACCCACCCCCCCGGCCCTATCTAAACCCCCCCCCCCCCCCGGCCGGCAGCCCCGCTCCGTCCTCCGGTCCCGGGGGCTGGTCCGGAGGCCTCGACCACGCCCCCGGGCCAGTGCCACGCCCCCAGACACGCCCCCTCCCTCCCCTTTTCGAAAGCCCCGGGTCTTACGGGCGTCCCTGGGCTTTACGCGCTCCGGTGGCCTATGCAAAATAGGTGCACCAGCGCGCGGGCCTTTTAAAATCCGCCCCTAAGTGAACTTAATAGCAGGTAATGGTCTTCTCCTCCAAGAACTTATCCAATCCTTTTTTAAACACAGCTATACTAACTGCACTAACCACATCCTCTGGCAACAAATTCCAGAGTTTAATTGTGCATTGAGTAAAAGAGAACTTTCTCCGATTAGTTTTAAATGTGCCACATGCTAACTTCATGGAGTGCCCCCTAGTCTTTCTACTATCCGAAAGAGTAAATAACCGATTCACATCTACCCGTTCTAGACCTCTCATAATTTTAAACATCTCTATCATATCCCCCCTCAGTCGTCTCTTCTCCAAGCTAAAAAGTCCTAACCTCTTTAGTCTTTCCTCATTGTGGAGATGTAGGCTTTTTCTCTTTGGCTGGCAAACCACAAAAATTGAATCTGTCTGCATCAACACTTCTCAGTATTTGCTTATCTGCATTAAACATACACTGAGCCTGTTTGTGGCTGCATTCCTCAAGCTCTTGCTTTTTACAGACAGACCTTGCTCTTAGCACAAACAACCTTTGCCCTAAACACAGAATGATTGCTTTCTCTCACAAAGATAGTAACATGAGTTAATCATAATAACCTGTAGCAGCTATGGCTCCAAGAGGATTGTTGTTATGAACAATGTGATTGTATACAGATGTGATATGTAACCCAGGACAATAAAAGGGCCTGCCTGAAGTGACTTCGGGATGGCTTCCTGGCTTCCTTAGAATCCTGTCTGACATCTCTTGCTTCCATGCATCTTACATTTACAACATCTGGTAACCCAGATGTGGACGTGATTACTTGCCATGGAGGATCTCGACCTGGCCCTGGATAAGGATCCCTTCCAGCTGACAGTGGAAGACGTCTATGACATCTCCTCCATGATCAGCAGGGATCTGCTGAAGATCTGAGGCGACTCACAGGGGCAGGCTGGCAGAATCTCCGAGCTGCAGTTTAAAATCATCCGCATCCTGGAACTGCTGGAAGCCCTGGTGAACCAGTGCAGCCAGAGCAAGGAGGAGGAGGAGGTGAGACTGGAAGGTGACAATCTGAAGATGGAGCTGGAGCGACTGTCGGAGGACAGGGCGAGAGAGGTAATAAGGGCAGCTAACCTTGTAAGAGATATAGATATGGTTTCAGAACCGACACAGGCAGAAACGCTTATACCAGTAGCAGAAAAGCAGAGTAGGAATTCTGACAATGTATGCCAGTCTCAGATGCTTTCTCTCAGCAGGAGACTTTATCTCCACTGCACCTCCCTATCTCCCCCCTCCCCCCCCCCCCCCCCCCATCCTATACACCACTGAATTTCCCGCTATGCAGACACAAAGTTAGTGACCAGCCTTTAAAGGCAGCTGGATATACTCCTAATTTAACTTCAGAGCACCAACTCCCAACCCCCACTATCTCCTTACTGAATCAGCCTGGTGAATTCCCCCTACTCATCCGGGCCGGAAGAGCCCAGGTGCACCGCCTCAGCGAAATTCGCTCCCAGATTCGTGAGTAGGGGGAGGGAACTGTTAGCAGAAGTTTCATGCACAAGAGTTACAGAAAATAGTAAGTAATCCTTTCTTTATTACAAAAGGAGAGGCAGTTAACGCCAGGCTAGGAGATATAGAAAATATGTTGAAAGAAATAGAAAACCGGTGCCCGTGGTATCCAGAGGCTGGTACTTTGGATATCCAGGACTGGATCAACTTAGGGAATGCCTTGCACGCACCCCTGTGCCTCAATACAACATCTATTGCTTTGGCAAAAATGCACGGAAGCGATAGAATATCTGGGGACACACATCACAAGGCACCGTCCCTAACCAAGGCTCCCGTGGCATCCTCCGATTCTGCCTCGGGGGAAGAATCCCAAAACCAAAGAGACTGAAATCAAAGGCACTAACTTCCCTCTGTCTTCCCCTCCAACCCCCTCACCGCCCACAAGCTCCCTGTACCCCCAGCTTCCATTGCCTGCGACAGTCGTTGATTCTGCATCACCGACTTGTCCAGATAAATTACCATCACAAAACGCCGCTCCACGTAACGACCTATGTGGTGCAGTCCGCATGGGGTTTCACCAAGAACAGGTGAAAGGAAATCTCACAGGAGAGGAATTATTGGAGGGGCTTCAAGCATTTCCCATCACAGAGGTCCCTAATGCCCAGGGTGGGATTCAGTATCAGTGGTCGGCACTACCTTATACTATTTTAAGGGAACTTTGCAAGAGCATCACAGAAACAGGCATTCATTCCACCTATACTCGTGGGATGTTAGCGGAAATTGCGAATGGCTATAAATTCATTCCCAGGATTGGAAAGATCTGGCCTGTATGCTCCTTACCCCTGCTCAGTATGTGGTTTGGGACTCAGAATATCAAAGGGAAGCCCTCATAACTGGAAATGCCCCGGGAAGGGAAGCATACAAAGGAACCGATTCTTGTATGCACAGGGACTCTGGGTGACCAAGATTACCCCACCCCTAGGAATGCCATTATCTCAGTAGTAGAAGAAAAAAAAAAAACCAGAAGCAGAATGTATTACAGAGCAGGCAGTTTATGTAGAGTTAAAGCATGAAGCAAATGCAACGCTTGCATTAATGACGCAATTCAATAATTGAGATACTTATTTTATATGCATGTGTAATCTGTCCTTTATTTTTTTTTTCATTTCCGTTTCGCAGAATTCTTGTTTCATTACTGGCTGTTAGCTTTAAGTTGGTAAATTGTTTTTCCTAAAGCATTCTATATTTAAATTTATTATATCACAGATACAGGAAAGTTACAAGCAGTACTAAGTATCAGGTTTTTTTCTTTTCAAAAGTTCTCCCTTCCCCTTACGAGTGGCAATTAAGGGTTAACAACAGAAAGACAGAGTGAGAGGGAGGGCTAGTGTAGGCATGCAGAACAGGGTTTCTCAAGAGAAAATAAACAGAGGAGAGAACTCCTTTCAATGAATTAGTCCTTTAAGTTTAGAAACAGATTTCTGAAGAATTTAAAGATATTAAGAATAATAATAGCCATAATTTAGCAAGAAAGTTTAAGGTTTTTTTAAGACAAAGAATTGGGATTGTTTTGAAAGTACAGAGAGACATTGAAAAAGTTACGATTCCTATTCTTTGACAAGCAATTACTGATAGGGGTTGGTACATCCAAAGCACTCCCCCCCCCCCGCAAGCCTTTTTCTTGCAAATCCAAATTGATTTTATTAAATTGTATAGTAGAATTGATTCTCCAAGGTTAAAAAGTAAAAATTTCACTTTAATCATTACCTTAATTTTTTACTGTGTGCCAGATTTTAATATTTTCCAGATTGACAGCCTTCCCGCCATGAGAGATGTGAAGATGAACACTTTGCACCTTATTTTCTTTTTCATTTTTAAACAGAATTCTGATTTTTGTTTTCTACTGGATCGATCCTAACATTTTTTTTTAACATTTTCCAAACATTTTTCAAACATTTTCCACACTTTTTGCCAAACATTTTCCAACCACTTTTTGGTTTAATTTTTTTTAGCTAAAAAATATGTGTTCATTGTTTGTATTCTGTCTTTTGTGCTATGTGTATGTCCTGACACCTGAAGAATGCTGTGAGTGAAATATATGTTTTTATGTAATTGTCTGTACACTTAAGTTGTTTCTTCATTGTTATTTAATAATAAAGTGGGAAAACATTATATAGATTAGTAATAGTAAAGTTTTAGCCATGATGAAATTTTCTCATTAATTAATTTGAATTTAAATCTCTCATATTAGGTTTTTTGATCCACAAAACACACATATCTCACTTAATAAAGAGTTAAGAGGCTATGCTTCGATATCCAAGAAAATTGAAAGAACTGAATTCACCATTGATTTTCAGAAATCATCCCATCAAGCCTTTTCCATGCCTTTACCACAGAAGTCATGCCTTTCCCACAGAGGACATCCTGCAGCCATCATTATGAACTGAACTGTTGCTACTTTTTGCCTGATTTTCTCTTTGCATTTGTTTTGCTCTAGATGTGTTTCCCTTGCTTAGATGAGAATGTATTACCCCTTTGTTCAAAAATTGCAATCAGTATTTTCCTCTATTAGATGCACAATTTCACAAACTTTATGTGTAACTATCAGCTCACAGGGTGTTCAGTTGGACAGGGTTGCCCCACTCCCACAACCACAGAAGGATTCAATCTGTGTAACACTAGAGCAGAAATGGTAAGACAAACCCAAAACAAGCAAAACACAGCCACCAATTTGTTGGGAAGCATCTGGATATTGTGTGGACGCAGGGCTTATATGAGAATCCCTGCAAGACAGACAGGTAGATATACTCTAGGCTACATCATGCCATCCTTTTATACTACTACCAAATTGCCTAAGGGTAGAATCAGAAACAGGAGAGAGTCAGTTCAAAACCCAATTGGGCGAGGCACAGGCACCATGGTCTACAGGGGCCTGATTCCCCCAATAGGGGCAGCACTAAACTACCGAGATTTACGCACCCTTGCCAACTGGACCACAGCCCTATTCGACCGTACAATTAAATCCATAAAACTCCTCACAGAAGAGGTCTCAGAAAGACAAATCTCATTGTATTACTTTGCATTGTTATTTTAATATGTTGCTGCTGCTGTATTCAATGATTGCTCAACCTGGCTAACATACTTTTACCTAAATCGCAACGTAAAGATTTCGTGTAAAATATAAAGGAAAGGATGAGATGTGGAGATGTAGTTTTTCTCTTTGGCTGGCAAACCACAAAAACTGAATCTGTCTGCATCAACACTTCTCAGTATTTGCTTATCTGCATTAAACATACACTGAGCCTGTTTGTGTCTGCATTCCTCAAGCTCTTGCTGTTTACAGACAGACCTTGCTCTTAGCACAACCTTTGCCCTAAACACAGAATGCTTGCTTTCTCTCACAAAGATAGTAACATGAGTTAATCATAATAACCCGTAGCAGCTATGGCTCCAAGAGGATTGTTGTTATGAACAATGTGATTGTATACAGATATGATATGTAATGCAGGACAATAAAAGGGCCTGCCTGAAGTGACATCAGGATGGCTTCCTGGCTTCCTTAGAATCCTGTCTGACGTCTCTTGCTTCCGTGCATCTTACATGTACAACACTCATAGGGGAGCTGTTCCATTCCCCTTATCATTTTGGTAGCCCTTCTCTGTACCTTCTCCATCGCAATTATATCTTTTTTGAGATGCGGTGACCAGAATTGTACACAGTATTCAAGGTGCGGTCTCACCATGGAGCGATACAGAGGCATTATGACATTTTCCATTTTATTCACCATTCCCTTTCTAATAATTCCCAACATTCTGTTTGCTTTTTTGACTGCCGCAGCACACTGAACCGATGATTTCAATGTGTTATCCACTATGACGCCTAGATCTCTTTCTTGGGTTGTAGCACCTAATATGGAACCCAACATTGTATAATTATAGCATGGGTTATTTTTCCCTATACCAATCATGGTATGCAGATCTGCACAGACTCATTGTCGAAGCCCCCCTTCATCTTCCACCGCACAAGGATCTGTTGCAGCAGGAGCCTGACCTTCACAAAGATCTGACTCAGTTTTGACTTATGGTTTGGCCCTTGAGAGGGCTCGCTTTTGAAGCATGCATATTCTTCCGCAGTGATTGCCACCTTGCTTCATGCTCGAAAGTTCTCCACCTCTTTAGCCTATGTGCAGGTTTGGAGAGTGTTCGAGGCCTGGTGTGAGGATCAAGGTGTTCTCCCTCATTCAGTTAAGATCCTGTTCATTTTGGAATTTTTGCAGGATGGGTTAAATAAAGGCTTGGTCCTTAATTCCTTGAAGATATAGGCTGCGGCTCTTGCCTGTTTCAGGGCCTGGTGAATCCTTGTCATCTCATCCTGATGTTGATGTTTTTGGAAGGGGTGAAGCATCTTCGGCCTCCCTTGAGATTACCGGTTCCATTCTGGAGTCTTAACCTGGTTTTGGATTTCTTGGCGGTCCTACGTTTTGGCCACTGCGGAGCCTTTCCTTGCAGTTATTGACCCTGAAAACAGTGTTCCTGATGACAATATGTTCTGAGCATCAACTTTCCGAGCTGCAGGCCTTGTCTTGCCAGGAGCTGTTCCTTTGGATGACTCCTGGGGCATTGCAACTCCGTACTGTTCCCTCCTTTTTGCCTAAGTGGTGTCGGATTTTCACTTAAATCATACCATTTCCTTGCCATCCTTGGATAAGGACAGGGATGCTGAAGAGTATTGCCTCTTGTGTGCCTTGGATGTCAAGAGACGTGTCATGCAGTATCTGGAGGCTTCTAAACCTTTCTGGAAGACCTATCGCCTGTTTGTCCTTCTTGGTGGAAGGAAGCAGGGTGAATCAACTTTGCGGGCTACAATAGCCTGCTGGATTAAGGAGGTAGTCACAGCTGTGTATGTGGATGTTGAGAAGCCATTTCTGACTCAGGTTAGGGCTCATTCCACTAGGGCTCAGGCAGTGTCATGGTGGAGGTTAGATTATTGTCTCCCGTCAACATTTGCTGAGTTGCAAAGTGGTCCTCCTTACACACTTTTTCCAGGTTTTATCATCTGGATGTGCAGGCCCGTGAGGATACAGCCTTTGCACATGTGGTGTTCACTGGTCTGTGGCCAGCTTCCCACCCTATTTGGTAGTAGCTTTATTTATATATTTATTTATTCAGATTTTTGTATTCCGTTTTTTGGCCTTGTTCTGAGTCCATCTGTCTAAATGCTTGGAAAGGAGAAATTACTACTTACCTGATAATTTTGTTTTCCTTAGTGTAGACAGATAGACTTAGCTTCCTGCTCTTGGCTGCTGAGTATTTGTGTCAATGGTCCTCCTGTGGGGCTACATGTTCCAGAGGATTACTGGTAAGTGTTCAACCAGTCCCTAGCTTAGGGAATATACATTCATTGCTTGAGTTCAGTGTTTCTTGTTTGTTGAGTACAGTAATGGTTGACTGATTGTATTCAAGTTTTTCGCTAGTCTGTCCACAGTTGCTTTTGAAAAGAATACTGAAAGGCTGGTGTCTCTGCAGGAGTATATGTACTGTGATGTCAGCTTGCTTTGTCTCCATCTGCTGGCAGGGGAGCATAACCTACTTGTTCTGAGTCCATCTGTGTACACTAAGGAAAACGAAATTATTAGGAAAGTAGTAATTTCTCCTTATATAATCCAATTACACAGCGATTCTATCTAATCTCTCAGAGTCATCACCATCAAAAAATGTTTCCATTGTGAGTATGACCCCAACATCCTCCTCAGTAAAGACAGAAGCAAAGAATTTATTTTGTTTTTCTGCTATTTCCTTGTCTTTCCTGACCACCACTTTTACCCCTCGGTTATCTAGTGGTCCAACTGATTCACGCACAGGCTTTTTGTTTTAAATATACTTGGAAAAGTTCTTATTATTTGTTTTTACCTCTGTGACAACTTCTTTTCAAATTCTCTCTTAAAATGCTTAACTGCTTTTTTACATCTAACTTGCCATAACTTAAGTTTTTCCCTATTTTCCTCATTTGGGTCTGCTTCTTATTTTTTTGAATGATGCCCTATTTGCTTTAATTGCCTCTTTCACATCACTATTAAATCACGCCACAGTTGTTTTGCTTTCCTTCAATCTTTTTTTAATGCATGGATTACATTTTGTCTGCACCTCCAGAATGGTAATTTTAAACAATGTCTTGCAAATCGCTTCCTGCAAGCTTTTAACCTTGTGGATCACTTCTAAGAGTTTTTTTCAAACAAATTTCCTCATCTTATCATAGTCTTCCTTTTTATAGTTAAATGCTACTGCAGTAGGTTTTCTTAGTATTCACCCTCTAGTGATGATGTCAAATTTTACTACATTATGATCACTGTTACCAAGTGGATCCACTACTTTCTCTTTTGTACCAGATCCTGTGTTCCAAAAAGAGAACTAATTTATGCTTGCAGCTCTGCTTCTAACAAAAGCAAAAGTGGGTGAGTTTAGACCTCACACCCAACAGGAGGGTTTTGGTGTTGGTGAAGAGAAGCAGGCATGGGGATGTGGCTCGAGCAGTTGGGACTGTGATAGGTAGGTGGAAAGGTCCAGGGGAAGGTCCAGGGGAAGCCTGCGGACTGCAGTAGTTTTCCCTAATTTAGAAGGGGGCTAGGGGAGGTGCACAGCCCGACAGGACCATCTCTTAAATTTGGTTGGGGAAAGGAGTAAATCAGGCCCCTTTCCTTTTTTTTTTTTTCCTTGACATTGATACTTAACCAGAAGTCTTTTGAAGTAGCAAGTTATCTGATCACACATAGCAAAAAACCTAAAAGATTATATTCAAACAAAAAGCTTTATTTACTAAGCTGTGATAAGGTGCAAAAAAACAGAATTTATCATACATAAAATGCTGTTTATGATATCATATGATATTTGGCTTAAAAGCAACCACTTAATAAGATGATTTGCTTTGCATGCATAAAATAGTTACATGCATGCGAAGCAGCTAATACATAGGTAATCCTATGTAAATAAAATAACATGTCTGGCCAAAGCCATATTATTTCCTGGAAAGATAGCTATAATTCAGTAGTTGCAGCTAACTTTCCATAGAAGCATTATGACATTCACTCACGACTCAATGCTCCCGGCCTGAAAATTAAAAGGCTAGCAGTGATCCTAAAATTCCCTACCATGTAACATCCTCCTCATGGGTCTAGTGAGATTCCTGCCCACCCACCCGCTGCCTATCGAAACAGCTGAAATGAAAAAATAAATAACAAAGTTTCATACAGCAACACCTTGCCCACTAAAGAAACCCTCAATTTTTCAGTCTAACCCCAACTCAAGTACCTCTCCACTAGGGTGGCCCTTTGTTGTATATGATTTGTGAAATGAAATATTTTTCATCTCCCAACCCCCAAAATTGTTCCAATACATATAAAAGTACTCTCTCTAAAATTTCAGCTCAATCAGATAATATTAAAATGGCCCCCAAAGGCTCTGAAGTTTCAGACTTTAATGACATCAATATTTTTTATATTAAACTGTTTTTATCTTCTTTATCATAGCATATCATTTTCAAAAGAAGTATAGAATATGTATTTATTTATTTAGAATTTTTATATACCGACATTCTCGATACACATATCAAATCAGGTCGGTTTCCATAGAACAAAACAGTCGCTGTTAAGGCATTACATAGAACAGAGTTTTTTAGAACATGAGAACGTAAATATTAAACAGAGTTTCTGAACATAAGAACGTGACTATTAAATAGATATCAATAACATGATTGATATCAATAATATGATTGAAAGAGAATTTAATTTGCAATAAAAAATGCTTCTGGAAGCTTATAGAAGGTTGTGGAAGGTTCTACAACCATCAAGAATGTTCTGATGTCTATATATAGATGGCATCACTCATCAACTCTCAGTCAGTTCAATTCAAGTCTTATAGCCAGTAATGCAATTTTCTAAGTTCAGACACAGATTTCAAGTTACAGTTCTATTCGTTAAAGTTTTAGTTAGTTCTTGTATTAGTGAGTTTGTGCTTTGCAAAATGTAGTTCATTTGTGTGATATAATGGCATCATCATCATCATCATCATCAAAGTCCACTTCAAAACTTTTGCACTGCTTACAGAAAGATTACGAATGTAGTCTCATCGGAAACATAACAAACCAAATTGTAGGAGTGAAACTACCTTCAAATCGGCAAGTACTCAGAGTTGTTTTCTTCAATTTATGTGTTGTTAAATTATCAATCAAAGAAAATGTGACCTTAGTTGTAAAAGAAGTTCTTATTTTTTGGGAAAAGGGACGAATTCCCCCAAAATGAACTAATCATTGCATTGAAAAGGTTATACCACTACATAAAGAATGGCAAGATTTACAAAAGCGGTTGGGCAGAGACTCAGATTTGGAAGCAAAAAAACTAATGAAATTTCTGTATAAATTAGATGATTTATTCATTTGTTGCACATGAGAATGCATTAACATCATTAAGAACAAAGAGGATAAGCAATTTTTATTATTGCAATGCAAGAACGACAACTAGGTTCCATGGTTGGCATTGATCGCAAATTTAAAGCCAGTGAAGAAAACAAACAGGAACGCATAGAAAAGGAAACAGAGAGAGAACTTACAAAGAAATGGAATGAAATGTCATGGTTCAGCTACCATCATTGTCAAGCACGGATAGTGAAGATGAAGAAGACAGCCAACATTCTTTTTTTTTTTCTTTTTTTCAAAATAATTTTTATTATTGGCAGCAAGAGTATGCAGCCACACACCAAATATAATTATTATACAACTGGGGCCAACAAGGCTTAACACAACATCAATATTGTATACATACAATTCCAAAAATTAATAAACATTCAACAGACACATATATATAGTGCAATTCTTGCTGCCCTTGTTTTCTTTTATCCCCCCTGTACCCCCTCCCCATCCCCTCCATCAAGAGCCTTCCCTGCATTCCAGCATCCCAGACATCCAACATCACATTCATCCCAGTCCCCCAGACATACCTCCATCCAACCTCCACATCCACAACATCAGCCCCCCCCCCCCCCCCCAGACCAAGGAATTCAATGCCAGGACACATTATAGCCTATTTCCAACAGACCATAAGAACATAAGAAAATGCCATACTGGGTCAGATCAAGGGTCCATCAAGCCCAGCATCCTGTTTCCAACAGTGGCCAATCCAGGCCATAAGAACCTGGCAAGTACCCAAAAACTAAGTCTATTCCATGTTACCATTGCTAATGGCAGTGGCTGTTCTCTAAGTGAACTTATAGCAGGTAATGGACTTCTCCTCCAAGAACTTATCCAATCCTTTTTAAAACACCGCTATACTAACTGCACTAACCACATCCTCTGGCAACAAATTCCAGAGTTTAATTGTGCATTGAGTAAAAAAGAACTTTCTCCGATTAGTTTTAAATGTGCCCCACGCTAACTTCATGGAGTGCCCCCTAGTCTTTCTATTATCTGAAAGAGTAAATAACTGATTCACATCTACCCGTTCTAGACCTCTCATAATTTTAAACATCTCTATCATATCCCATCTAGCGTGTCTTCTCCAAGCTGAAAAGTCCTAACCTCTTTAGTATTTCCTCATAGGGGAGCTGTTCCATTCCCTTTATCATTTTGGTAGCCTTTCTCTGTACCTTCTCCATCGCAATTATATCTTTTTCGAAATGCGGCGACCAGAATTGTACACAGTATTCAAGGTGCGGTCTCACCAAGGAGTGATACAGAGGCATTATGATATTTTCCGTTTTATTCACCATTCCCTTTCTAATAATTCCCAAACATTCTGTTTGCTTTTTTGACTGCAGCAGCACACTGAACTGACAATTTCAATGTGTTATCCACTATGACGCCTATATCTCTTTCTTGGGTTGTAGCAACTAATATGGAACCCAACATTGTGTAATTATAGCATGGGTTATTTTTCCCTATATGCATCACCTTGCACTTATCCACATCAAATTTCATCTGCCATTTGGATCCCCAATTTTCCAGTCTCACAAGGTCTTCCTGCAATTTATCACAATCTGCTTGTTATTTAACTACTCTGAACATCTTTGTGTCATCTGAAAATTTGATTATCTCACTTGTTGTTATTTCTTCCAGATCGTTTATAAATATATTGAAAAGTAGGGGTCCCATACAGATCCCTGAGGCCACTCCACTGTCCACTCTCTTCCACTGAGAAAATTGTCCATTTAATCCTACTCTCTGTTTCCTGTCTTTTAGCAGTTTGCAATCCAACGAAAGGACATCGCCACCTATCCCATGACTTTTTACTTTTCCTAGAAGCCTCTCATGAGGAACCTTGTCAACGCCTTCTGAAAATCCAAGTATACTACATCTACCGGTTCACCTTTATCCACATGTTTATAACTCCTTCAAAAAAGTATGAAGGCAGATTTGTGAGGCAAGACTTTGCCTTATTTATTTATTTATTTATGTATTTAGGAATTTATATATTTATTTATTTATTTATTTATTTAATTTCTTTTCCTATACCGATGCTCAAGACTAGGTCTTATCGTTACCGGTTTACAATGTAACTGTAGGGGAAACCAATTAACATCAAGGTAGAAAGTAAAGTTACATTTAAACAGGGAGCATACAACCTGGGCAATGGAAGACAGTACAGAGTTTAACTAAGAAACAATTAGAGAGAGATAAATATATAAATAAATATACGATGAACGTGGGAACATCTCATCGGTTTACATTGCCATGCTGACTTTGTTCCATTAAACCATGTCTTTCTATATTGTTCTGTGATTTTGTTGTTTAGAACACTTTCCACTATTTTTCCTGGCACTGAAGTCAGGCTAACCAGTCTGTAGTTTCCCGGATCGCCCCTGGGGACTTTTTTAAATAATGGGGTTACATTTGCTATCCTCCAGTCTTCAGGTACAATGGATGATTTTAATGATAGGTTACAAATTTTTACTAATAGGTCTGAAATTTCATTTTTTAGTTCCTTCAGAACTCTGGGGTGTATACCATCCGGTCCAGGTGATTTACTACTCTTCAGTTTGTCAATCAGGTCTACCACATCTTCTAGGTTCACTGTGATTTGATTCAGTCCATCTGAATCATTACCCATGAAACCTTCTCCATTACAGGTACCTCCCCAACATCCTCTTCAGTAAACACTGAAGCAAGGAAATCATTTAATCTTTCTGCGATGGCCTTATCTTCTCTAAGTGCTCCTTTAACCCCTCGATCATCTAGTGGTCCAACTGACTCCCTCACAGGCTTTCTGCTTCGGATATATTTTAAAAAGTTTTTATTGTGAGTTTTTGCCTCTATAGCCAACTTCTTTTCAAATTCTCTCTTAGCCTGTCTTATCAATGTCTTACATTTAACTTGCCAACGTTTATTCTTTATCCTATTTCTTCTGTTGGATCCTTCTTCCAATTTGGGTTTCCTTTGGTAAGAGTACAAAAAGTGCTTGCCAGCATCCCTCATAGTGCTTCTCTCTTTTGTGATTACCAGCCATACAGTCCATCTGTTCCATGCGCATGGACATAGCCATCCAAATATGCCAGGCCGCTATGTTGGGGGATGTCTCAGTTTCCACCCACACCGATAAGATCGTGCGGCATGCCAGCAGGATGGCAACTCTTCCGAATTTTACCTTAGAGTAAGTGCCCGGTAACAATGTCAAGAAAGGGTGAGTCAACAGAGCAGTACTGGATACTTGAGTAGCCATACCTGTGCAGCAGGTAATAGTATCCATCACCGCCGCCCAAAACTGTGAGCTTCGGACAGTTCAGGAGATGATGTAATAAATTGCCCTCCTCCTGGCCGCATTTAATACAAAACGGGGAGTCGGTAAGGCCCATCCAGAAACGACGAACATCAGCTCGTGATGCCCCACGTTGGATTTTGAGCATAAAGAGATTTGAAGTGGGAGAGACCGCCATGTCAATAACTGTGTCTGTACCTTATGATAATGGCAGAGAGATTCAGTTCATATATTTGTCCCAAATCCCTTGGAATCCAGACCCCCAAGTACCGCAACTTACCAGGAGCCCACGCAAAGGGGAAGGAATTGCCCCAAGATTGTGGTAGTGTTGGGTCTAGTGCCAATGCCTCAGATTTAGAAAAATTAATCTTCAGCCTGGCAATACTTTGAAATTGGTCAAAAATATGGATAATCACCGGCATGCTATGGTGCGGTCATCCTACAAATAATAATATATCATCGGCAAAAGTACTATTTTCAAAGGGTGGCTGCTTACACTAAGTCACCAAAATTCCTTTTCTCCCCCTAGTCGAATAGCTAAAGGTTCCACTGCCAACAAAAATAAGAGTGGGGTTAGTGGGCATCCCTGCCTCACCCCACATTGTAATGTGAAAGGGTCCGTAAGGGCACCAGTCAACAGAATACAAGCACTAGGGTTACAATATAGTGCCCGAGAGCCCATATTCCCGCAGAGCCCAGAACATATATTCCCACGATATGGAGTCAAAGGCTTTCTCGGCATCCAGACTCAGTATCAGAGCCTCTGTTGTCGGATGATAACTAAGTGCTGCTATGAGGCGCCTCACATTCCGGACACCCTCTCTCCCCTTAATGAATCCAGCCTGGTCTGTATCAATTATAGCAGGTAAACACCCATTCAAGCGCTTGGCAAGGATGGTTGTTAGAAGCTTTACATCTACATTAATTACCATATAGAAATCTAAGATCAGCGAATAAAGCTCCCTTAACTGTTCCATCGATTAAAACAGCACATCTAACCCAGGTCAGGGAGCGAGTATTATCACTGGTTGGACCCATCTTATGGAATACAATGCCTCTTGAAATAAGATTACAGAGAAAATTCAAACTGTTCAAAGTAAGTCTGAAAACCTGGCTTTTCAAACAGGCTTTTTATAAAGAGAACGGAGAAAGTAAGTAAGGAAAAGTGAGCATCAACAAATCAGCACCCAACATGTAGTTTACATATGCTCACCTGTTAATTATTTCACTCGCACTGATAAACGTAGATAAAACTTGATAGTACAAGAATGAATTACATGTAAATAACCATGAGATATGTATCAAAAGGACAATATATGACATTAATCAATTAGCCTTTATATGTAATTACATGGTACCGGATATGTATTGGCACTTCTATTAAGTATTAACAATTTTTTTTACTGTATGTGCCTTTTTGTAAACCATTGTGATGGTAAATAACTTAATGACGATATAGAAAAGATTTTAAATAAATAAAATAAATAAAAATTAGGGAGATAGTCCTGTATGAGCCAACCTCCAAAGGGTCCTTATCCTTTTGGGCAGAACCACAATAACCGAACGGTTGGCCTCTTCAGGGAGCCTTTTACAGACAAGTAGCTAATTATAATATTGGGACAGGGGGGCCAGAAGTTGAAACTTCAGAATTTTATAAAATTCAGACCCTAGGTCATCCTGTCCCACCACCTTCCCTATCTTCAACCCCTGTCTTGCTGCGTATACCTCATTATCGCTAATAGGCAGGTTCAGTGCCACTAGCTGATCCGCAGTCAGCCGTGGCCAAGTCATCCCCTGAAAAAAACTGCTCGGTGACAGCCGGGTTAGGTGTCTTTTGGGCATACAGCTGTTTAAAATAATCAAGGAACCTAGCGGGGATATCCGCTGCTGTCGTCTTATGCCCTCCACCCCGACCGTTGATTACGAGGTTGGACCGAGTTAGCTAACATTCTGTTCGCTTTATGCCATACTTATATAACTGAAATTGATAGTACTTCAGTGATTTAGAGGCTCACTGATGTAGTAGAGAATTGAGCGTGGTACACGCTTGGTCCACCAGATCTTTATCGGCTAATGACATAGTGCGCTTGTGTTGTTGCTGCGCTTTTTTGAGCACCTCAGTGAAGCGTAAAATTTCTGTATTGTGTTGTTGATTTATTTTGGCGACATAAGCTATAATATGCGCATCACTGCCTTCCCAGCCTCCCACAGAAGTCCAGGAGAGACCTCAGTGAAAGTGTTAAACTCCACATATTCCCTCCACTTAGCCTGTAGGAGAGCATGAAACTTTATCTAGAAACAGGTCGGGACGCATGCACTATGAGAAAGGTCCCCAAAGTCCCCTTTTAGCGTTAGAGCCACCGGGGCATGGTCGGAAAATGAAATGGCACCAATGCTAGCATCTACAACTCCGGGGAATATGCTTTCTGATACTAATAGGTAATCCAAGCAGGAATATGACTGATGTGGGTTAGAATAAAAGGTAAAATCCAACTCAGTAGGGTGCAGAGTCCGCCATATGTCCAACAGATGGAGTTCCTAACACAAAACGTTTACCTCCAATTGAGAGTCATTGGCCATAGCAATCTTAGGTGGTCGGCAGTGAAGTGATTTATTTGCCACTAAGTTGAAAACGCCCCCTACCACCAGAGTATGACCCGAAAAACTTGTCAAAATGCCCAGTAGCCCTGAAAAAAACTCATGGGAGTATACATTAGGTACGTAGATATTACAGAACACCACTTGCTGGTGGTAGAGGACTCCTGCAGCTACCACATAGCGTCCCTCTTTGTTGTGGCACACCCGGGTAAGCTGAAAAGGCAAGTGTTTGTGAATGAGAATGGCAACACCTCTTTTACGAGCAGAAAAAGATGAGTATATGCATTGCCCCACCCAATCAAGTTTTTGTTTCCCTTGCTCTACATCATTAAGACGGGTTTCTTGGAGAAGCACTACCTGGGAATGCTGGCGCCGCAAAATAGTAATTTAGATCGCTTTATGGGAGAGTGGATACCGTCCACATTAAATGGACATAATTTTAACCTTTGCCATGATCACCACACATGCATTGCCCAACTAGGGGAGTTCTCACCCCCCCGCTGTAAACACATTACAGATTGATCCTGGGGCTCCGCAACCTGAGCCCTCAGATCTAGTAAATCCAATACAGATAGTATTATTCCCTCGTCTCTATCTCTGCCCCCCTTCTGATCCAACTTCCCACCCCACCTGCCCCTGCCCCTCTCCCCCCCCTCCCCCCCGTACACTCCTAAGCCACATCCACAACCACATCCATTCACCCATGCAACCACAACAAATGCCCCAAGAGGCACGGGGACATTCCCAATCCGGAACCATCTTCCAGATGGGGAGAGGCACCCCCCTCCAACCCCCCTCCTTGTTCCCACTGCTTCACCCAACATAAATCTATAGGTCCTCCAATAGGTTCAGGCCTTCTAGGCCCAGGTCAGATGTTCCGCTATAGCAATGGAATCAAAGGGCCTGGCACTGTGACAGCCACAAAAGGACAGAAGAGAAGAACAAGAAAACTGTGTGAACCATCAAAGACAAATTCTGCAAAGGTAATAACCAAAAAGGCAGTGAACTGAGAACTCTGTCCACACTCGAACATGAACTGCCAGTTTCCATTGCCACGTATATCAGTTACACAGTCTGAGGCAGTTCCCATATGTCCAGATGCCCTTATTTAAGCCACACTGGGGTTATCCAGCATTGCCAAAAAATTGGAGGCTTCCTCCTTCAAGTTAAGATAAAGCACCCGATTGTCGTGGTGCACCCCAATTTGGCCGGATATAGCAGGGCAAAGCGAATTCCCCTTTTATAGAGATCTGAGCAAGCCGGTGACATTTGTTTCCTCTGCACTGCCATGGCTGCGGAGAAGTCATTAAAGAGCAAGATTTTGTGGCCTTGGTAGTCCACCGAGGTTTTCTGGTGAAAAGCACGAAGCAGCTGGGTTTTGTGTGTCCAGTTGAGAATGCACGCCATGTCTTGCCTGGGTCTAGCCAATGCTTCGCGGGGCAGTCCCACCAGGTGAGCTCGTTTGCACTGCAACTTGTCATCCGATATCATCAGGCCAAACTCGCCGGGAAGCCACGATTCCCATATTTCATGTTCGCCTGATCAATTCATTCTACCATATCTTTATTTTGTTTTCCTTCTTTTCCGGTTTCACTGTTCCCACCTAGTGTCTAATTTTAATCGAGCCCTCATTTATGAGAGTAATTCCCAATAGATCTTTACGTACCCTCAGTGCCAGACTTTAGTTCCTGACCTCTGTCTAAGATCGCCTTCAGTTTCGCACGTCTAGTTAAGATCCATTGTTAACCTGGAAAGTTTGCCTACACCATTTTCCCACTGGAATTGATATTTATTTTCTGGTTCAGAAATTTGTTAATTGTGTTTTAAGTATTTATCAAGTTCTGATTAAGTATGTATTAACTATTTATTGAGTAATGTTATGTATCTCAACGGGCAAGTTCGAAGTCCCCTTATCCCAGTTATTTACTTGCCTCTCCCTTTTGTTCCATGTAACGCTCACATGCGATGTTATGTTCATTGTAAACAGGTGTGATTTGTATTCTATACAGGAATGTCGGTTATATAAAAGTTAAAAATAAAATAAATAAATTCCACAAATTTGATCAGCTCCCCCTCTTGCACTGATTCAGGAAATCCAATTATTTTAAGGTTATTTCGTCTAGCTCTATTCTCTTGGTCTTCCAGCTTGTCCAGAAGGTCCTTTTGCTGAGCCTGGAGCACTGCCACATGCCTCTCTGACTCTGCCAGCCGATCCCCATAATCAGAAAGCACCTGTTCTGCCTGGTCCAGCGGCTTCGCCTGCCCCTCCAATGTCTCCTTTAGGTCATCCCTAGAGGCCTGGATCTTAATTAGGCGCGCATCCAGTGCAGATGAAACGCTTTGAGAAATCTGCTGGAGTACCTCGTCCGAAACTGCTGCCAACATCTTAGGGGCTTCTGCCATGGCCGCCATCTTAGCCATGCTTTGTCGCCGCTCCTCGTAGGCCACTGTCACATACCGCCCATGACGTGCTGATAATCTCTGTTATGAGCTCGAACCCCTGCAGATACCTCCCAGAACAGAAACTTCTGAAAATCACCGGTCCTTTCTGTTAATTAGTGGGGAAACGCAGACAGTCGGCCACCATCTTGGCCATTGTGGTGCTGTACTCTGCCCTGTTCCTCACTGGCCGCAATCTCTGCCACCCACGACGCACCCAAAGGTCTTCTTTGGCGGCCCAGATCTTTCAGAGATCCTCCCAGGCAGAAACGCCTCTAAATCACTTATCTGTTCAGTTTGTTTAGTAAAGGAAACTTACATGGGCGGCCGCCATCTTCGCCGTGCTGTGCCATGCTTAATGCCGCCTTGCACCAGCCGCAACCTCCTGCCACCTGCGGTGCATCGATAGGTCCCTGTCAGAGGCACCAGCCCTGCAAAAGCCCTCCCTGGTAAAAGCGCCACAGAGTCGCCAGGCAAGTCATTTAATTAGCGGGAAGGAGTCACGAGAGCGGCCGCCATCTTGGCCCTGCCTCACCGTGTTCTGTTCCGTGCCGGACCAGCCTTAAGCTGCTGTCACTCGCAGCGAGCCGAAGGATCTCCTTTGGGGGCATTGACCCCTCAGAGGCTCATCCAGGTAAAAACACCGCGGGATTGCCACTTTTGCAGGAGTTTAGCAGGGTAAATTCGGAGGGGAACCACGGAGCTCAGTCTCCAGACTTCTTTGCCTGAAGTCGACAGCCAACATTCTAATGATTCTGCTCAAGATACACAACCAGACTCAAGCGATATCATGATTGTGAATGAACCAAGTACTTCGGTATGAGAGGTACACTAGGGGGTAGATTTTTTAAAAAGAACGCTAGCGCATTCATGTGACTAAAGAGGTTAGGACTTTTCAGCTTGGAGAAGAGACGACTGAGGGGGGATATGATAGAGGTGTTTAAAATCATGAGAGGTCTAGAACGGGTAGATGTGAATCGGTTATTTACTCTTTCGGATAGTAGAAGGACTAGGGGACACTCCATGAAGTTAGCATGGGGCACATTTAAAACTAATCGGAGAAAGTTCTTTTTTACTCACGCACAATTAAACTCTGGAATTTGTTGCCAGAGAATGTGGTTCGTGCAGTTAGTATAGCTGTGTTTAAAAAGGATTGGATAAGTTCTTGGAGGAGAAGTCCATTACCTGCTATTAATTTCACTTAGAGAATAGCCACTGCCATTAGCAATGGTTACATGGAATAGACTTAGTTTTTGGGTACTTGCCAGGTTCTTATGGCCTGGATTGGCCACTGTTGGAAACAGGATGCTGGGCTTGATGGACCCTTGGTCTGACCCAGTATGGCATTTTCTTATGTTCTTATGTTCTTATGCGCTACCCGGTGTGCACACATGGACGCGCGATTTTATAACATGCACGCGCTGGCCCGCCCCCCTAACTGCCCCATTACTGAGGCCCAGCCCAGCTCTTGTGCGTGTAACCCCTGTGTTTTAAGCGCACAGGCCAATAAAAATCCGGCCTTAGATTTTTTCACTCCTCATCTGTCTGAAGCACTAGATAGATGCAAAATCTCTGACCGAAATGTGGTTCATCTTCTAATGGCTGCAGCAGAGGCTTTCAAATGTAACACTGAAAACTTAGGGGTAGATTTTCAAAAAATACGCACACGCGTCTATGTGTGCACGCCAATACGAGATTTTATAACATGCACGTGCTAGTGCTCGCATGTTATAAAATTCTGGGTCAGTGCGCACAAGGGAGGGTATAATTTAGCAAATTCGCATGGCGACGCATCGGAGCCTTCCCAGTTCCAAACCCCCCCTACCCTAAACTCCCTTCCCCTTCCCCTTTCCTACCCTTCCCCTATCCCTATCCTAGCCGCCCCCCCCCCCCACCCCATTTTTTAAACTTACCTTTTGCTCCTGCAAAGGAGCAGGAGCAAGTTGCGTGCGCCAGCACCCCTGCCAGCACACGATCCCCCGGGACATCCTACTCTCCACGCTTGCTAGTCGATGGCCTCCCCCACTCCCTTATATACAACAGAATCCGAGGTAGTCTAGTGGATCCCTCTGGACCCCACTCCCCAGATTCCCTCTTACCTAAAACAAGACACCCTGATGGTCTTTTGGCGGCCTGGAGATCCTTCTAGGCTCCGGGCTGGTCGACGCCATTTTGCAAATTGGTGTCAACTGGCATTTGGCCTTATCATGTAATAGGGCAAATACTGGCTGGCACCATTTTACAAAATGTTGTCAAAAGGCCTGGAGTCTAGGGGATGCTCCGGACCAGTACTGGATCACCAGTGTTTATTCTTTTAGACAAGGGAGCCTGGGGGGAGCCTACTAGACTACAGGGCAATCTGTTCTATTTACAGTGAGGGTTGGACTTGGGTGAGGCCTGCTATTGGGAGGGGGGTTTGGATAAAGAGTATATTTACAGCGGCGTAGACTGATGAAAAGGGGAGGGGGAGGGGAGGGGACAGGGTGTCACTAACCATCACTTTGATATATTTTTAAACTTGAATTGAGGTGGCGAATGGGTGAGGATCTACTCAGACCCCAAGGAGATTTTAACCATTGGCAGGGTTTCTGGGCCATGTGTCACTTTTAGAAGATGATAGCCCTGGGCTAAAGGGCTGCCAGTGCACGTTTTTCAGCCTTTCCTCACAATAATTTTTCTTGCAATGTTTTTTCCGCAAGCAATTGCCATAATATTTTCTCACGGAGGGGCCAGGTATCACAAGAATTCCACCCTCCCAGCAATATTTGGCCCCTCCCATATTAAAATATTATGACAAAGTAAATGGCCCCATAGCCAGTTAGGCTTATCAGTTATCCAGCTTTATGTAGCCAGATAACATTAGGCAAATATTTTTCAGTGTATCGTTTATCTTGCTCAATATTCAGGACAAGTTATCCGGCTAACTTTACTTGGATACTTGTTCAATCACTGGCTTACTGAATATAGATCTCTCTAACTCTCCAGTCTTGCTTTTCAGATTTCTGGCACTCTCAATCAGACATTTTTAAAGCAGTTTTATTTGAATTTCTATTTTTATATATGTCCACAACCTACTAATATCAGATGGCAATTTGGAGTCATTTTTATCTGCATGCTCGTATTTAAATGCATTTGGGTTTTTTCAGCTTTTACAATCACCTGTCTATCTGAACATTCTAACTTACTTGCAGGCCGATACAGTTAACCCTTGATTGGACACGCGTTTTTCCTTAACCCTTATTCAGTAAGGGGCGAAAAACGCGCGTCCAACCCGCAGAACCTAATAGCGCCCTCAACATGCATGTTGATGGCCCTATTAGGTATTCACGTGCGATTCAGTAAGTAAAATGTGCAGCCAAGCCGCACATTTTACTTTAGGAAATTAGTGCCTACCCAAAGGTAGGCGCTAATTTTTGCCGGCACCGGGAAAGTGCACAGAAAAGCAGTAAAAACTGCTTTTCTGTGCACCCTCTGACTTAATATCATGGCGATATTAAGTCAGAGGTCCCGAAGGCTAAAAAATGTAAAAAAAAAAAAAAAAAATTTGAAATTGGCTGGCGGCTGTCGGGTCGAAAACCGGATGCTCAATTTTCCCGGCGTCCAGTTTCCGAGCCCGTGGCTTTCAGCGGGCTCGAGAACCGACGCCGGCAAAATTGAGCGTCGGCTGTCAAACCCACTGACAGCCGCCGCTCTTGTCAAAAAGGAGGCGCTAGGGACACGCTAGTGTCCCTAGCGCCTCCTTTTTCCCGTTTCTACCATCGGGCCTAATTTTAATACAGAATCGCGCACACAGGCAAGTGGCCTGTGCGCCCGCCGGGAGAGCGGGCATTCGCCCCTCTCCCGTGGACTTTACTGAATCGACCTGATAGTATGCTAGTATCCTTTGAAGATACCTCCCTGTGAACCATGAGCTGCTGAGAAACTGTTGGCTTTCCCACATATTTTAGCTTAAAAGCTGCTCTATCTTCTTTTAAAAGTTAGTGCCAACAGCCTGGTTGCACTCTGATTATGATGGAGCCCATCCCATCAGAATCGGCTCCCTCTTCCCCAGAATAAGCTCCCCACGTCCTAAGAAACCTAAAACTCTCTTCCCTGCGTCATCGTCTCATCCATGCATTGAGACTCTAGAGCTCAGCCTGCCTCTGGGGTCTTGAACATGGAATGGGGAGCATTCTGAGAATGCAAACTTGGAGGTTCTGGGTTTCAATTTCCTGGCTAAGAGCCTAAATGTAGCCTCCAGAACCTCTCTCCTGCACCTTCCTATGTCACTGATACACACATGTACCAAGATAGCCAGCTCCTCCAACATACTAAAATCTTATCTAGGAGACGTATAAAGTCCATTACCTTCACTCCCAGGCAGGCAAGTTACCAAGTGATCCTTGTGCCCACCAACCACCTAGCTATCTACTTTCTTAGGCCTGGGTTTTCTAAAATCACAGGGCTTTGTAAATCGCGCGGTAACGGGGGGTGGGGGGCGGGCCTGCCAAAGCCGGCAGCAATCGCACCACCGCGGTGTTATCACTGCCAGCTTTCGCACCCAATAGCGCCATCATGAAAGGTGATGCTATTGGGCACGCTACTGGCAGCGATATGGGGGTCTTACCTTATCGTCCGCCCCGATGCCGCCCCGACTCCTCTTCCGGTGCCGACACCGCCCCAACTCCGGCCCAAACTAGCTATTGCATGTGAAAAGGGACTTTTCCAATCACTGGCTTACTGAATATAGATCTCTCTAACTCTCCAGTCTTATTTTTCAGATTTCTGGCACTCTCAATCAGACATTTTAAAGCAGTTTTATTTGAATTTCTATTTTTATATATGTCCTTTTTGCGTGCAATAGGGTTAGAAAATAACCCTCTTAATGATTGAATCACCCACTACAACAGCCATCCTAATCCTTCCCTCCTGGCCATGGATTCCTGGAGATACATCTTCAGTGCAAGAGGATAAAGCATCACCTGGAAGACAGGTTTTAGCTACAGGATAATTTCTTTCCACGTGACCTTGATCATTCAAAGCAGCACAAAGTTGCTAGATCGGAATGCTCACATGCAACCTCTTATCAATAGTTAGATACTAGGTGCAAAAGATAGATCCCCCCATCTCACTGCTAGGCTTCTGTCTGCATCTTAATTTGTTGAGTTGATAAAAGAATTAGAGGCTGTTTAAGGAGTAGGTATGTTTCAATTTAAGGGTTGTTAAATGTGATTAAGTTTTTTAAATTAAATTTATTAGGCGTCTTTTAAAATCTATGCATTTTAAATTTGATAACTAGGTGATTATATACATTGGTGAATGACCAGCAGCAGGACTAAAATTAGTCATTAAAATCAAGATTAATAGAATTTTATTTTAAGTGATTAATTGACAATTTGAAGATTTTCCTCTTACTGGGGGTGATATTTCCCATGTTTTTCCTTCCACCCTCTTTAACCATTTAAGGAGGACTAAGATAACATAGTAATGATGGCAGTCAAAGGCCAAATGGTCAGTCTGCCCAGCAATTTGCTTATGGTAGTAATTGCCACTTTGTGCAGGTTACCCCCATGTGTTCTGTTAAGGGTAGTAACCACTCTTCCATGCAGGTTACCCCCATGCATTCTGTTAAGGTTAGTGACTGCCGTTCTGAAAGGTTTCCCCCTGGGAGAGCACCAACCAGGTGCAGCAGGAAAGGATCCTGTAGCAAGGACCTGCTCTCCAGGTGATGCATTGTCCTTTCGCACTGAGGATATCTCCCCAACGCCTACTGCCCAGGAGGGAAGGGTTAGGTCGGCCATCATAGTTGGTGATTCGATTATTAGGAATGTAGATAGCTGGGTGGCTGGTGGGCGTGAGGATCGCCTGGTAACATGCCTACCTGGTGCGAAGGTGGTGGACCTCACGCGTCACCTAGATAGGATTTTAGACAGTGCTGGGGAGGAGCCGGCTGTCGTGGTACATGTGGGCACCAACGACATAGGAAAATGTGGGAGGGAGGTTCTGGAAGCCAAATTTAGGCTCTTAGGTAGAAAGCTTAAATCCAGAACCTCCAGGGTAGCATTCTCTGAAATGCTCCCTGTTCCATGCGCAGGTCACCAGAAGCAGGCAGAGCTCCGGAGTCTCAATGCGTGGATGAGACGATGGTGCAAGGAAGAGGGATTCAGTTTTGTTAGGAACTGGGGATCCTTTTGGGGAAGGGGGAGTCTCTTCCGAAGGGATGGGCTCCACCTTAACCAGGGTGGAACCAGACTGCTGGCGCTAACCTTTAAAAAGGAAATAGAGCAGCTTTTAAACTAGAACAAAGGGGAAAGCCGACAGTCGCTCAGCAGCGCATGGTTCGGAGAGAGGTATCTTCAAAGGATACTAATGATGCATTAGAATTAGGGCATCCCAACAGTGTGGTTCCAATAATTAGAAAAATAGTCCAAGTGCATGTAACTAAAAACTCACCTGAGCTAAAAAATTCTAACTTATCCCTATCAATTAAAAAGCAGAATGAAAATACAAACAAAAAACAAACTTTGAAATGTCTGTATGCTAATGCGAGAAGTCTAAGAAGTAAGATGGGAGAATTAGAATGTATAGCAGTGAATGATGACATAGACTTAACTGGCATCTCAGAGACATGGTGGAAAGAGGATAACCAATGGGACAGTGCTATACCGGGGTACAAATTATATCGCAATGACAGAGAGGAGCACCCGGGAGGAGGTGTGGCGCTTTATGTCCGGGATGGCATAGAGTCCAACAGGATAAACATCCTGCATGAGACTAAATACAAAATTGAATCTTTATGGGTAGAAATCCCTTGTGTGTCAGGGGAAAACTATAGTGATAGGGGTATACTACCGTCCACCTGGTCAAGATGGTGAGATGGACAGTGAAATGGTAAGAGAAATTAGGGAAGCTAACCAAATTGGTAGTGCGGTAATAATGGGAGACTTCAATTACCCCAATATTGACTGGGTAAATGTATCATCAGGACAAGTTAGAGAGATAACGTTCCTGGAGCAATTGGTCCAGGAACCAACGAGAGAGGGAGCAATTTTAGATCTAATTCTCAATGGAGCCCAGGACTTGGTGAGAGAGGTAATGGTGGTGGGGCCACTTGGCAATAGTGATCATAATATGATCAAATTTGATTTAATGACTGGAAGAGGAACAGTGTGCAAATCCACGGCTCTCGTGCTAAACTTTCAAAAGGGAAACTTTGATAAAATGAGAAAAATTGTTAGAAAAAAACTGAAAGGAGCAGCTACAAAAGTAAAAAATGTCCAAGAGGCGTGGTCATTGTTAAAAAATACCATTCTAGAAGCACAGTTTAGATGTATTCCACACATTAAGAAAGGTGGAAAGAAGGCAAAATGATTACCGGCATGGTTAAAAGGGGAGGTGAAAGAAGCTATTTTAGCCAAAAGATCTTCATTCAAAAATTGGAAGAAGGAACCAACAGAACAAAATAGGATAAAGCATAAACGTTGGCAAGTTAAATGTAAGACATTGATAAGACCGGCTAATAGAGAATTTGAAAAGAAGTTGGCTGTAGAGGCAAAAACTCACAGTAAAAACTTTTTTAAATATATCCGAAGCAGAAAGCCTGTGAGGGCGTCAGTTGGACCGTTAGATGATCAAGGGGTTAAAGGGGCACTTAGAGAAGATAAGGCCATCGCAGAAAGATTAAATGATTTCTTTGCTTCGGTGTTTACTGAAGAGGATGTTGGGGAGGGTACCCATAATGGAGAAGGTTTTCATGGGTAATGATTCAGATGGACTGAATCAAATCACAGTGAACCTAGAAGATGTGGTAGACCTGATTGACAAACTGAAGAGTAGTAAATCACCTGGACCGGATGGTATACACCCCAGAGTTCTGAAGGAACTAAAAAATGAAATTTCAGACCTATTAGTAAAAATTTGTAACCTATCATTAAAATCATCCATTGTACCTGAAGACTGGAGGATAGCAAATGTAACCCCAATATTTAAAAAGGGCTCCAGGGGCGATCCAGGAAACTACAGACCGGTTAGCCTGACTTCAGTGCCAGGGAAAATAGTGGAAAGTGTTCTAAACATCAAAATCACAGAACATATAGAAAGACATGGTTTAATGAAACAAAGTCAGTATGGCTTTACCCAAGGCAAGTCTTGCCTCACAAATCTTCACTTTTTTGAAGGGGTTAATAAACATGTGGATAAAGGTGAACCAGTAGATGTAGTATACTTGGATTTTCAGAAGGCGTTTGACAAAGTTCCTCATGAGAGGCTTCTAGGAAAAGTAAAAAGCCATGGGATAGGTGGTGATGTCCTTTCGTGGATTGCAAACTGGCTAAAAGACAGGAAACAGAGAGTAGGATTAAATGGACAATTTTCTCAGTGGAAGGGAGTTGACAGTGGAGTGCCTCAGGGATCTGTATTGGGACCCTTACTTTTCAATATATTTATAAATGATCTGGAAAGAAATACGACGAGTGAGATAATCAAATTTGCAGATGACACAAAATTGTTCAGAGTAGTTAAATCACAAGCAGATTGTGATAAATTGCAGGAAGACCTTGTGAGACTGGAAAATTGGGCATCCAAATGGCAGATGAAATTTAATGTGGATAAGTGCAAGGTGATGCATATAGGGAAAAATAACCCATGCTATAATTACACAATGTTGGGTTCCATATTAGGTGCTAAAACCCAAGAAAGAGATCTAGGCGTCATAGTGGATAACACATTGAAATCGTCGGTTCAGTGTGCTGCTGCAGTCAAAAAAGCAAACAGAATGTTGGGAATTATTAGAAAGGGAATGGTGAATGCAACGGAAAATGTCATAATGCCTCTTTAGCGCTCCATGGTGAGACCGCACCTTGAATACTGTGTACAATTCTGGTCGCCGCATCTCAAAAAAGATATAATTGCGATGGAGAAGGTACAGAGAAGGGCTACGAAAATGATAAGGGGAATGGAACAGCTCCCCTATGAGGAAAGACTAAAGAGGTTAGGACTTTTCAGCTTGGAGAAGAGACGGCTGAGGGGGGATATGATAGAGATGTTTAAAATTATGAGAGGTCTAGAATGGGTAGATGTGAATCGGTTATTTACTCTTTCGGATAATAGAAAGACTAGGGGGCACTCCATGAAATTAGCATATGGCACATTTAAAACCTATTAGAGAAAGTTCTTTTTTACTCAACGCACAATTAAACTCTGGAATTTGTTGCCAGAGGATGTGGTTAGTGCAGTTAGTATAGCTGTGTTTAAAAAAGGATTGGATAAGTTCTTAGAGGAGAAGTCCACTACCTGCTATTAAGTTCACTTAGGGGCGGATTTTAAAAGCCCTGGATTTTATAAGATACGCGCGGCTACGCGCGTATCTTATAAAATCCAGCGTACTTTTTTAAGATCTACCCCTTAGAGAATAGCCACTGCCATTAGCAATGGTAACATGGAATAGACTTAGTTTTTGGGTACTTGCCAGGTTCTTATGGCCTGGATTGGCCACTGTTAGAAACAGGATGCTGGGCTTCATGGACCCTTGGTCTGATCCAGTATGGCATTTTCTTTTGTTCTTATGTTCTTAAGGGTAGTAACTGCTGTTCTGTTCAAGTTACCCCCATAAGAACATAAGAAAATGCCATACTGGGTCATTCCATTCCCCTTATCATTTTGGTAGCCCTTCTCTGTACCTTCTCCATCGCAATTATATCTTTTTTGAGATGCGGAGACCAGAATTGTACACAGTATTCAAGGTGCGGTCTCACCATGGAGCGATACAGAGGCATTATGACATTTTCCGTTTTATTCACCATTCTCTTTCTAATAATTCCCAACATTCTGTTTGCTTTTTTGACTGCCGCAGCACACTGAACCGACAATTTCAATGTGTTATCCACTATGACACCTAGATCTCTTTCTTATTTATTTATTTATTTATTTATTTAAATTCTTTTAATATACCGATGCTCAAGACCAGGTCTTATCGTACCAGTTTACAATAAACTAGGGGGAACCAGTTAACAATGAAAGCAAAAAGTTACATTATAACAGGGAAAGAAGAACTAGGCTTGTTAGAAAAAAAGGATAGGATAAACAATTTCTAACTGGAGAGAAGAGGGCATATAAGCAGGAGAAAGTGCTTATAAGGTAGGAATTATATACAAAGTGCAGCATTTGAATTATATACAAATTTACATTGTGTATACGATTAAGCACGTTTTATCAAAGAGCAAGATGGCGAGCAAGCATTTCCTTTGAGTTGCGGAAAGGGACGCAACCAAGGGGTATGTAATTGTGTGGGTGACCCTGAGGCTTCTTCAAGGGTATGCTTGGGCGAACAGCCAAGTTTTTAATTTTTTTCTGAAAGTGATATGGCAATGTTCCTGGCGGAGATCTGGCGGGAGAGAGTTCCAGAGATGCGGCCCAGCAGTTGATAGTGCTCGTTTTTCAAGTGTTGTGCAGAACGGATTTTTTGGGGGGAACCTGGAGGGAGTCTCTGTATGCAGCTCTGGTGGGTCTTACAGAGGAGTGTGATTTGAGGGGTATGGTAAGTTGGAGCGAGGATTCCTGAAATAAGGTTTTGTGGATAATAGTAAGAGTCTTGAAGAGAATTCTGTAGCAAATGGGTAGCCAATGAAGGATTTTTAGAATCAGGGTGATGTGGTCCATGCGGCGGGAGTTTGAGAGGATCCTGGCTGCAGCGTTTTGCAGCATTTGAAGAGGTTTGGTGGAAGAGGCCGGGAGACCAAGCAACAGCGCATTACAATAATCAATCTTTGAGAATAGTATGGCTTGAAGGACCGAACAGTAGTCGTGGAAGTGTAGGAGAGGTCTTAACTGTTTTAATACCTGTAGTTTGTAAAAGCCTTCTCTGGTGGTGTTGTTGATGAATTTTTTAAAGTTCATTCTAGAGCCAAGGAAGGCCCCGAGGTCTCTCACTTGATTTACTAGAGGTGTGTTAGTATTGATGGCTAGCGGGTTATTATCATTAGGGGAAATGACTAGCAGTTCGGTCTTGGATGTATTGAGAACGAGGCAGAGACTAGTGAGAAGGAGGTTGATGGCATGGAGGCAGCTATTCCAGTAGTTTAGAGCAGCGGTTCTCAACCGGTGCGTCGCGACACACCAGTGTGTCGCCAAGCACCGGCAGGTGTGTCGCGTGGCTCCCGGTCCCTCCCGCTGCTCTTTCTTCCCTGCTGCCGTTGCCGCCGGGCTATCAGCACGTTCAAGCCCAGCGGGAACGGCAGCGGTGCAAAAAACAACTGTGGCATCCGCAGCTGGCATTTTCTTCTTCCCGCGCCTGCATTCCACCCCCCGACCCGGAACAGGAAGTGATACGCGGTGCGCGGGAAGAAGAAAGGCCGTGCCGCGGGAATTCTTCCTTCTTGGCCGCCGGCGGCCGAAGAGTGAAGAGGACTGTGCGCCGCCGCCGGCGGCCGAAGAGTGGAGAGGCCCGTGCGCCGCCGCCGGCGGCCGAAGAGTGGAGAGGCCCGTGCGCTGCCGCCGAAGAATGGAGAGACCCGTGCACCGCCGGCGGGACTGAAGTCAAGAACGAAGAGACCTGTGCGCCGCTGCTGGAGGCTAAGCCGGAGGGACTGAAGAGCGGAGATTCCCGGCGCACCCCCGGAAGTCAGGTCAGCGGCAGCTGATAAGCGGAGGCCAGGCTTATTGGGGAAAACAATGAGAAGAAACTCCGTGTGTGGTAGAATGTGTGCCTGGGTGCAACTTTGTGTGTGTGTGGTAGAATGGGGGTGTGTGTGTGTGGTAGAATGGGGGTGTGAGTGCAGCTTTGTGTGTGTGTGTGGTAGCATGGGTGCCTGAGTGGCAGCTTTGTGTGTGTGTGTGTATGGTAGAATGGGTGCCTGGGTGCATGAGTGAGAGCTTGTGTGTGTGTGGTACAATGGGTGCATGAGTGGCAGCTTTGTGGGTTGTGGTAGAATGGGTGCCAGGGTGCGTGAGTGGCAGCGCTTTGTGGGTTGTGGTAGAATGGGTGCCAGGGTGCATGAGTGGCAGCTTTTTGTGTGTGTGGTAGAATGGGTGCCTGGGTGCGTGAGTGGCAGTTTTTTGTGTGTGAGGTAGATTTGGTGCCTGGGTGCGTGAGTGGCAGCTTTGTGGGTTGTGGTAGAATGGGAGCAAGAACATTTGTATGTGATTGAGAGAGAGACTGGTCAGAGGTGGTGTGTTTCTATGAGAGAGAGACAGACTGGTCAGGAAGATGACTGGTGTGTGTGTGTGTGAGAGAGAGAGAGACAGACTGGTCAGTGAGGTGACTGGTGTGAGTGTGAGGAAGAGATACTAGTTAGGGAGATACTGGTCTGTGTGAGACAGAGACTGGTTGTGACTGGTTGTGGGCCCTAAGGAAGAGGACTGTGAGGACAGAGCTTCAGCAGCCACTGCTGCTTCTGGTGAGTGCTATTGGTCTGCAAGGGAAAGGAGTAGGAGAGTTGCTGGAGAGGGTAAGTAAAGGCGGCTTTTTAAGTTTATTTTTCTTGATTGACTGCCATTTTAATTATTGGGTATTATGTGATGTGTCTGCTGTTTTGAAATATTTTATTGATATTTGGACAATTTTTAATAATTTTTATGAGTTTTTAATTGTTGGATGTTATTCTGTTCATCAGTTGTTTTGTAACATTTATTAGTATAGTTTTACAATTATTTCTAAGTAGGTATCTATCTATAGCAGCTTGGCTTACTCTGTTTTCCTAATAGGAGGTGTATTAGTGTTTAGGGCCTGGTTAAATATTTGTAGTGGTAAATTACTCTCTTTTCATAAGGAGGGGTATTGTGCCTGCCAGTAAAGAGAGTTTGTTTTGCTTTTACTGAGATGTCATCAGAACCAGAATATATTTTTTTGTATGGCGAGTTGTACAGGGTAATGCCCTAGATCTGCTTTGCACCCATTTTTGGGGGTGGAGGGGATTCCTGAGGATGCAGAATGTATATTTACATTTTGCCCCTTGACGGTCACATGTTCAGTGTGTCACGCATATGAGAACCATCTGTCAGGTGTGTCCCGGCCGAAAAAAGGTTGAGAACCACTGGTTTAGAGTGTCGGAGACAGGTTCTTTGATGGGGATAAGGATCTTTCTTGGGTTGTAGCACCTAATATGGAACCCAACATTGTGTAATTATAGCATGGGTTATTTTTCCCTATATGCATCACCTTGCTTTCTGTTAAGTGAGGATTTTGATTTGTTAGTTTTCTTTATCTTTGTTTTCATTTTAATATGTTACATTAGGACCTCACTATATATTTCTGTAACAGAGTTATTTGCTAAGTGAAATGAAAAAATAAACTGTAAATTGAAACGGGAAGTAGAGTTCAGCTGTTTATGAACATGTCTTTTTAAGTTATATACAAGGTCATTTCCTTCTAAGGATATATTTTGGTTGTTCAGAAGTTAGAGATACTAATAATTCCCTTAAAGAAAATTTAGAAAAAGTTGAAGGTCATCATAAGAAAATTAAGGAGTTAGATAAGAGATGTGAGTATTTAGAAAAAATCCAACACCACCAAATTAAGGTAGAAAATGAATTCCAAAATCTAGAGAACAATATAGGTCTTTAAATTTGAGGGTAACACATTTTCCCATATTAAAACAGCTGGGCCCAAGGGAACTATTTAAAGAATACGTTACACAGATTCTAAAAATACCAGATGCAAACTATCCAGTTATTGTGAAGGCTTTTTTGTAGGATTAAGGCAAAGAGAACAGGTAGGATTAAAACGAATACCAGTAATTCCACAAAAAGATCAGGGAGGTATCGATCAGGGTCCTCTATTAGAATCTTCTATCAATATCTCTGAGTTGATACAAAAATCACAAGAAGAGCTAGATATAAAAAATAGTGGCACCTTGATAGTACAATTTGCCTTCACTACAAGGATAATATATTAAGATTATGTTTTCGTTTTTATTTCTAGATGCAACATCAGTTACAGATTTCACTCTAGGACTGACTACCTCACAGGAACCAATCTAAAGTGCTGTCTAATTTTTTGGACTGACTTAAATGAAGCAGGAAGAAAGGGAAGAGATCTAGGCAAAGAGAGAGCATACCACCAACAGTGTAACTACATAAATATACATTTTTCAAGAAAATTATACTTTGGTACCTTGAAAATGAGCCAGAACTATAGGAGTGCTAAACTGATAATTCATCAAGTGAGCAGAAAGTCTAATGAATATTAATAATTTTAAAAGATTTGGCATAGTAGTACTTAAAGTTGGGCAACTTCTGGAAACGTTAACCTGTTTAGCAAGGTTCTTAAGATTATATTTCTTATTAATTAAAAAAGGAACAGCATGATTGTGCAGAAAGATTATACATATACAATAAGCTTGCAAACATTTGCCTAACAGCAAAATGATTCAGCCAAGTAGCATTTTATTGAGCTCAAAAAGGAATTACATTTGTAGAAATATTGTTGCTGCAGTGCTTTAGAGTGTGTACACCTTCAGCTTAGTTTGTCTGTTTTCCTGTTGTGATTAGTAGTTTTGTTCATAGACAGATGAATTTTAAAAGGAATTACACATGTAAATGTAACATACTATCATAGAAATTTTAAAAATCCATTTACATGCGTAAAATGTACTCACACATGAATATCATATGGACAATTCAATGGCATATAGGGATAGATTTTACAAATTTGCACATACACGTACTTTTCTTCGTGCACCAGGCGCAAACAAGAGTACGTGGGATTTTAATAGATACGTGCTTAGCCATTAAAATCCGGGATCGGTGCACGCAAGGCTGTGCAAAATCGGCAGCCTGCGCGCGCCGAGCCGCACAGCCTGCCTCCGTTCCCTCCGAGGCCGCTCCAAAATCGGAGTGGCCTTGGAGGGAACTTTCCTTCCACCCCCCCTCGCACCTTCCGCTCCCTTCCCCTACCTAACCCACCCACCCCCCAGCCCTACCTAAACCCCCCTACCTTTGTTGCACAAGTTATGCCTGCCCGAGGCAGGCATAACTTGCACGCGCAGGGCCGGCTGCCGGCGCGTGATTCCCAGGCCCGGGAGCCGTTTCAGAGGCCTCAGCCATGCCCCGAAACGCCCCTAGGCCAGAACCATGCCCGCGGCCCCTCCCACAAATGATGCACCACTGCAAAACCCCCCCGACACGCCCTCCCCAGGAAAGCCCCGGGACATACACGCGTCCTGGGACTTGCGTGCACCACCCAGCCTACTCAATATAGGCTCGGCGCGCGCAGGGGGAACTTTGGGCAGGTTTTTGGGGGGGGGTACGCGCGTATCTTACGCCCGTACCCCTTTGAAAATCTGGTCCATATTGTAGCAATTGTCAAAAGCCCACTTATATAGCTAAAGTGCATTTACACATCTAAAATCCAATTTAAGTATGTAAATGCTTTAAAAAATCAGGCCCTATCTGTGGAATTTTCTGAGGTTAATATTCAAAAAACTTTCTGTGCTATTTAGTAGCTTAACTATCGCTTATGCGGTTAAGTAGCAGCCATTGAATATGCATATTCGATGCTTAGTCGTGCCGCTGAATACACCTTGTAACTTAGCCGGATAAGTTCTATCCAGCTAAGGGTTTTTTTTTCAAAAGCGATCACACGCGAAAAGGGACTTTTCGCGTGCGATCACTAAATGGGGGCGGAGTCGGCCCCGGAAGAGGAGGAGTCGGGGTGGCACCGAGGCCGATTCTGCAGAGACATTGCTGGCGGCAAAAGGTAAGGACCCTTATTGCCGCCAGTTTCACGCCAAATAACTACACTTTTTATGGTGTAGTTATTCGGTGCGAAAGCCAGCAGCCAGCGCACCGCAGTGGTGCGATGGCTGCCGGCTTTCGTAGGCCTGCCCCCCTCTTCGCCCTCCTGCCCCCCATTCCTACAGATTTTCTAAGGTCTGCAACCTTAGAAAATCCAGGCCTAAGTTACTTATATGGCCAGCATTGAATGTTGACCTCTATATGTTTAATGTGCTCTTTCTAGACTGCATATTGAGCTTAGGTTCATTGTCTAATTTATGATTTTATTAGTATCCAAAACTTGGTTGGATAATTCACATGACTGGAATATTGAAGTAGAAAGGTATAAATTGGTGATGAGGTCTTCTTTCAAAATAAGAAGTGAATGTGGGCAAGATTTTTTCTTACCAACCAGCAATTACCCAAATGCATGACCTGACAGTTATTTAGGGTCTTGCAACTATGTAGGCCTATGCTAGAAAAACAATATAGCAAGAAACAGACTTATCTATGAAGTTCTATGAAGTTCTTGGAATATATTAAAGTCAACATTTTGGTATAGAAGGTGGTGAAATCCACTTTGGTGACTTTTCTAGAAGTGATCCTCGCTAAAAGGAATTGGATGAAAGTCTAAAGCAGGGGTAGCCAACTCTGGTCTTCAGGTAAGTAAAACATTAAACACTTGTATAGTAATGTGAAAAAAGGGCAACATCTGGAAAGTTATGTATACCAATGCCTATAGCATGGGAAATAAAGTCCCAGACCTAGAATCAGCGGCTGACTTGGCTGTAGTAGATGTCAGAGAAATGGTATACAGAAAACCATGACTGGGATCTATGTATTCTGAGAAGGAGAGGATAGGAAAAAGGGAGCAGGAGTAGCACTATGTATAAATAATAATATTAAGGCAACAGAACTACAGGACTTACAAGGTAATGAGGAGACTCTGTGGGTTAATCTGGAAAGACAGAATGGAACATTTGTCTATATTGATATGATATACAGGCAGAAGGCATAGAGATTTATAATAGAGGATACTCACAAAGTTGCTATGAAAGGAGAGATTCTATTGCCAGATAATTTCAATCTGCTAGATGATGTTTGGGGCAACCATAAGAACATAAAACTTGCCATACTGGGTCAGACCAAAGGTCCATCAAGCCCAGTATTCTGTTTCCAACAATGGCCAAGACAGGGGTAAATATATTCCAAGCTGCTTATCCCATGAATAAGCAGTAGATTTCTGCAACTCTACCTTAATAATGGTTAATGGACTTTTCCTCCAGGTACTTGTCCACATTTTTTTAAATGCAGCTACGCTAATAGCTTTCACCATATCCTTTGGCAACTAATTCCAGAGCTTAATTATGCATTGAGTAAAAAAATATTTTCTCTTATTAGTTTTAAATGCATTACCTAGTAACTTCAATGTGTGTCTCCTCGTCTTTGTACTTTTCAAACGAGTAAACAACTGATTAACATTTCCTCGTTCCATTCCAGAGTCCTAATCTCTTTAGCCTTTCTTCATAGGGGAATTGTTCCATCCCCTTTATCATTCTGGTCACCCTTCTCTGAATCTTTTCTAATTCTATTATATCTTTTTTGAAATGTGATGACCAGAACTGCACATAATACTCAAGATGAGGCCGTACCATGGAGTGATACAGAGGCATTATGATATTCCCTGTTTTATTCTCCATTCCCTTCTTAATAATCCCTAGCATTCTATTTGGTTTCTTGGCTGCTGCTGCACACCAAGCAGAACATTTCAACATATTTTCAATGATGACAGCTAGATGCTTTTCCTGAGTGGTGACTCCTAATATGGAACCTTGAATTATGTAGCAATAATTTGGGTTTTTTTTCCCTAAGAGCATCACTTTGCATTTGTCCACATTAAATTTCATTTGCCATTTGCATTCTCAGTTTCCCAGTTTTCCAATATCCTCTTGCAATCTCTCACAATCCTCTTGCAATTTAACAACTTTGAATAATTTTGTGTCAATGGCAAATTTGTGACAAGGTGATAGCTAAAGCTAGAAGGATGCCATAGAGAGAGGAATATCTAATAAGAAAAAGGAACTAATAATTCCCTTGTACAGGTCCTTGGTGAGAACTCACCTGGAATACGGTTTTTAGTTCTGGAGACCGTATCTCTAAAGGGTCAGAGACAGAATGGAGGTGGTGCAGAGAAGGGCAGCCAAAATGGTAGGGGGTCTCCATCAAATGACTTATGAGGAAAGGTTGAAGGGTCTAAATATGTATATCCTGGAGGAGAGGAGGAGCAGAGGAGTTATGATATAGACCTTCAGATACTTGAAAGGTTTTAATGATGCAAGATCAACAATAAACCTTTTCCACTGGAAAGAAACCAATAGAACCAGGGGTCACAAAATGAAAGTCTGGGGAGGATGACTCAGAACTAATGTCAGGAAATATTTCTTCATGGCGAGGGTGGGGATGCCTGGAATGCCCTTCCGGAGGAGGTGGTGAAGAGAAAACGGTGAAAGATTTCAAAAGGGCATGGGATAAACACTATGGATCCCTAAAGGCAAGGGGGAGGGGAATGAAGCAAGAGGCATGGGGGTGACGTCCTGGTGTGGTAGATACTACCCTTAACAAGCCTTCATACTGTTGATACAACTCCATCATTGTTTGCTGCTTCAACTGCAGGAGGAAAAGAGAAATTGGATTCAGATGACAACGAGCAAGGTGTTATGCTCAGGCTTGTGAACCCTTGGGCTGTCGGGAGGATGGAGTACCTTAGGAGGAAGATCCATAGGTTCTCCCGTCGGGTGGCGAGGCAGGAACAGAAGACGTGACCAGATGACCCTCGGCACTGGAGACAGAGGCGACTGAGGAGGCAGACGAAGCGTCATGACGTCGAAGGAAGGAAGTGTGACTTCGCCACTGGAAGTCCGCGATCCCCCCAGGAGGAGCCCGTAGGGACCCGGACCGCTGGGACTTAGGTGGACGTTTGAGAGGTCAAGAAGTTCGGTGCAAGGGCTGACTGGAGCTTCACCCCTGGAAGCCCGCGGTCCCCCCCGGGAGGAGCCCGTAGGGACCCGGACCGCTGGGACTTAGGCGGGCCCTTGGAGACAATGGTCAAGAAGAAGTCCGAGGTCAAGTGCCAGAGGGTCGTCGCTTACCAGTCCAAGGTCACACACCGAGGGATCACCACTTGCCAATCCGAAGTCACACACCAGAGAATCACCGCTTGCCAATCCGAAGTCAATACCAGGAATCACCGCTAGCCGATCCGAAGTCACACACCAGGAATCACCGCTAGCCGATCTGAAGTCAGGAACCAGGAACATCAAGATGAAACAGGAACAAGGATCCAAAGCACAAGAACTCACCGAAACAAGTAGACCTGACTAACCACGGAAGCTGCCAAGTCAAGGAATGAGCAGAGGAAGTCTCCTTTTATACTTCCTCTGCTCTAGCTCATAGGAAACAGGTGAGTGTAGTTAAAGGGATCAGGTCCCCTTAAATCTGAGAAGGAGGTGCGGCCTCGTGCCTAAGGATGGCGGCGGCCATCTTGGATTTCCTCCGCGGAGCGGAGGACATCGGATCCGGGGCTTCTCCCGGAGCTCCCGCAGCGGGTCGCCGTCGCGGACCTGATAGGGGGCTGCGCCCGTGGATGTCCACGGGCGCGGAACACAACACAAGGACATTGAACTGTACCGCCTGGGAAAACAAATAAGCATGGGGGTAACTTGCTTGATGTGGCTGTTACTACCCTTAACCAAAAAGCCTGATACTACACTTCTGATGCAACTCCAACATTGCTCTCTGCTTCAATGGCAGGGGGTGAAAGGAAGAGAAACCAACAAGAGCTGACCTTGGCAGTCTGAGTAACTGATAAGTATGGGAAACTGATAACTATGGGAGCTTGCTGGGCAGACTGGATGGGCCATTAGGTCCTTTTCTGCCGACACTTCTTTGTTTCTATGTTTACTTATTGTTCCTATTTCTAGGTCATTTATAAATATATTAAAAATTAGTTTCCCAGAACAGATCCCTGCGCACTCCACTATTCACTTTAATGCCATTGGGAAAATTCACCATTTAGCCATACTCTCTGTCTTTTAACTAGTTGGCAACCCACAATAGGACACTGCCCCCTATCCCATGACTTTTTAATTTCCTAAGAAGTCTCTCATGAGGGACTTTGTCAAATGCTTTCTGGAAATCCAGATACACTATACCAATTGGCTCACCTTTATCCACATGTTTATTTACACCCTTAAAAAAAATGTAGCAAATTATGAGGCAAGATTTCCCTAGGCTAAATCCATGTTGGCTTTGTCCCATTAAATTATGCTTATCTATATGGTCAGCAACTTTGTTCTTTATGATAACTTCTACCATTTTGCCTGGCACAGACATCAGACTCACTGGTCTGTAGTTCCCTGGATTGTCCTTTGATCCCTTTCTAAAAATTGGCATTACATTAGCAACCCTTCAGTTTTCAGGTAGCATAGATGATGTTACTGATAGTTTACAAATTTCCAATAGCATGTCCACAGTTTAATTTCTCAGTTCTTTCAGCACTATGGGATATATACAGTCTGGTCCAGGTGATTTGCTACTCTTTAGTTTGTCAATTTGCCCTAGTACATCTTCCAGATTCACTAAGATTTGTTTCATTTCTTCTGAATCATCCCAGCTGCAGTGTCTTCTAGAAGCAGGGAGATCTTGGATTTCTCTAAAGGGAAAACTGTTCCGTCAACTAGTAATGGAATCCATATGAGAGGGGGCAATACTGGCCTGGTGCTTGCTAATAGGAACAGTGATTCTGATGTCTTAATGGATGATCACCTGGAATCCAGCAATCACCAGATGGTAGTTCAGTATTAGAATGCAGTCAGCGAAGATTCATTCTAAGGCAAAAGTCCTATACTTCAGAAAAACTAACTTTGTTAAAATGGCGGAGAACTTCAAGGAATTGTTAGTTGGCTGGGAAAATTTAGAGGATGTAGAAAAGTAATGGGCAAAATTGTTCCTAAGTGCACTTCCAAGTCATCTGCATGGACAATTAAGGAATTGTTAAAGTCAAGGCTCATTAATACCTGTTGTGAGCAGAGGCCTGGAAGTCTTCTTCTGATGCTGCCAACCAAATAAACTTTTCTGGCTTCTTTTTTTATCAATAGGCAGGTTAGGGCCCTGTCCTTTCTGAAAAGTTTGAAATGAACTTTCTGTAATTGCTTCTGTCTTCCATAGCTGAAATTGAACCCACCTCTTTCCTAGGGAACAACCCAAGTAGTTATACCTATTGGTCACCTATTAGGCACTTCTGTGGGTTGGCTGTCAGCCCCACTTTCCATAGGTTGGTAAGAATCATCTCTAGTTGCATTAGGTGGGTTCTCCTGTCTGTGCTGTAGACTGCGATATTATCAAGGTATGCCACAGAATAGCCATTGAGAGGGTGTAGAAGACACTCATCACATCACTGGAACCTTGCAGATTGATGTACTACTTCTTCACGAGGTTCACATGGAAGATCTGGACCCTTTTCTGTGTGTCTGATTGAGCCACTTTGTAGTCTACAGGCTCTACCTTTTTTATAACTTCATAAATGCCTTGCCTGCACACAAGAAACTTACTGCCCAAACATGGTAACATCATTAAGATGTAATCTTCTGTTTGGATGACCTGCTGAACAGTGTACTGGTTATAATCTCAGGCTTAGGTAGCTTGAACTTTCTGCTAGTCACAGCCAGGTAGCCTCTCTAGCTTTCTTTAGCCATTCTTCCATTTGGATTACATAATCTACCAGGTTTGACCTGTGCTTGATTCTTCCTCCCAGGTCTGCCGGGTTCCTCTGAGTTTTCGCCCAAGAGCGATTCCAACAGGGAGAAGCCAGTCAAACTGTGGGAAATTTCTCAGCAAATATTAAAACAGCAATAATGAATCCCAGTCATTAGCATCCTCAGCAACAAACTTCCTCAACATCTGCTTGAGGACTTTATTGAAACATTCAGTGAGCCTGTCTGTGGATCAAAATACGTAGGGTTTTTCATATCCAGCAAGGCATAGATTTACAAATGGGGTCCCCTAGTCAGTCAATACTACTTTTGGCAACCTAACTCAGAGATGAATGTCTATCACCGTCGAGATCTTCACATCTCTCAGTAGTATGGTTTCCATATACTGGGTGGCATAATCAAAGACAACTGGAATGAATTGTTTTGTATTGGTAGATCTCCAAAGGTCCCACCAGATCCTTATCCACTTCTTCGAAGAGGGTCTCTATGGTAGGCATTGACACCAGGGTAAATACTGATATATATATGAGAATATGTGAGCAGTGCTCCCCTCCCACCGGCAGAAGCTCTCTCAGTGGGCCATGTTCCCTGCAGTCCCACAGCTTAAAGACCTGCCTCTCTATGAGTACTGGGCCTCAACTTGGAGTTGACCCTGATCCTTGTTGTAGCCTCTGTTTCTCTTATTCTTGTTCTTGCTGGGTGTGTATTTGCCCAAGTCTGTGGTCTTCCTAGTTCTTGTTTAAATTAGCCTTGTATGTTTTTGGCTCAAGTCTGTGGCTTCCTATTATTTAGTCTGATTCTGTTCTTGTTTGTTATTTTGCTTGTTTGTTTCTTTGTTTCATTGAAGCCTCAGTATGTGACCCTCTGGTTTTACCTTGTTTTGTCTGTTTTCTTGTCTTTCATGCATCTTGTGGAGCACTTTCTATTCTGCGTTTGTTTTGTGGACACCCTTTTGTCTCTGTATTCTTGTAGCCCTGCTCTTTTGCATGTCCTTTGTTCACTGAGTACACCTCCTGCTAAGTCCTACTGGCCACCAGAACCTGAAGGCTAAACCGGAGGGGGAGGTTGCCAGTCCAGGCAAAAGATCCTAGTGCCAGGTCAGACCCAGTTCTATTCAGGCTATCCTCCCTGTCCCATTCTGAGGGAAAATTAAGAGTTCCCGGGGCACCACTGGATCCTCAGCAATTCCTGGGGCCCTTATCCATGGCAAACCCCTGGTGTCTGATATACTTGGTCTTCTTCTGGCAGTGTTACTGTTGAAGTTTGGGTATCTTGGGTTCTCTGACACATATATCTAGATTCTCCAGTGGGAAGGTCTCAGAAAATGACAACTTTGTTGTAGAGTCACCTGGCTGTGTACTAAGTTGAGCCCACAGAGTCCCAAGGAAGTCCAGCCCAAGGATGATGGAATATGAGGGCACTCCCACTCTGAGATTGGCTTGTCCATCCACTGTCTCTAGTGATACCTTGATGTTGGGGAGTTGCCATTGGTCCCCATGGATGCAGGCCAGAGTCACCATCTGTCCATAACTGATTTTTGTTCTCTTTACTAGTTCCCTCCAGATGAGAGTATGTGTCTGTAATCTCAAATGGAACCACAAAGACACCAGCTCCTGGGCAGAGAGTGCCAACAAAGTTGAAAAAGTGAGGTATCATTAAGTTCATGTCCATGGCTTCTTCCTCAGTCCACTGGCATAATAGCCTCTCTTTCCACAGTGGTGGCTTTGGTTTCTTGGCAGGTGTGAGGTCCCAGATCTTGTCTCTGCAGCCTTGTACCCTCTATCCTGAAGGTAGGTAGGGTTAGCAGGCTTGTCTGTTTCCAGGGTCTAGCCACCTTGGGTGAACCTTCATCAAGCCTGCCCCCCCCCCCTTCCCCACCTCTGCTCCCTTTTGTTTATAGAGCCTCCCTCTCCTGATGACTGGACTCCCTTCAAAGCTTTATTCCTAATTCTTCTCCAAGCTCATCACATCTTTCTTTGCATCTAAGAATTTTTCACTGAGATCAATGACTTTCAGTAGGTTGGCAGTCCCTTGCTTGATGACCCAACTCCTCATTCTTTGAAGTAAGATACTCAAGTATTGTTCTTGGACCAATCTTCAACATCTCTTGATTGATTTGCCTACCCAGCTCTTGCTACAAGGTGGCCATACTTAAACCTGTTTGGCTATTGCTGTGATCTTTCCTATTTTTAAGAAGGGTTTCTCAGACTTCTCACAATTTGCTGGATTGCATCCCATTTCTCATCTCCCCTTCATAGGAAGAAGGTTAATTGAATGAATAGTAAAACATAAGTTTTCTGAATATATGGAGAATAATACATTCTTAGCAGCCAGGAGATCTTAAGTATGGATTCTATGTCAATTTCCCCGGATTTGTCCACCACCTTTGACACAGTAAACCATGAGTTACTGTGGTTGGCTACTATCACTGTCAAAGGTAGTACACATTTTCCTCCTTCTCTTCTTTTTTATTGAACAGAACCCAGCAATTTTTCTGGAAGAATATCTTATCTCAACCATGGGAGTTATTATCAAGGGTACCACAGGGATCTGTTCTTTCTCTTGTATTTAACATTTATGTGGCTCCTTTAGTCTTCTTGCTAGAATATTGGAATATCTCATATGTTATGTATGCACATGATATGCAAATCTGTCATTCCTTGTGTAGTAACAGACCTAAGTCAATAGCTTATATAATCTTCTACCTGCAAAACATTGAGCTCTGGCTATTCGTTAATAAATTAAAGTTCATTCATGATAAAAATGAACTTCTTTGGTTAAATTGTCTCCATGTATTTCTTGACATTCCTCAACTGAAAATTGGCTCTTAGATATCTTTCCTGTTAGGAACACTGCCCGCAGAGCTAAGCCCACCGAGCAGGCACTCACCTTCCCCCCATGCTGCTGCCCGACGCGGCACGGACGCCGCCGAAGTCGGGCCTTCCCGTGCGGCTGGAGCCGCGGACTCGCCTTCATCACACAGCCCGGAGGCCACTCACTTTGCCTTCTTCACCGCGGCCAGAGCCATGGACTTCTCTGCCTTTCTTCGCGGCTGGAAGCCACCGCCGACGCCATTATCATCTTCGCGGCAGGGAGCTGCATTCCCGAGCTTGATTGGCAGCTGGAGCCACCCTCGGGATCTCCTGCAGCGGCTGAAGCCGCTGCCGTCTTCAGGGCTTGCCTCCAGGCACAGCCCTGCGTCGTCAACGTCGGTGCAGGACCGCTGTCCACGGTCCTGCACAGCCCTGCTTCCTTCCTCCTAGGCGCGCGGCCACGCCTCTCTTCTGAATTTAAAGGGCCCACGGCCTGATATGCCCTGGGCCCCACCTTTGTGACTGTTTCTGCTTCAGCTTTATTTAAGGGCTGTTCCTGCATTTCCTCGTTGCCTTGCATCGGAGTGTCTTCAGTCCTGGAGGCTCCTGCCTGCCAGAGCTCCATCAGGTCATCTGTCTTCTTCGTGGAGCTCCTCGTCTCGTCTTGTCGTCTCGTCATGCCATGTCTTGATTGCCTGAGGTCCCAGTCCAGGTGTCCTGGTGTCTCATCTCCTGATGTCTCGCTTCCTGGTGTTCTAGCCCTCCTTGGTGTTCATTCTTGCTCCAGAGCCTTCTGTTCTGCCAGCCGTGGATCTCCAGGTGACGCAGCTTCGTCATGGGAGATGCCAGCAGTGGACTGGTGTTCTGTGCTCCTGAGCCGTCTTGTCCTGCAAGCCTTTCTGGTGCTTCGGATGACATCTGGCTCAGTCGTCGAAGTTCTGCCTCACCTGGATTCTTCCCTGCACTTGTCCCGCTCTCCTCGTGGTCCGTGACCAGCCTCCTTGGGCTGTGTAGGGCGCTTAGTGGGACAGGCTGGTCCACGACCAGCCCATTGGGTCCGCCCGTGAAGGTGGGCTGAGTAGGGCGCCCTGAGAGACAGTGCCAATGTCTACCTGCCCAGCTTCTCGTCTTGTCTGGACTTCGTCAAGTTCCTTGTCTTGCCTGTGATGCCGTTGCATCAGCCTTGGTGTCATATCTTCAACAGCCCTGGTGTCATGTCTTCAACAGCCCTGGTGTCATGTCTTCAATAGCCTTGGTGTAATTTCTTTGCTTCAACCCTCATCTGTGATGCTGTCGTATCAACCTTGGTGTCATGTCTTCATGTCAAGGCCTCCGTTTGCCCTCATCCTCAGGCCGGCCTGCTGCTCCATGCCGATCCAAGCGGCAGGTCCGAAAGGGCTCGGAACGGTCGGAGGACCGTTCTCCTACCAACATCAACATGTTGTTGGCGCTGGGAGCTTGCAGGCCCGGCAGAGGATAAGACCATGTCTCTGCCATCCTTGGACACGTCGCCAACCCTTGGTTCGGTCCTGGATCCATCTGGGGTCGGGCAGAGGCCCAAGGGCACACTAAACACCCCTAATGTAACATTTCCTAGTACAAAAATCAAGATCTTAAAAATTTTGCTTAATTTTTCACTATCAAAAAACATATCAGCACTACAGTAAAATCCTAATTTTTTCCAACTGTTACCTCCACCCTTATCTGGAGAAGGATAATCCCTGTACTTTGGTTCAAGCACGTGTTACTACTTGGATTGATTATTGTAATTCTTTTTTGAAAAGCATACCAAACTATCCGCTTGATAGATTACAAATGATCCAAAATACTGCAACTCGATTAATCTTAGGAACAAAAAAATATGACCATAAAAAAACTAGTACTCAAATTTCTCTACTGTTACCTATCTCATACATTTTAAATTATGCTGCATAATCTTTTATATTGTGCATAATTGTGCCACTCCCTATCTAATGGATATTGCTGGTTCTTGTCAGCCAAGCCAAGTTTTGTGGTTATCACTGCAGGCCTTACTTTAATTCCCCTGTATTAAACAATGAACATTTTCATATGTGGGCCCTATATAATGGAATGCCTTGGCCTTAAATCTTAGGCTTACAGAGGACTATACCAAGTTTCATAAGTTTTGTAAAACTTGGCTTTTTTCTCAAGCGTTTGTCTGATTTCTGTATATTATTTAGTTTAATTATTGTCTGTCTTACGTTTTGTTCTGTACACCACCACCTTATGAAAATGAAATCATTGGAGTCTGAGCAGCAGCAGCAGACAAAAGGTGTAGGCTGTCTTTCTAGCTATATGTGTAGAGCAGCCAGTCCTGCAATGTTTTTAGAGATTTAAAAAAAACTGTCCTGTGTGGTGAACTGTCCTATGTGGTGAGCTGACAACAAACTGCTTTGGTCTATACTATGTACATACTGATAGGTAGAGATGTAGCCAATAATGGTTTGCATAGCCTACATGAGCTAAATTATCATAGGCTCATTAGTTTTCAGAAGCCTGATCTGTCTCACTTATAAAGAAGTGCCTGTTGGATAGCTGTACACTGCTCTACTATCTATAGCCTATACAGAAAGCCAGTTTTTCCTCTAAGAAAGCATGCTTTTCTGTCCTTCAGCAGACATGTTATCATCTATTCGCCCCTTGCAACTCTTGCAGAATGCGGCCGCGCGTCTTTTGACCAATTCCAAAAAATATTATCACATCACCCCAATTTTGATGAGCCTCCATTGGCTTCCTATCCATTCTCGAATCGAACACAAATGTTTGATGCTTATTCACAAAACCATCAATGGCAACAATAATGAATGGTTAAATGCATTCCTTCGCATCCATACACCCTCCCGTAATTTGAGGTCCTTAGGCAAAGCACTCCTCCCAGTTCCATCTCCCAAATCAGCACACCTAAATGCAGTCAGGGAAAGGGCTCTCTCCATAGCCAGCCCAAAACTGTGGAACTCTTCCACTAGATATACGTTTAGAGGCGAGTATTCAGCCTTTTAAGAAACAGCTAAAAACATGGTTGTTTGCACAGGCTTTCAACAATGTAGTATGGTTTCTCCTAGCAACTCCCCCTGTAAAGCTAGATTATTATAAAGAATGTTTATTATAAACCCTATTTTATTAATAGTATGATATGTGAAGAATTTTATGTATTTTATTATTTTGTAAAATTAAGTATAGACTATTTTTAGATGGGTTTTTTTTTTAGTATTTATAGGGTTATTTATTTGTTCTAATGCTCTCTTTTAGGACATGTCATTAAAGACTGTCCACAAATATGATGTTAACCGACATGAAGTGTACATAATATGTTTCTGTTAGTATTCGTGGACCCTTGGGCTGGTTAGGACAGAGGATGGAGTGCTGTAGAGGTCCACAGCAAGTGTCCCAACCAGGAGGTGGCTCGTAGACTCGGAGCAAGCGGAGACACTGGACTACGGTGGAGCCCTATGTGACCAAGGACTCGGTACCCCGTGGGAGGACGGATGACATTGGACTCTGGGAATTGAAGAGTCTTCACCCTGGAGACCGGCACTCCCCCGGAAGGAGCCCTTAGGAGTCCAGCCACTGGGACTTTTGGAGATTCACCCTGGAAGCCGAAGTCCCCCCAGGAGAAGCCCATAGGGACTCGGCCGCTGGGACTTAGGCGATTCCTGAAGGTTGAAGATGGTCTGGACGCAGGCGCCTCCTGCAGGTCGTGGGTTCCAGACGGCTGGCGCCTCCAGCAGGTCGTAGGTAGTCTTTGAAGAGAATCCAAAGGCCGGTCCAGGAGTCGGAGTCCAAAGAGCGGTCCGCAGCCAGTCCAGGGGTCGGTGTCCAGAGAGCGGTCCAAAGCCAGTCCAGGGGTCGGAGTCCAGAGAGCGGTCCAAAGCCAGTCCAGGGGTCGGAGTCCAGAAGAGTCAATCCAGCAAGGAGGGCAGAGCAGAAGCGGGATGAAGAACCGGAACCAAGGATGAAGCGGAGAGGAGTCAGGAGCCAAGCCGGGTCGGAACGAAGACAATCAGGAATGCAGCAACAACTGGAGACCAGGAACCTTGTTGCAAGGCACTGGAGTGATCTAGATGCAGGGTACTTATACCCTGAAGGCGTCTGACGTCATCCACAGCTGCACAGAGGATTTTCCCGCGCTAGCCCCTTTAAGGGGAGCTCCTCCCTGCGCGTGCGCGTCAGGGGGGTGGGGCCAGTCGCGCCGAGCCATCGGCATCTCTCCCAAGGAGGGAGAGACGCGCTGAAGGGCCTGCAGGCCCGAGGAAGCGTCAAAACGGCTCGGGCCGCCCCTGAGGTAGGTGGAGGGACCGGGGCACGGCCCGGGACCGTAACAGTTTCAGTATATAAAAATGCCTAAATAAATAAAATAAACATGTGTGCAGTCCTGTGTTAAATAAGGGTAACCATGTTTCAGATAAGGTACAATCCATAAAAAACCAGTAAAACATAGCCTAGTTTTAGAATGCAAAATACAATGCTCACCTTCTTGTCGTAGACATTGCATGGTGTCTAGCTGCCCAACTCCACCCACAGCTGCTTCTGATAAGGTGCTCAGTACCAGCTGCTCAGATGGGGTGAAGCTTATGTGGCTGCCTTGTCCCTCTGCAATCCTCTTGGCCTGCTTCTGCTTGACATGTCTCCTCAGGTACCGCCACTTCTGCATCTGTTTCCCAATGCTACGGTTGTGGTGGAACACAGAGTTGACTGCATGCCTGATCCTCTTCCAGATCTGCTCCTTCCTGTAGGCTCCCACCCTCTTGGACTGGGGACGATACAGTAGATTCTGGAACCCCATGACATGCTCAACAAAGCATACCCACCTCAGCTGGTAGGAAGTTAGGCTTCTTGGTCATCGCTCCATGTACCTGAGACATGGTGTAAGTTGAAGAGCGAATGGGCAAAAGATAGTTTTGTACACAAAATAATTTGTGCCCCTCCCTGCGTACATCATAGGCACAGGTGGGTCCAATCTGCACACATAGCAGTTGCGTGCATGGGCAATTAAAATTGATGACAGACATGTGCGCACTGGCTGATTTGTGCGTATTGCAGTTAAACTTGATGGCTAACATGTGCATGCTCGCTGATTTGTACACATTGCAATTAATATTGATGCCACAAATGTGCGTGCTCATTGATTTCAATACGTCTAAAGAAGATGTATTATACCTTCACAAGTTAATTAGACTGAGGCTTAGGAATGGTGAGGCTCCACCCACTCATCATCATATACCTTGGCCCATGTCCAATTTGAAATGGCTGAGGATGTTTAAGCAATCAAGGGGAGACTTTTGAAGCTTATGCTTTATCATTGTGGAGAACATTAACACCTGACTGCCTTGCAGTGTGGGGGAGTGGACTGATTAACACTGGTGCATGATTGGATTCATCTTCTCTGTGACCTTGCAGTCCAGATCCTGCAGTCTTCAGAATGATTATTATGTGCCCAATATCTGGACTGGAGTTTTGCATGCAGGTGTTATAGGAACAGCAAAAAAAAAAGCATTCTGGTAACTATGAGTTGGAAATTAAAGCCTAGTGAGTCAAGTCTATTAACCTTATCAGTTCAGGGACATTTATGTTGAGGGTTTGTACCTCCTGTTTTGTTGTATGTGGCCTTTCTCTCTAAAAGGATCCATACCAGATGTTAGATTTCACACATGTCTTTTCTGGTTCCCTCCCATCCCTATGTGATGTCAATACTCTATCAATGACAGCTAGCTGAGGGAAAATCTACATCACCTGAAGCTCCAGCTACTATACTAGCTCTGTAAAATATCTTCTAGCAAAACTGTATTCTACTGCATTGTATGCTGAACACATTGAAGAGTTTGAGGGGACCTGCGTTACGTACCAGCTATTACAGAGTTATGGCTTTCTGCTGGGTACTGCCTGAAGCTCTATAAAAGGTATGACGTTAGATAAACTTGTTGACTTTTGCTGTCCTAAAGAATATGAACATGTGGATGGGCGTACTAGCTTAAAGTTATGGATGTGAAAGAATGGTAAATTGATAGGTAGCTCTTACTACTCTGTTTGTATGATAATGTATGTATGTGCTGTGACATTTGAAGTCTCTGTTATTTAAAGATATTTTTGCTTAAGTTCGCACCCTATGGGGCCAATGCAATAAATTAGCGTAGAAAGCAGACGCTGAAGTCAGCGTCTGCTTTCTTAATGTGCCCCAGGCGCGACCCTAGCACCTCCTTGCTAATGAGAACCCAATCAGTTTTCATGACTCGGCCATTCACCGGCAAGGAAAACAGATGCCAAGTTTATCGGCATCGGTTTTCCTTACCAGCAGACGGCCGAGTCATGAAAACCCACGTCAAGTTTATCGGCGTCGATTTTCCTGACCGGCAGACAGCCGAGACATGAAAACCGATGCCAACAAACCCTGGAGCAGGCGTTAATAGCTGAGCGCATCAAAAACAAGTACAGAAAAGCAGAAAAAAACTGCTTTTCTGTACTGCCTTCTACTTAATATCGTTGTGACCAACGGACTGCTGAGTCACAAAATCCGACACCGATAGATCCAGCATCAGTTTTCCTTACCGGCGGACGGCCGAGTCACGAAAACCGACGCCAGGTTTATCGGCATCAGTTTTCATGATGGCTGTCTGCCGGTAAGGAAAACCGACACCGAGGGTTCAGGAAACCAACACTTTTCAGTCGAGCGTCCGTTTCCTGAACCCGACTGTCATTTTTTTAATTAGGTCTCTTCAATTTTTCATCCTACTTAATATCACAACGATATTAAGTAGGAGGCAGTTCAGATAAGCAATTTTTTCTGCTTTTCTGTACTTGTTTTAGATGCACTCAGCTATTAACGCCTGCTCCAGGCAGGTGTTAATAGATGACAGTTAAATGTGCGTCGGAGATGCACATCTTTTTTTCGCATCGGGAGTGAATGCCTAATAGCCTCATTCATATGCATTTGCATGTGATGAGCGCTATTAGATTCACTCCGCATTGGACGCGCATTGAATATGCGCTAATCCCCTTATTGCATTAGGGGATTGATTAGCGCCTATTCAACCCGCGCCCGACTGCGGGTTATACAGTGCGCTTGGCTTAGCACATGGTATTGCATCGGCCCCTATATATTTCTTCATAGTCTGTATATACTGGATGAGCTACAGGAGTACTGCAGACTGGGCATTCTAACAGTGAAAAAAGGTATAGGGCTGGTAAGTACAATTGTGTTCTGTCCCTCAGAACACCTCCTTCTCTTTGCTGTGCAGATGAAAAACCACCATCCCTACCACACTCCATAATTACAATGTGTGTACTCAGTTCCCCCTTCACCCTGTGTTAATAACGATCCCTATGTGCAATCCCCCTACCCCCTGTGAGTCTTTAATTTTTCCTCTTTCAGCCATATTAGAGTAAACATATGTTACAATAGAAAATGTTTGGTACACAACCCTGAGTGGCTCCCTGGGTCCCAGGCTATGCAGAAATAATTAAAAGAAGATAGCAAGGGAAAAGTATGTAATTATTTTTTCTGTATGTGTTGTATGTCCATGTAGTTGCACATGGAAGCTGTATGTGGAGATGGTGATGGTGCTGCAGAACTTCTTTCCCACGCTGATGCTTCTGACAGCTCCACACCTCCTCTGGCAGATGGCTGTCCTTCCTTGACCATTGGAAGCTTTGGAGAAGGTGACAAAAAAGAAACCTGAACTTATAATAAATGTGTACAATTGTACAGTTGGAACTCTGTTATTTGTTGGGCCAGGGAATTTTCCTAAGATCTGCCCCCTCTACCCCTTCCCCCCTCCTCATGTTTCCTTCTCCACCTCATCCCCCCTTCTAGCCCTCACCCACTTCTCTACCTCCATCTCCTCCTTCCCATCTCCCCTCCCTCTCACTCACCACCTTCACCTCCCCCTCCCCTCCCCTTCTCCATCTATCCCTTCCACCCCCTCTCCCTTCTCGGCCCACACCCCCCAACATCCATCACTACGCCCTACCACCTCTGTCATTACATACGCAATAAACACTTTTCTTAAATAAAATAAAACTTTTTACTTTGTGTTAAAATTTTAAGAGATACATAAGATATATACAAAATATCATTTGGAGAAGGGTGCACAAGGGACTAAAAATAGTTACAAAAAACCCCCCGAGGGAGTTAGGGAGGCAGGGACAAGGGATGATGCTCAGGACCGCAGCAAGTGGTTTCCCAGGACCCTTACAGCTACCCCAGAAGCTGAAAGGTCCTGATAATCGCATCCGTCGTCTTGGTCATCCTTCTCTGATCCTCGAAATTTGCCCCTAGTAAGAGGCTCATCATCGGGAAAACGTGCTACCGATGATGAGCCTCCATGCTGCTCAGCTGGGGGGGGGGTGCAGAGGAGGGAGAGGGCTATGCATGTCTGTTTGTGTCCCCACATTCCTAACTCCCTGGGCAAAACAGGGAGGAGGCCCTACTTAAGGAGGAATAGGAAGAGGCCCAGGTTGCGCCTCTTCCACTGGAGATGGCTCCCTTACTGCTGCTTTGATGGCTGGGAAAGGAGCATCCTGCTCCCCCCCCCCCCCCCCCCAGCAGCAGCGCTGCTACTGGTGCGGGGGCTGGGCCTGGTCCTTCCTCCACTTCTTCTGGTTCAAGAGCACCTTAAAACAAAAGCAGGGGTTAGAATGAAGTATACTTTAACATGGAAATACATTTTATCTATGTATGAATATTGCCCAATAGCATGGAAGATACACTTACCACCAGGCCCAGCCCACTCAGTACGCAGCCACTCCAGCCAACTCCTCTTCTTGAGGTGCAAGCACCGGGCCTTCTTCTTCAGGTCCTCTATCTATAGGAAAGAAATAGGAACAGTATCATGAGTGTACTGTGTAGCTGGTAATGGGACCTCCATACTGGTATGTGACAATGATTGCTATTACTAGATTTAGCCTCCATGAAGGACCATGTTACTTTGCTTCACAAGTTATGAAGCTGTGGGAATATCCTTATGCAGTAACATCAATCCTGCAACTGCTCCTCATGTATGCCTTCTCAATACATTGTTAATTATTTGCTCTCCTAAGGTCTGTGCTTCTCTTCTCACTCTTTGGCCAACATGAAGGCACGCAGGTTTTCTTGTTATCATCTAGGAGCATGCATGCTAATGACTAAGGGATATAGTCAGCTGGGCATGGCTGACTGTCTCATGCACAGTAATTGTGACTACCCTGAAAAGCTGACTACCTAGGTGCAGCCAGTCCTGAGGCCACAACATATTGATGGACAAAACAGCAGGAAACAATTTTATATTCCATGGTAAAGTTACTATCATCTCTTCATTACAGCATTTACAATACTTATGGCTCTAAGGCTTCAACCATTTCATGTAAATGTGGCCTATTGTCTTTGTTTCCTAGTATGACCTCATTGTAGCTTTGATCATCCACGCAAATAATCTTAGGTGATAAAATTACATACATATAATATACACTCTATGGTGCCACTAGCAACCCCCACAGGCATAACCTAACCTTCACACCCCCACAGTGCCCCCATATGCAGTAGCTTAGATCAGCGCTTCTCAACTGGTGTGTCGCGACACACCAGTGTGTCGCCAAGCACCGGCTGGTGTGTCGCGTGCTCCTGGTCTCTCCCGCTGCTCTTTCTTCCCTGCTGCCGTTGCCACCGGGATATCAGCACGTTCAAGCCCAGTGGGAACGGCAGTAGTGCTAAAAGAAGCTGTGGCAGCCGTGGCTGGCCTTTTCTTCTTCCCGCGCCTGCCCCCCCTCCCTCCCCGTGACCTGGAACAAGAAGTGATACGCAGTGCGCAGGAAGGAGAAAGAGCCGTGCCGCGTGATAAAGTAGTCGCGGCGGCTGCAGCATCGGCCTCCGAGCAATTGAAGCAGCCGGTAATCGAGAAAGGAGACAGCAGCATGAGCTTCCCGCGGCCAATGGGATTCTACTTTCTTGGCTTGTGGGGGCTGGAGGAGGAGGCTGCTGCAGCTACCATTTGTGCTCGGGGAGGGGAGAGAAAGAGAGAGAAGCAGCCAGCCAGCCAGTATGTAAGTGAGAGAATGTATTTGATTGAGAGCATGTGTGTGATTGAGAGAAACTGGTCAGAGAGCTGATGTATGTGTATATATGAGAGACAATGAAAGTGACTGCTCAAGGAGATGACAGATGTGTATGTGAGAGTGTGAGACAGTCAGGGATGTGACTGATGTGTGTGTGTGAAAGAGAGAAAAAGCATGGAAGTGAGAAATCTGGGTATGTGAGAAAGCATGGGAGTAAGAAACCTGGTGTTGTGGGGGTGTGTGTGAAAGAAAGCATGGGAGTGAGAAGCCTGATTATATGAGAGAGAGCATGGGAGTGGGAAGCCTGTGTGTGTGTGTGTGCATGCATGAGAGAGAGACTGGTTGGTGAGGTGACTGTGTGTGTGAGAGAAAGAGACTGGTGTGTGTGAATGTGAGAGAAAGAATGTGATTCAGGGAATGAGAAGCCTGGGCAGTGGAGAGCGAGCATGGAAATGAGAGAGAGACTGTTATGTGTTTGTGTGTGTATGTGTGTGTAACAGAGAGAAAGTGATTATGGGAATGAGAAGCCTGTGCATGTGAAGAGAGTGAGCATGGGAGTGAGAAACCTGGGTGTGAGACACAGCATGGGAGGGAGAAGCCTGTATATGTAAGAACATGGAAGTGGGAAGCCTGTGTGTGTGTGTATGCATGAGAGAGATCAGGTGACTGGTGTGTGTTTGTGTGTGAGAGAGAAAGAAAGTGATTATGGGAATGAGAAGCCTGTGCATGTGGAGAGAACAAGCATGGGAGTGAGAGACTGGTGAGTGTGTGTGAGACAGAGAAAGTGATTATGAGAGTGAGAAGCCCGTATATATAAGTAGAACACGGGAGTGGGAAGCCTGTGTGTGTGTATGGCATGAGAGAAACTGTTCAGAAAGGTGACTGGTGTGTGTGTCAAAGACTGTTTGGGAGATGATTGGTGTGTGAGAGACAGAAACTGGTCATGGGGGCATGACTGGTATGGTGTGTGTGTGTGTGAGAGAGACACGGGCACTAAGGAAGAGGACCATGAGTATAGAGCTTAGCCTCTACTGCTGCTTCTGCTGTGTGCTACGGCCTGCGTGGAAGAGGAGTAGGAGAGCTGCTGGAGGGGATAAGTAAAGGTGGCTTTTTAGGTTTATTTTTCTTGATTGACTGCCATTTTAATTATTTAATATTATGTGATGTGTCTGCTTTTTTTTGAAATATTTTATTGGTGTTTGGAGAATTTTTAATAGTTTTTATGAGTTTTTAATTGTTGGATGTTATTCTGTTCATAGCTGTTTTGAAACATTTATTCTGCTTATTAGTATAGTTTTACAATTATTTCTATGTGGGGATCTATAGCTGCTTGCTAGTTCTGTTTTCCTAATAAGAGGTGTATTGGTTTTTAGGGCCTGCTTTAATATTTGTAGTGTTGCCTTTTCATAGATAGGGTTGCTCCTGTTTGAGTGTATTCCATAATACAGGTGTAACTGTGTGTGGATTAGTTTATGTGCATTACTACAGATCCTGGGAGTATGTAAGGTCGGTTCTGTGTCTGTTACCGAGATGAGATATTTTACTAGCATGTAAGTGTTTTATCAGTCTTATTTGTTGTGTTTTCTCAAGAGGACATGCATTGGTGGTAAACTGCTGTCTTTTCATAAGTAGGGCTATTGAGCCTGGTAGTAGAAGGAGTTTGATTTGCTGTTACTGAGATGACACTAGAACCAGAATATCTTTTTTGTAGGGTGAGTTGTATGGGGAATGTCATAATTCTGCTTTACCTCCATTATTGTGGGTCAGGGGGGTTCCCGTGGATGCAAACTGTACTTTTACATCTAGCCCCGTGACGATCATGGGTCAGTGTGTCACGCATTTGAGAACCATCTGTCAGGTGTGTCCCGACAGAAAAAAGGTTGAGAACCACTGGCTTAGATAACTGCTAAGATTGTCAACTTACATTACGCCAGTAGGAGGCACACTGGTTGTAATTTTGCTGAAGGTGCCGCAAGGCCCTGGGCATTAGATGACAGTCAGTGCAGCAATCTGCGATGGGGAAGAGGTGCCTCTCATCTGCCACCACCAGGGACACCAGAAGGGCAACTTCCCTGATGGTTAAATTTGGTTGTCTCCCTCTCCCATTCATCTTACATGCACAAAATTAAGATGAACAGAAAGTCCCGCATGAACGTAGGTGCTCCATTGCTCGGCACACACAGGGGCACACACAAGGCCGCATACAAAGGATACACTTAAGTCGAGGCCAAAATGTGCATATTTTTCATTACTCGCGTGCATATGCGCGAACATTGCAAAATACGTTACCCTTGAAACGCATCACGCCATACGCGCATTTATGGCCGCGCACGTGTCTTTTAAAATCTACCCTATAATATGGGAGAGATGTTCTTAAGCTGGGTACAGTTGTTGTATAAGCAACCCATGGCTCAGATATTGGTTAATGATACATTATCTTCTGTTTTCTCATGTCAAAGGGGAACGCGGCAAGGTTGCCCCCTTTTCCCATTCTTATATGTACTGGATCTTGAGCCTTTAGTTCTTAAATTGAGGAGTTTGAATTGTTAGGTTATTTCTCATCAGTGACAACAATTTTAACTTAGCTATTCGCGGATGATATGCTGCTGTTTGTAGGTAACCCTAGGGACAGCATATATGACATCATATACACTATAAATCTGTTTGGTGTGTTCTCGGGTCTGAAAATGAATTACAGTAAATCTGAAGCATTTCCTCTTTATCCTGAATACACTGAAACATGGAGAGAGAACTTCCTGCTGAAATGGAATGTGGAGGCCCTGAAATATCTAGGTATTTGGCTTAAGCATTCCCTTAAAGATATGTATACTTTGAATTTAGTCAATGTACTTCACAAAGTGAAATCCCTCCTGTATAAGTGGATGTCCTTTCCGATCAGTGTTATAGGCCACTGTGCATTTATTTGCATTTCTTAATCACCTGTCTAGAAACCTGGGCAATGTACAGCAAATTCATAATCAACATCAATACAAAATTCATACAGAACCTGAATGTAACTTGCCTTGAGCTCACGCTTGGAATAGTGAGTAATCAAATCCAAAACTAAAGGCCTTAGTATGTTTTTCAATGTATTAACTTGACAGGAATTCCACTGGGCATATGAGCATTCTAAAACAATGACAGCTTTTCTTTATTCATTTTCTTTTGCAAGTCGCTAACACAAAACTGACTTTCCAAAGACCTTAACTAGGTAACACTGCAGTTTCATCCTATGATCTTAACAAAACTCTAGGAAATGAATGGGTACCAGCTGTTGAATGATAACCTGAGCACGAAGAGTGATGAAACATTCCTCAGAGGCAGCAGTGGATTCACGATGTCGGACCGGCCTGGGTATTCACCGCCCAGGCCAGCCCAGGATACATCACGTGGTCTGCCGAGCGCAGCTCTGTCACGGCCATGCACGGCAAACCACGTGACTGGAGCGATCGGCCCACCGGGGGATGCCCGATCCCCCGATAGGCCAATCTGCCCCTGCTCAAAGGGGTAATAATTTCACATGTCTGAGTGCATTCATTTATGCTCAGAACTACAATTGGTCATGCTAGGTTTAAAAGCACAAAGTGATATGAAGAGTAGCATCTGCCACTATGCTGCATTACTTAATTTGTACTTAAACAATTGTTTTTTACAGAAACCTCAGGAGTATAAGATCCCGTCAGATAAGAGTATGGATTAGGTTCAGTTTCCACTGGTTATCTCAGGGGTATGTAACTCTGGTTCTCAAAGTAGCAAGCCGGTTTGATTTTTCAACATAACCATATGTGTAAACATAAACGTTAATATTTTTTTGCCTAGATTAGTTGTATTCGGTTATATTTGATGAATATTCATTATGTAATCAGACCTGTTTGCAGGCCTGGCTTAGCTGAAGGCTTAGCTGAAGGAGGTTGAAAGCATTTGCAGCAGGCTTTCTCAAATAAAATGATGATGTACCTACTGCTTTATTGTTGTACCCATGGCTTTACTGAATGTGTCATTAATGAACCAAAGAACCTTGCCATGTCAAAGTATTAAACCAGCAACACCTTGGCTCACAATTCTCAATTGGTTGCATGATTTTACCATCAAGCACCATGATCCATTCAGATGTATCACAGTGCTGTGACTACTAGACACTTCCATTAATTTCATAATCACTCTCCAGGAACAGGCTGCTTATTACATTTTAATAGAAAGCCATAGAATATTGCCAAGGTGATGAGTGGTATGACTTGTCTGATAATCCCTGATTGGATAACTGTCACCTGTACAAAAATGTGAAGGCAGAATAAAACACAAAAGGTCTATTAACTATTAAGTCTGCCTATCCACACCAGCTTTCGGCTTTACAATCCCTACCACTCCCTCAGAGATCCCCTGTGTTTATCCCATGCTTCCTTGAATTCAGATATCGTTCTTGTCTCCACCACCTCCACGGGAAGGCCGTTCCATGCATCCGCCATCTTCTCTGTAAAGAAATATTTCCTTAGATTATTCCTGAGTCTATCCTCGTTCACCCTCATCCCAAGACCCCTCAATTCTTCAACCTCCTTTCCCACTTCCTATGCATGGAAACTGTCACCCTCTGCTTATGAGGTTATTGCAAGAACTGCAGATGGTTTCAGATCATGATAGAGGTAAAATCATAATTAGACAAAGCTGTGTTGGAGAGTATTGCATAGCACCTTTTTGCAGTTTCTCTCACTTCAGTCAGTGTCATCAGTTGCTGATTTTCATGGAAAAAAAAACAAACAATAAAATCCCATAAGACTCTTTTCATCTTGTATCTATGGAAAAATTATTTTGAAAAGAAAGCCACAAAAGTGAAGGATTAAAACAGCAAGCAAATTTACTCTCCTATTCTAAGTGTCATATGTATGAAAGCTTTTTTTCCCATTATGTATTTATGGTAGTATTATCTGGCTCTAAGTCCCTATTAAATCTCTCCTGACAGTCATGATAATTCATATATAATTCTGGTTTGGACTGGAACACAATGCGACAAATTATTTTCTTGCTCCCAACCAAAATTTTCCCCATGGAATGCCTCCTCTTAATGCGGCCAGAGGTCCATCCATTGTGCAAAAATGTGCACACATTTAGCCACATTTCAGGAGGGCAATTTTCAGACACCTGATTTATGCAGGCAAATCACTTTTTACTCATCAAAATGGCTTTGAAAATTGCCCTCTTCCTTGTTCCTTTCTGAACTGAAAATACTTGATCACTCTAGATATTGGGAACAAGTCTAAAACACTTGCAGCTCTACACTGCTCAAATCTCTCTTAGAGATTAGACTTAAAAACTGGATCTTTGCCTTCATCAGTGACTTCAAAGTAGCAGGATTCAGGGTGGTTGCAAGTTTATAATTATCTGATTTATTACTAAATGATAACTCATCACCTAAATTACCACTTTTCAAAGAAGCATTTGATAACTTAGATATTAACCATGCTTTTTCTCATACTAGAAACCTTCTTAGAACTTGAAAATATATATAAAAAATTGAAACACATCTTTGTTATTAGTCTTTGACTGAGATGTTATTTCATCTTCAGCTAATTTCATAATTTGCTAAAGCCAAAAAAATGAAGTTCATTGTTCCTAGAGATATATTCTACTTTTGTTGTAACTCACCGTGAACATTTTTTAAATGGAAAGGTGTGTCATAAATAAATATAATGATCATAAACCAAGAAATCTCAGACATGCATTGCAACTGTAAGACCTACCCATAATCCAGTTATTTCTCCAATTAGGCAGGATGTACTGGATTGTGTTCTACTTTGTTCTACTAGGCACTTTAACTGGGGGAAGGGGGGTGGGAATCCAGGGCATCCTCTTCCTGTATCTCGCTTTGGGTGTACCGTGCTGACCAGTGAGTGGACACACTCTTGAGAGATGACATCACTCGGGCCAATCTTTTACCTACAAAAGTGCTGGCCTGCAACACTTTGTCTCTGGGACTGAGGGTTCAGGATCTGTGAGCTTGCAGTATTTATGAGTTGAAGAGTCTATCCGTGCCTAAAGGTATGAATCTCAGCAGCACAGCAAGTCCAGCTATGTGGAAAATGGCGATGGTTATAAACATATATCCGTAAAAAAAAACATTATGTTGTGAAAAATCTGGAAGGTGGTAAAAAATATTTTCATGAGTGATAACCCTGATCGTTTGCTAAAATTTCACTGATGCATAAATCCAAATTAGCCTATAGTACAATAGCAGTATGCATTAATTGACAGTTTACTATGATATGCTGTCCATAATTTTGTGATAGGTCGGGTTAAATAGAGTTTAAAAAACCTAATTTATTGCAAATGCTGGTTTGGTAGAGGGGAGAGGGAGAGAGGGCCTCGGTAGAGGCCCACTTATAAGTGGACTATTTATACCACTATAAGAGGGGGCATTATGAACTCAAGATGAGGTTTGGGTGTGGGGTAGGCTTTAGGGAGCAGTTTTACATATGCAGTCAGAGGTATGAACAGCACAGTTGACATCAGTGAAGATTTGATGTCATTTGCAGTAATGAAAGGTAAAAAAAGAGTTGATTTGTGCAATGTATTCTCTACCTAGTTTGACTGCAGCTAGGTAGAGAGTGCATCAAGCTAGGTAGAGAGTACATTGCACAAATCAACTCTTCTTTTACTGTTCATCACTCCAAATGACATCCAATCTTCACTGATGTCAACTGTGCTGTTCTTCCCTCTGACTATATATGTAAAATTGCCCCCTAAAACCTACCCCACCCCCAAACCTCACCCTGAGTTCATAGTGCTCCTAAAGTCTTTGAAACATTTCCCCAAATCTATGAAATTCAGTCATTTTTAGAAAATAACATTTTATGTTTAAAAGTTATTTTTTGCTTCCCGGAAGTGTAAAAGTGTAATATAACACTATGGGTTATATTTATCACATCCCCCCCCCCCCCCCCCCCCCATAGCTACCGTTAATAGATCACATTTTGCCTAAAATTCTTTATAACTTACAAATGCTTTCATTTTGGGTGCGAAATGCAGGGATATTAATGTACAGGTCCATGATCTCAGATTTCATTTGGAATAATAAGCAGGCAGGAATTAAATTAGATGTTTTAATGAGAGGAAAAAAACAGGGGGGTCTGGATGACTCTTATTTGTGCACTTATAATTCTGCCTGTTTAATGTGTTACATTCAGGACTGGTCCTCTGGTCATCATAAATATGATAGTGAAGAACTTTGGAAGCCTGGGTTCGGCCGCATAATCCCTTCTCCTTAAGACACAGGGGCCTCTAGGTCCCAGGTGAGCTCAAAATCTTATTCCCTTCCCAGCAGGGCTCGCCCACAGAGCTAAATGCCTGGTCCCGCACAGGACCTTCATCACAGGTCTTAAATGGCAAATAAATCATAGAAGACAATAAGAGGATTGAAAATAAAGAAATGGCAAAAACTGGGGCGTTGAATATTTCAAGTTTAGCTTATAGCATAACCATTTCCAGGCTTTCATAACTGGGAGATTAATACACTATGTAGTAAGTGTACCTGTAAAGACATCTAAGTAGTGTGCAAGACATACCTCAAACAGAGTGGTAAAAACAAATTTTGTTCCAAGTGGAAGGGAGTATAGTAACAAGTTCCCATAATCCAATCTCCCACATGCCGAAGCAGGCACGCTATCAGGGATGTGCATTCTTTTTCAATGAATGTGCAGTCCGCAACACATAATTCCCTGTTCGTTTGATTCATGGGTTCACGAAACGCATGACGATCCTCCACAAATAAAACATATCATATTAGTTTCATTCTTTTGGTTCGCAGTGATTTCTTAGTGGCCATTTGAAATAGGAGAAGGCCATGTGGGAGTATCCATAGCAAAAACCAGCCCTTTCCTGTGAGTCATAAGTGACCTCACAGCCCTGTCATAGATTGGGTCAGACATGTTGGCAAGGAGACGAGAATGCAACCTATTAGAGCTAAGCATTTTTCTAATACAGCCAATCGCTGCTCTCACTCAGTGCTCTGTGATGCTGTTCCTGATGTCGCTGTGCTATTTATACCTTAAGCACGCGGCTTGCCACGCTCTTTCTTTTTGGGTGTTGTCCGGGGAGGTAGCTTTACTCAGAGCTAGTCTGAGTGTCTCAAATCTGTATTCAATTGCTAGCTACTTTGATAGAATTTTCCATTGAAAAAGATATTTGTTCGTTTTTGCTGCTGTGCCAGCCAGGCCTTTTTTTTATTGCACTTATTTTATTGAACTCAGACTGTCTCTCTGTCTCTCCCACTGAGACAAGCTGCCAGCAGTGGCATTTTGCTGCTGATCTTACCCCCCTGGGGTAGGTTTGTGCAGGCACAGGCAGGGTGTGGGTGGGAGATAGTGTAAGTTGGTATTTTCAAACAAGAAGCAGCATCACTAGGAATTGTGCTTGCTCAGGCTTCCAGTCTTGTCTTTTCTCTGCTGTTTCATTTTTTTGTGCACATAGAGCAGTCTCAGTTGTAGTGTACATCAAGGCACTGCACTGCATCTGTGGGCAGTTTTACAGACTCACTTATATTGGTACAGCAGTACTCTTTTAAACCAAATCCCCAGTAGGCCTCTTTTGGAGTTAAAATTTTGTTGTGTGCACATACAGCGGTCTCAGTTGTAGTGAACATCAAGGCACTGTACCGTGTGTCTGTGGGCAGTGTTCCAGACTCACATATCTTGGTACAGAGGTGTTCATTCACCAATAAAGAAATAATTATTTTAATTGAAATCCCCAGTAGGCAGTGACATTAAATCCATGATGTCAGGGAAAGGTAAATGTGATCAAGTGATTGGGATTGGCACAGGAGGCACTTCAAAAGGCAGTGCCAGTCCCCTATTAAAGTTAAAAAGGGAGCTGTTCCAATCTAAAATCTCTGGAGGGGCAGGCAGTTCCATCCGGAAAAAACTGAAATTTAAAGATGATGCATCGCCACTACCTATTTCTGACCCTGTAGTTTTGGAGGTGAGGGAAGGGGAGGCTGAGTCATGCAAGACAAAAGGGCGAGACCCAAAATCTGCAATGCGGCAGCAGGCTCGACTTAGCATTGAAAATGTAGCACAGGCACTGTTTGCTTCTGATTACAAGTCCTGCTGTCGCTCCTTGTGACCTTGGGAAAGTCACTTTACCCTACATTGCCTCAGGTACAAAAACTTAGATTGTAAGACCTCTGGGGATAGAAAAATACCTATAGTATCTGAATGTAAACTGGTGTGATATCTCAATTGAGATCAAATGTCGGTATATAAAATAATAATAATAATAATAACGATGAAGAATCATCTTGCGTGGGATTCTCATCATCAGAAAAGGAAGAATTAATAGTTGAAGAAGGTTTAGGAGGATTAGTTAGTTCTGTCTTGGCCTCCACTTCAGTGCTGTAGGGGAGAGATGAAACTGATGATGAGGAGGAGGAAGAGCAGTCAGCGCAGGCACAGAGACTGATGCCCCTGGCATTGCTTCTCAGGGTGCACCCACTACTTCAACTCCAGTGCCAGCATCCACCCTGAAGGCTATAGAGAAGGGATCACGAAAGAAATATACAATCTGCAGCCACTTTAAAGTGACAGAGGACCTGCGTTTTGCTCAGTGTAATTACTGTGCCAGGGCTATTAGCAGAGGCAAGCAAATGGGACATCTAACTAATTTTTTGGCATGATGCATCATATGCAAAAACAACACCCAACAGAACTGCCATCTGGGGAAGGTGGCAGTACCAGTCAGGGGACCCCTTTTTCCAGGTAGTGTAAAGTGGATGAAAAGGAGCAGAGTCACCCCCATGCCCTCAGCCCCTTCTAGAAGTCAGGTGGCAGGCCAGCAGCCCCTTGCCATGTGTCAGAAGTGACAACCCGCCATGGAGGAAATGGGGTAGTATTCGGTAACACTATCCTGGGGAAGGAGGCAGGCAGCCTCAAAAGTAGTAACCAAGAGCATCGGGGAAATGATTGCCCTTGATGACCAGCCTATGCAGGAAGTAGAAAATGTGGGTTTCAAGCATTTTCTGAAGATCTTAGTTCCAAATTACAAAGTCCCCTCCAGAACCACATTTAGCAGAAAGGTCATCCCCAGCCTGTACAACCAGTGTCACAGTCGCATCCAAGTGCTGCTAGCTAAGGCACAGGGGAGTGTGCATTTCACCTGTGATATCTGGACCACCATGAATGCTGCACACTCTTACCTCTCCCTGACAGCACACTGGTGGGATCTGGCTGAGGCAGGGGCAGGCAGCCAGCTGAACAAGTATCAGGGTGGAGGTGGGCTTTACTGTACACCCACCTGATGGATGAAGCCCATACCTCAGCCAATATTATTGCTTGCATCAGACAGATGCTGGTGGGCTGGCAGCTACACCAGCGAGACAGGAATCTTCAGGCAGGGTTCTTTGTCACAGACAAAACCTGCTCACCCCCAAAATATCACAATCTCTTGCCCGGCTGTGGTGGAAGCTGGAGCGGCCATGATGATGGCCAGAGACGGAGGTTTCGAATCCCAATGTGAGGAGACCTCAGAAGAGGGGAGAGAGGAACATCTTGTGGGTCTAGCGGATCCCCTGAGGACTTCAATACCGCGGGAACAAGAAATAGCCGATATAATATCAGCTCAAGGTACAGGGTTGAGCGGGGGAAATGTTGGAGATGAGGGAATAAGACAGCTTCGAGTGATTTCAGATACTTCCCCTACTGTGAGACCTGATCTTATATCTTTGGAAGGGATTTGGAATATGCTAAGTGTGATTGAAAGCTCGATGAAAATATTAGCTAAAACAACAGTGGAAATTCAAAACCAGACTGTAATAAATAATAATTTCATAACTAACTTTATGAGTAACTCAGAAGAATTGGAAAAGAGAATTCATACAGTGGAAATTAAACAAGAAAAGTTAATTGTCTCTGAGAGTATAACATCTAAAAGATTAGAAGTTATTGAAAATGCCTTAAGAGCTCATAATTTGCGTATACATAATTTACCTGTGATTAAAACTATTTCACCATTGGAATTATTTAAACTTTATATGAAGAAAAATTTAAAAATTCCTGAGTTCGCTTTACCTATAGTTGTTAAAGCATTCTATTTACAACAATCCACTCAGATGGAACAACAAACTTCTGTTTTGAATCTTACTGAAATATTGGAAATGTCTTCTGAGCAGGAGGTAAATCAGAGGAAACCTTTGTTGGTGTTATTTGCATTTCTTTCAGAGCGCAATCATGTCATGAGATTATTCTTCAGAAATCAACAACTTTCCTTTTATGGGTCTCCTATTTGGATTTTTCCAGATATGATTAAAAGTACACAGACACGCAGGAAGGAATTCCTCTTGATGCGGCCTGAGGCCCTTAAAAATAGGGGCCAGATTTACTTTGAAATATCCCTGCAAAGCTTGCATCAGGTATCAAAATTTGAATTATATTTTTCTTGAAGCAGATCAATTGAAAACATTCTTAGCTGGAAAAATCCCTATTGAAGCTGCAACAGGACTGGTGTGAAAAGAGAAAAAAAAGATGCGGATCCCAAGTCGTGCCATTTGTATTACTGGAAATTTAATTTAATTTCTTTGACGAAATTTGCTCCTTCTGCCTCCTAATTGCTCAAAGTATTTCTTATAATTTAAATGTCAGTGATATATATGATGAAATATGTATAACTTGATAGACTTTATTGTTTTTTTTTCTTGTAATGACATTGAATTTTCTGTAAGGAGTTTTCCTGGTAATAAGTTTTGAAAAAACTTGAAAAATAAAGAATTGAAAAAAAAAAAAAAGGAAAGGGAACTCTCCCCGGGTGTAGCCAGCCTATCTCTTAGTACCCGCCGACCCATGTTGAACCGCTGTTCACATGGAAACCTCCTCCATGTCGACTCACCACACTTTGAAGGCTTGTGCTCTACTGTAGGGGCCAACCCATTCTAGGGAGCCCTTTCCTGCGCAAAGGAAAGGGAACTCTCCCCGGGTGCAGCCAGCCTATCTCTTAGTACCCGCCGACCCATGTTGAACCAGAACCGCTGTTCACATGGAAACCTCCTCCATGTCGACTCACCACGCTTTCAAAGCTCGTGCTCCACTCTAGGGGCCAACCTATTTCAGGGAGCCCTTTCCTGCGCAAAAGAAAGGGAACTCTCCCCAGGTGTAGCCAGCCTATCTCTTAACGCCCACCGACCCATGTTGAACCGCTGTTCACATGGAAACCTCGTCCACGTCGACTCGCCATGCTTTGAAGGCTCATGCTCCACTCTAGGGGCCAACAACCCATTCTAGGGAACCCTTTCCTGTGCAAAAGAAAGGGAACTCTTCCCGGGTGTAGCCAGCCTATCTCTTAGTACCCGCCAAGCCATGTTGAACCGCTGTTCACATGGAAACCTCCTCCGCCTCGACCTTCAAAATTCTTGCACCAGATTTTAAAAGACCAGCGAGAGCTCACTAGATGCCAATGGAAACACCCTACTCTAGGGGCAAACCCATTCTAGGGAGCCCTTTCCTGCATAAGAACATAAGAACATAAGAAATTGCCATGCTGGGACAGACCAAGGGTCCATCAAGCCCAGCATCCTGTTTCCAACAGAGGCCAAAAACCAGGCCACAAGAACCTGGCAATTACCCAAACACTAAGAAGAATCCATGCTACCGATGCAATTAATAGCAATGGCTATTCCCTAAGTATAATTGATTAATAACACAAAGGAAAGGAAACTCTCCCCAGGGCCAGCCTGTCTTGCCCCTATCAAAACCACAGGGACCTGACTACCTCAGCTCTGCCAGCCTGTCTTGCCCCTATCAAAAGCACAGGGACCAGACTACTTCCACTCTGCCAGCCTGTCTTGCCCTTATCAACTTTCTGCCACTCTGCCTTGCTGCCATACACCAGATGACTCAATCTACTCCTTGTGGTGTTCTTGCCACTATCATGGTTCCTCAGTGTGTTGGTGCTAGTTTTTCTGCTGCTATGTCCCTTTATCGGCGCCTTGTGGGTTTTTTTTACACTCTTTCTACTTGCTATGTTCCCCCTTCATTGTGCTGTAGGATGTTTGTGCCACTTGTCTTGCCACTTTGCCTGTCGTGCTGCCTTCGAGGGTTCATGTAACTGTTATCGGTGCTCTCTTTGAAGCTGTGGTGTGTTTTTGACACTCTCGCTGCTGCTTTGCACCTCTGTTAAAGCACTCTTGCCACTCCTGGTACCCCTTTGCCCCTTTATAGTGCCTTAGGCTATTCATGCCACTTTTGTGCCACTTTGCCACAGTCTAATTACCTTGGAGCTCTTTTCTCATTCTGATAATTGCTCCCCAGAAGTTTCATAAGAATTGATAAGAAGATCCCAATTCTGCAGCAAAAAATAGGTTGCAAATATTTCCCCCATTGACTGTAATGGGGAAACGAAAAATGAATAAAACTATTCAACGAATTGTTTTTTTTCCCCTAAGAAACTAATGCAACGAATTTGGGTCCCAGCAAAACGAAAAACGAATCGAAACAAATTTTTTCCTCTGCACATCCCTACACGCTATATATTATATAATTTAAAATCCACCAACCCTAGATCTCCCTTGACCCAATTCCTAGTCAATATTGATAATGCCACTCAGGCTTTTTATTATGCCAGAGAAATTGATGAACCAGATGCCCCAGCCTACTAATGTCTGCATTCGTGAGATAAAGAGGTAAGTTTTGAAGCAAATAGAGCCACTTCAGCAGAACCATCATCCAAAAAAATTTACTCTCCCTGTCAGACAAAGAGGCAAATCCATCCAGTTTGCCAAAATGTCTTTTGTTTTAGTCAACTATTTTTCGAAATTCAGATCATGTAAATTGTCCAGATCCTCAGGGAGATAAATACCTAGATAAGAACATAAGAACATAAGAAAATGCCATACTGGGTCAGACCAAGGGTCCATCAAGCCCAGCATCCTGTTTCCAACAGTGGCCAATCCAGGCCATAAGAACCTGGCAAGTACCCAAAAACTAAGTCTATTCCATGTAACCATTGCTAATGGCAGTGGCTATTCTCTAAGTGAACCTAATAGCAGGTAATGGACTTCTCCTCCAAGAACTTATCCAATCCTTTTTTAAACACAGCTATACTACCTGCACGAACCACATTCTCTGGCAACAAATTCCAGAGTTTAATTGTGCGTTGAGTAAAAAAGAACTTTCTCCGATTAGTTTTAAATGTGCCCCATGCTAACTTCATGGAGTGTCCCCTAGTCCTTCTACTATCTGAAAGAGTAAATAACCGATTCACATCTACCCGTTCTAGACCTCTCATGATTTTAACACCTCTATCATATCCCCCCTCAGTCGTCTCTTCTCCAAGCTGAAAAGTCCTAATCTCTTTAGTCTTTCCTCATAGGGGAGTTGTTCCATTCCCCTTATCATTTTGGTAGCCCTTCTCTGTACCTTCTCCATCGCAATTATATCTTTTTTGAGATGCGGCGACCAGAATTGTACACAGTATTCAAGGTGCGGTCTCACCATGGAGCGATACAGAGGCATTATGACATTTTCCGTTTTATTCATCATTCCTTTTCTAATAATTCCCAACATTCTGTTTGCTTTTTTGACTGCTGCAGCACACTGAACCGACGATTTCAATGTGTTATCCACTATGACACCTAGATCTCTTTCTTGGGTTGTAGCACCTAATATGGAACCCAACATCGTGTAATTATAGCATGGGTTATTTTTCCCTATATGCATCACCTTGCACTTTTCCACATTAAATTTCATCTGCCATTTGGATGCCCAATTTTCCAGTCTCACAAGGTCTTCCTGCAATTTATCACAATCTGCTTGTGATTTAACTACTCTGCACAATTTTGTGTCATCTGCAAATTTGATTATCTCACTCGTCGTATTTCTTTCCAGATCATTTATAAATATATTGAACAGTAAGGGTCCCAATACAGATCCCTGAGGCACTCCACTGTCCACTCCCTTCCACTGAGAAAATTGCCCATTTAATCCTACTCTCTGTTTCCTGTCTTTTAGCCAGTTTGCAATCCACGAAAGGACATCGCCACCTATCCCATGACTTTTTACTTTTCCTAGAAGCCTCTCATGAGGAACTTTGTCAAACGCCTTCTGAAAATCCAAGTATACTATATCTACCGGTTCACCTTTATCCACATGTTTATTAACTCCTTCAAAAAAGTGAAGCAGATTTGTGAGGCAAGACTTGCCCTGGGTAAAGCCATGCTGACTTTGTTCCATTAAACCATGTTTTTCTATATGTTCTGTGATTTTGATGTTTAGAACACTTTCCACTATTTTTCCTGGCACTGAAGTCAGGCTAACCGGTCTGTAGTTTCCCGGATCGCCCCTGGAGCCCTTTTTAAATATTGGGGTTACATTTGCTATCCTCCAGTCTTCAGGTACAATGGATGATTTTAATGATAAGTTACAAATTTTTACTAATAGGTCTGAAATTTCATTTTTTAGTTCCTTCAGAACTCTGGGGTGTATACCATCCGGTCCAGGTGATTTACTACTCTTCAGTTTGTCAATCAGGCCTACCACATCTTCTAGGTTCACCGTGATTTGATTCAGTCCATCTGAATCATTACCCATGAAAACCTTCTCCATTACGGGTACCTCCCCAACATCCTCTTCAGTAAACACCGAAGCAAAGAAATCATTTAATCTTTCCGCGATGGCCTTATCTTCTCTAAGTGCCCCTTTAACCCCTCGATCATCTAACGGTCCAACTGACTCCCTCACAGGCTTTCTGCTTCGGATATATTTAAAAAAGTTTTTACTGTGAGTTTTTGCCTCTACAGCCAACTTCTTTTCAAATTCTCTCTTAGCCTGTCTTATCAATGTCTTACATTTAACTTGCCAATGTTTATGCTTTATCCTATTTTCTTCTGTTGGATCCTTCTTCCAATTTTTGAATGAAGATCTTTTGGCTAAAATAGCTTCTTTCACCTCCCCTTCAAAGAACCTTGCACACATTTTACTGGAAAAGTGGATCCACAAGATAGTCACACTGACTCATGCATGGAAAGGGCTTCAGATTTATCGAGGTTAAGAAGAAGCCCCGCCATCCTATCATATTGTCCAAATTCCTCCAGAAGGGGCAGGATAGATGTGTGAGGATTACTGATGTAAATGAAAATATCATCCACAAAAGCAGATAATTTAAAAAAATGTTTTCCCAACTGCCCAATAGGGATACCTTCTATCTTTTCATTGTCTCTGATTCATCTTAAAAATAGTTCTAGGGTTAGTACAAAAAGCAAGAAAGACAATGGACAGCTCTGCCGAGTACCATGCTGCAGCTGAATCTCTTCTAATTTAACGTCAATCACCAACACTGAAGCCCTTTGCTTACTGGAGAGCCTGAACCACTTGTAGAAAATAGTCTAAGATGCCTATCTTTTGAAGTACCCCAAACATAAAAGACCAATCAACTCGATCAAACGCTTTTTCAATGTCGAAACTAAGGAATAGGGACATCAAATTTTTAAATTTGCTACACTCCATAGAGGCTAATATTCATCAAATATTAGATGTCGAAAACATACCCTTAATGAATCCCACCTGATCTGGCCATATCAAAGTAGGGAGTATCCTGCCATATGATCCGCCATGACCTTGGCCAATAATTTCACATCAAAATTTAACAAATTTGTCGATAAGAACCCACCAACCCAGGGTCTTTCTCTGGTTTTGGTAGAACAGTAATTAAAGCCAAGTTAGGTGCTAAGGGAAACCCGTGCTCCTCCACCAGACTAATATAGAACTCCCCTAGGGGCAAAAGAATTTTGTCTACCATTATCTTGTAAAACCCATCAAGGTATCCATCTAAACCAGGCACTTTCAGTATCTTGATTTGCTTTATATCTCTTCGCAGTTCTTGCAATTGCAATGGTGGGAATGTGCACCACATCTAGGTATTGTTGTATAACATGTTCATCTGCAGTGTATGTCGTATACAATTTCTTATAGAAAATCTAAAATGCAGCACGAGTGCCTCAGTTGGAATGTACCATATTCTCAGAACTAGTCCATATGGTAGTAATATGCCTAGGCCTCCCCTATGTAGCTGAAAAAATTATAGACTATTCTTAAAACTGCACCAATCTGATTTTCTATGGTCCAACTAGCATCTAATTTAACTCCCAGGACCTTACCTCTTCCATAATAGTCACTATATCTCTATCAATGGAGATATGAATTTTTTCCAAATTATTGCAAACGTGCAAAATTTCTGTTTTTTGGAATTCAAAACCAAACAATTCTCCCTTAATCATCTACTAACTGCCGTCATACAGTTTTTCAACTGAGACATAGTAGTCGCTGAGTCATGCTCAACAGGTACAATAAGTTGTACATCATTGACATATATAACCCTACTAGTGTTTTGTGATCCTCACAGAGGAGACTATTGGATATTCCATCAATGCATCATGCTCATCTGGTTAAGACAAAGGAATGATCATTTTCTTTTTTTTTCTTTACTGTTTATTAAATTTCTTAACACATTTTCCAATGAAATAAGAATATTGTGAATTACATTGTAATAATGCATTTAACACATTTACTCACTAAAAGAAAAACCCAATTGTAATATCAACAATTCAGTCCACATTATGGGGAGCCTTTTTTAGAAAAGGGATTGATCATTTTCTGTCACCGATCCAACTTTCTGTAACTCATTGCGGGCCATCCATTGCTCCTTCCATGTGACAGGGGCCAACCAATGGCACCGGTAGCCCCTATCACTTGGTAAGGGCAAAGGGCCACCGGCACCATTTTGTTTACTGGCAGCTGACGGCCAAGAGCGGGAGATCGCTCCCGGGACCCCCGCTGGACCGCCACGGATTTTAGGCAAGTTTGGGGGGGTCCAGAGGGTGGGGAGATTGTAATAAACTAAATTTTAAGGGTTGGGGTGGTTTGTTTTTTTTGTGAAAAATTGCCAAAAAAAAATCCCAACCCGTTGGAAAACGAAGTTTTCCATGGGTTGCCCGAGCCGAAGCCCAAGCCAACATGTAAAAACTAAACACATCTCTCGTTGCTACCTGTGTTCCATGTGTCATTATTGACCTGCAAAATATTTTCTAAAAAAGCCAGTTAGTGAAGCGGGAGTATCGTATATGTAAAATAAAGTTAAAATGTATATTTGCTTCTAAGCTCCATTTCATTTTATAGGAAAAAGGGACCTGCTAAGAGAGAGACAATTTGAGGGTAATTTTCAAAAGCCATTTTGGCTATTTGACCTGCTAAAAGGGCTTTTTAAAAATTGCCCGCTCTGTATGTGGGTAAAAGTATGCATTATTCCACAATGCACCTGCATTTTAATGGAGACATTCCCAGTTCTGAATTAGGCTAGAAGAGACAACAATGCACATAGTTTTACATTTTCAAAACTATACACATTGTTTTGGCTGGAAAAAATATCTACAGAAAAAGCAAGTGTAGGTGCCTTTTCCTGGGGCAATTTTCAAACACAAAGTACATGTATACTTTTCCTTTGAGAACTGATGGAAAATCTGTAGATAAAAATACCTGCAAACTTTGCATCAGTCAGCATGGTTTTTAAAATTGCCCCATTTATGAGAATAATTACAATTTACAATTTTTACTGTTCATCATTAATGCCAAAAAATACAGTACTAAAGGTTTCAATTTTAGATGTGTTGTAAGCTATTCCCCTTCTAATTAAAAATATTACATCTTCTTTTCACCTGGATTATAATTTATGATACAGTACATTCTCTAGAACATTCACATTTACTAGTTTGATGATTCTTTATATTGGATATTTTAAATTGCAGGTGATGCTACAGTGACAGTGACTCACAGATATACTCCAAAGGAACAGCTAAAAATCCATACTCAACTTGCTGACATTATTATAGTTGCTGCAGGTAAACCTTTGTGTTTTTATTTCCATCCTTTTTTACGTGAATACTGGAATAGTATTTTGTCATTTGCTATTAATAATGAAGGACAGACATAAGAAAATCAAGGAAGCTCTGCACTGGGCAGTGGCTTAATTTATTGGTGAATGTTTTTCTTATGTATATATAGTTGTTACCCACCAAGTACGTTGGAGTGTGTGGGCTAAAAATCTTTTTAATAAATAAATAATAAAATGGGGGCAAAGGCAACAGTTATTCAGAAGCACGTGGGACAGAGGGAAGTATCTTCCAAGGATACTTGCAAGGCAGGGAAGTTAGAATATCCCAGTAAAAAGGTTGTGGTTAAGACTTAAGTAGCCCAATAGATTTAGATAAAGAGCACACACATGTGAATGACTGTGCATTGCCTATATCATTTGGTGAGACCTCATTTAGAATACTGTGTACAATTCTGGAGACCGCACCTTCAAAAGATATAAACAGAATGGAGTTGGTCCAGAACATGGTTACTAAAATGGCCAGTAGTCTTCATTCTAAAGCATATGGAGATAGACTTAATGATCTAAATATATATACCTTCGAGGAAAGGTGAGATAGGGGAGATGTGATATAGACATGCACTGGAGGCTTCCCTCTTTCAACAGAAAAGATGCTCTACAGCGAGAGTTATGGGATGAGGGTGAAAAGGGGTAGACTCAGGAGTAATCTTAGGAAATATTTCTTAACAGAGAGGATGATGGATGCATGGGATGGCCTCTCAGTGGAAGTGGTTGAGACAAAAGCAGTATCAGAATTTAAGAAAATGAGATAAATACAGGGGATGGGAATTGTAAAGCTAAATTAATGGGTGGGTGGGCAGACTAGATGGGCCATACAGTCTTTTTCTGTCATCATGTTTCTGTGTAAGAAGCAAGTTGTGAATTCAAACAGAAATAAAAGTACAAATAAAAAACATACTTAAAATGCATGCAAATACTAAAGGTCTGAACAGTAAGATTAGAGAGTCAGAATATACAGCATTTTATGAGGTTATAACTTATAGGCATTTCAGGAACATGGTGGAAGGAGGATAGCCAATGGAATGCTGTGGTAAAGTATAACTTATATTAATGTAACAAGGTAAATCAAATTGGTGGAATGTTTTACGCCTGTCGATCGCAGATGGCTACGACCTCTCATGCTCACCTCTTTTTTCCCTGCACCATCAAGTCTGGGAAGAATGGCAGCTTCTGCTAATTCCCGCTGACCTCTCTGGCGCTGCCAAACGCCATCTTGGACCCAGAATTACTTAGGTGTGCGCGCGCAAGGGCCTCCTTTAAACACGTCATGGTGAGAACCTCGGGGGCGTCCCCTCCCGATGATGTCAAACCGCTAGTCACATTCCCGATAATGTCAAACCGCTAGTCCCCTCCCGATGATGTCAAACACACCACAATTGACCTACAATTTCTTCTCCGCTTACACAACTCCACAAGACCTACCAGAGACGCATACAGAGGATCCCTCCATGTACCCCCTACTAAAACCACTAGTCACATTACCTTAAGAGATCGAGCCCTCTCCACAGCTGGCCCACTGTTATGGAACTCCATCCCTCCCGATCTCAGACAGGAGCCTTGCCTCCTAACCTTTAGAAAAAGACTCAAGACTTGGCTGTTTATGTAAGCTTTCCCGGACTTAAGTTAATGCACCTCGCCATCAACATATCCAACACAGCAGCTGTACCTCTTCTCCTTGTATATAATTTAGTCTCTGCTAAACTATCTTTATTTCCTCTGATCCCAGTTCAATGGTCCTTGTTAATTGTAACTGCTTTCTTCGACACGTTATTTCTGTTTTTGATGTATTTATTGCACCCCTGTTTATTTGTAAACCAGCATGATGTGATCATTTCATGAATGCCGGTATATAAAAACCTTAAATAAATAAATAGTGTATTTAATCTGAGAGGCCCTTGCCTTCTCCGAGTTAGCAAAGAGTTCCGTCTTGCTGAATCCACCTCACTCAAGGACTTCCTGTTCCTGACTTTGGTCTTGGCAACTAACGCTCTGAGTACCCACACCTCTGGGGTTCCCCTGCATTCCCGGCTATTCGCTCCTCAGAGGACCTACTTGCCTGACTGCTACTAGACATGCTTCTCAGGTCTCTCTCTCTCCAGGAACCATCTAGTGTGAGTACCGCTACTGACTTCTACTATACAAACTGTATTAAGGATTTCCTGTGGTGTACCCCGTACCTCGGGCCACTACTGCCTGTCTTCAGTAGAAGCTGTTCAGCCTTCCTGCTCTGCAGAGTATCAACACACCGCGGGTCACTACCGGATCTTCTCATCTGTGGCTTTGCTCTGGGTATTCCCCATTGCACAGGACTGTACTAATACATCTCCTAGTCTGTGGACATTACATTTTCCTTCCTTCATAATAAAGTCTCTACTTCTAGCTGTGTCCCACGCCACTGAGACTACGCCTGCTGACGGTGAGGCTCACAGGGCTCCTTCCTGTGGGCAGAGACACCTCTCATCTCAGCCCAGAGTTCACATTCTTACAAAAACATAACAGATTGCTAACTCCATGGACCAGGCTCAGGTCTCAGCCATCCAGGCCATCCCTGGCCATCCAGGCAATCTCTGCCTGACAAGGCTACTGCCTCTTCACCTGCTGCACCTGTAAGATTTTCTGTGCCCTTACCTGCACCCACTCGTTTTACAGGTGATCCCCTATTATGCAGAGGCTTCCTGAATCAGTGTTGTAGGCACTTCTCCTTACAGCCTACCTATTTTCCAGACATAGTGTCCAAAACTATGTACTCCCTGTCTCTGTTAGATGGGAAAGCCCTGGCCTGGGCTTCTCCTCTCTGGGAGCGTAATGATCCAATCCTCTGTGACTTGATGGGTTTCCTTACCTTATTTCGTTCTGTGTTTGACGACCCTGCTCATAAGACTGTCGCTGGATCTGCACTCCTACACCTTCAACAAGGTACCAAACCTTTGACTGACTATGTTATTGAGTTTAAAACCTTGCCCTCCGAGTTACTTTGGGACCTGGGTTCTCTGCGGACTATTTTTCTGGTTGGCACGACAGCAGTGCATGTAAATATAATATGCATGTTCTATGTGATATTTTTGACCCAGAAAGCTTTTGAATATTCTTCTTCATGTAAAATGTATTTGTTGCGCCCGTTGGTCGCAGATGGCTGCGCCCTCTATTGCTCACCTTTTTTCTACTTGACAGTTCATTTCGGGAAGATAGCTGTTTCCGCTTTTCCTCACTGTACCCTCCGGTGTTTTCAGTCCGGCATGGGCGATTGCATTCGCCATCCTTCTCCAGGAGTCACTTTGGGCACACGCACATGTGAAACCCCGTCCTTTACGTGCGTCATGGCAGGAACCTCAGGAACCTCAGGGGCATCCCCACTGCATGACATCACTAGCTCTGGTATTTAATCCCTGCTCACGATTCCTTCTATGAGTTAGCAAGGAATCCTCCATGCTGATCTCTCCACGTTACCAGATGCTCCTGCTCTATGTACTCTCGCTCCAGGACAACTTAGGTACCCGCTTCATGGGGGCTTTGCCTCGCTCTTCCTTACCCTCCAGGGTTACCTCCTACCAACTAGGAAGCCTAAGGTACATGCTCCTCGGGAGCCTTGCTATGCTCCTACCTACCCTTCGGGGTTGCCTACTCAATACCAGGACGCCTACAGTACCCGATCCTCGCGGGCCTTGTTCATCTGGGACCTCCGCTCCTTGGGGGTTCCTTTATACTACAACTACCAGCATCTGATGGAACATTACCATCTGGCTCCTCCTTTCCTGGCTGGAGTCATCACCCGTTCCTCAGGTTATTATCTACATTGCTAATTCTCTGTGTCCATCTCTGCCTTGAGCTAGCCTAGCGCTGCAAGTCCCCACAGGGCCACAGCTTCAATGTCCAAAATACAACAGATTGCTAACTCCATGGACCCGGCTCAGCTCACAGCCTTGCAGGCCATTCCTGGTCAGGCCCAGATGATTATAGAGCAACAGAAAACTCTGGAGACACTAACCACCACTTTCAACCAGTTAAACGCCCGACTGAATACACGGACTGTTCCAGAGAAAGATTCTTCTCCTCAAGTGGTTGCAGTCCGCATCACTGTACCGCTACCAGCTCCTACACACTTCGCTGGTGATGCCCAGATGTGCAGGGGTTTTATTAATCAGTGCTGTATGCACTTCTCATTGCAATCGAACTACTTTCCCAGTGCTGTTTCCAAGACTACGTATATCCTATCGCTACTCAATGGAAGAGCCCTGGCCTAGACTTCATCTCTCTGGGAATGCAGCGACCCTGTTTTAAATGATCTGACTGACTTCTTGAACTTGTTCAAATCTGTATTTGATGATCCTGCACGTCAGACCATCGCAGGGTCTACTCTTTTTCACCTTCAACAAAGAAGCAAGCCTTTACCAGACTATGTCATTGAATTCAAGATTCTAGCATCTGAGCGTCATTGGGACTTGGATGTCTACATGCTATATTTCTAGAGGGCCTCAACACCCGTATAAAAGTTGAAATAGCGGCTCGTGACTTGCTGGACACTCTGGAATCTCTCATTGATTTAGTTGGAAGAGTTGATCGCAGGATACGCAATCGGACTCAAGAAGCAAAGTGTCAGAAGAAACACCCTATGGGAAGGAATCACCCTCGAGCCATGCACACGACTTCAACCCAATCTTCTGTGCCCAGTGAAGAGGAAGAAGAGCCTATGCAGTTAGGCTGACTTCTAAAGAGAGACGTTTTCACAGAAGCTCAGGTCTCTGTATGTTCTGCAGCCAATCCGGCCATGCTGTTCAGATCTGCCCTATCTGTCCGGGAAAAGGCCAGATCTAGGATCTGCTGGAGGACTCTTCCTAGGTCTAACTGCGCCCTCTCCTCCATTATCTCTCCCCGTCTCTCTCATCTCTGGAGGTCTTGAATTAGGCTTGAGATTTATCGCACAATCAAATGTCCTCTGCGGAGGTAATACATCTGCTGCTTTCTTGGAGAAGGCATCCTGAAAAGACACATATTGTGGCAGATGACCAGGCAGTGAGGGAGTCGTTGACATGCAGTGGTGAAACCTTGGCTAGGCATTGATCATGGCAGCCAGGACCCCACTCAGAGAGTTCCATGATAGTCCAGTTGAACTGAGATGTATGTTCCTCGGGGGCCTTGCCGTGCTCCTACCTACCCTTCAGGGTTGCCTACTCAATACCAGGACGCCTACAGTACCTGCTCCTCGGGGGCCTTGTTCATCTGGGACCTCCGCCCCTCGGGGGTTCCTTTATACTACAACTACCAGCATCAGAGTGAGTACTGCTGCTCCTGTTCTGCCTCTGCATTGTCTCATCTCTCTCTCCATAGATCCTCAGCCTACCCTACACCATGGACCACTACCAGATCTATTGGCTTCCCAATCTAAGCTTGGGTTCTCGGCCTACCCCGCTTCATGACCTCTACCGGACCCATCTCCCTCTTGGGACCTGGTGAGACTGTGGAACTGCCTTTTCCACCCTGCAACCTACTGAAGGAACATTACCATCTGGTTCCTCCTCTCCTGGCTGGAGTCATCACCCGTTCTTCAGGTTATCATCTACGTTGCAGTACAGTAAAGCTAATTCTCTGTGTCCATCTCTGCCTTGAGCTAGCCTATTGCTGCAAGTCCCCACAGGGCCCGCCCTGTGGGAGGTGCCATCTCTTACAGCGACCAAGGGCCCACGCTTCAATGTCCAAAATACAACAGTATTATAACATAGAAACATAGAAACATAGAAATGACGGCAGAAGAAGACCAAATGGCCCATCCAGTCTGCCCAGCAAGCTTCCCTCATTTCTTCTCCCATACTTATCTGTTTCTCTTAGCTCTTGGTTCTAATTCCCTTCCACCCCTGCCATTAATGTAGAGAGCGGTGATGGAGCTGCATCCAAGTGAAATATCTAGCTTGATTAGTTAGAGGTAGTAGGGGTAGTAACCGCCGCAATAAGCAAGCTACACCCATGCTTATTTGTTTTTACCCAGATTATGTTATACAGCCCTTATTGGTTGTTTATCTTCTCCCCTGCCGTTGAAGCAGGGAGCTATGCTGGATATGCGTGAGGTATCAGTTTTTTTCTTCTCCCCTGCCGTTGAAGCAGAGAGCTATGCTGGATATGCATCGAAAGTGAAGTATCAGGCACATTTGGTTTGGGGTAGTAACTGCCGTAACAAGCCAGCTACTCCCCGCTTTGTGAGTGTGAATCCTTTTTTCTTCTCCCCTGCCGTTGAAGTTATGCTGGATATGCGTGAAGTATCAGTTTTTCTTTTCCCCTGCCGTTGAAGCAGAGAGCTATGTTGGAAATTTGTGATGTATCAGTCTTTCTCCCATGCCGTTGAAGCAGAGAGCCATGCTGGATATGCGTCGAGAGTGAAGTATCAGGTACATTTGGTTTGGGGTAGTAACCGCCGTAACAAGCCAGCTACTCCCCGCTTTGTGAGTGCGAACCCTTTTTTCTTCTCCCCTGCCGTTTAAGCAGAGAGCTCTGCTGGATGTGTGAAGTAACAGTTTTTCTTTTCCCCTGCTGTTGAAGCAGAGAACTATGCTGGATATGCATTGAAGTGAAGTATAAGAATGGAGTGATCAAGCTAGTTGAAAGGCATCAGGAATAGAGGAAGGTGGAGGTAGTAATTTGGATATTTGGTTTGGGGTAGTAACCGCCGTAACAAGCCAGCTACTCCCGTCTTTGTGAGTGCAAATCCTTTTTTCCACATTTCCTCTTGCTGTTGAAGCTTAGAGTGATGTTGGAGTCACAGTAACCATGTGTATGTTTATTGAATAAGGGTATTGTCTATTGTCTCCAGGCAGTAGCCATCATTCTGGCGAGTCACCCACTCTTCATTGGCGGCCTCTTGACTTTATGGATCCACAGTGTTTATCCCACGCCCCTTTGAAGTCCTTCACAGTTCTGGTCTTCACCACTTCCTCCGGAAGGGCATTCCAGGCATCCACCACCCTCTCCGTGAAGAAATACTTCCTGACATTGGTTCTGAATCTTCCTCCCTGGAGCTTCAAATCGTGACCCCTGGTTCTGCTGATTTTTTTCTTATGGTAAAGGTTTGTTGTTGCCTTTGGATCATTAAAACCTTTCAAGTATCTGAAAGTCTGTATCATATCACCTCTGCTCCTCCTTTCCTCCAGGGTGTACATATTTAGATTCTTCAATCTCTCCTCGTACGTCATGCGATGAAGATCCTCCACCTTCCTGGTCGCCCTTCTCTGTACCGCTTCCATCTTTTAATTGTGTGTATGTCTGTAAAGGGGGGGTGTGTGTGCAAGGCTGTAAGGTTTGCTTAGGTTACATAATACCTTTCTCTTGACCATGGTGCCGTTTGGGGGGGGGGGTGTCAGTTTTAAAAATATAGATTGCTGGAGGAAGCTGGGCTCTTTTTGATGGGACCAGGACAGAGACTGATTGAATCGGGCACAGGAGATGGTGGGAGCCAGCATAGTAATTGTTCACATAGGGCGGCAAAAATCCTAGCACCAGCCCTGTCTACCCCTGAAATAGTATATTTTGATTTTCAGAAGGCATTTGATAAAGTCCTCCATGAGAGACTACACAAGGAAATAAAAATTTCATTGGCTAGGAGGAAGTATCCTATTGTGGATTGGTAACTGGTTAAAAGACAAGAAATAGAGGAAAGGACTAAATGGTCAGTTTCCAAAATGGAGAAAGGTCATTAGTGGCATACCACAGAAATTGTACTGGAAATTGTGCTGTTTATGTTAAATGATCCAATTTGCAGATGACAAAATTATTCAAAGTTGTGGATGGTGAGGAACTGCAGAAGCACGTTGTGAGACTAGACTAGGCATCTAAACAGCAGGTGAAATTTAATGTGGAAAAGTACAGAAGATAAATCAAAAAATGTAAAAAAAAATACTTTTAGGTTTGTTCAGTATTGCTGCTTTAAGAAGACTATTTTGTCTTTATAGGTTCTTTTTCTTTTATCTTTATGGATTCTTAATGATATTTGATGATTCATTATGCAGTCTGGTTATTTTATTGAATGGGAGTCTTCTCTTTTTGAGAGTGGTCAAAACTGATTTATGTGATGTTATTTTTCCATCAATAAACAGGGCTGAATTAGCCATGACATGTGGGTGATGCAGGGATGGTTCTATAATGAGGCAGGGAGAGGCGGCCGCTTCAGGCAGCAGAATTTTGAGGCGGCAAAAAATGCCCCTCTTAGAACGCCATTGTGGCGTCCACCTCACCCAGCCACTGCTGCCGACCCAGGCCGGTGACAGCAGAAAAGAAGAGGGTCGCTGCCGTGGGCCGCCGCTGTTGGAGGCCAGGCTGGCAGCAAGGAGGAGGGATGCCACCACTGCCAGAGGCCAGACCAGTGGCGTGGAGGAGAGAGGAGGGCCACCGCCGGAGGCCAGGCCAGTGGCATGGAGGAGGGAGGATGGACGACAATGATGCCAGAGGCCAGGCCAGCAGTGGCTGAAGGGAAGAGGGCCACCACCACCAGAGGCCAGGCCGGCAGCAGATGAAGGGAGGAGAGATGGAGGTGGGGCGAGAAGGGGGTGGAGTGAGTGGAGGAGGGGCGAAAGGGCACCATTTCATCCCTCGCCTCAGGCGGCAGATTGCATTGAGCAACCCCTGGGGGGGGGGTCATATGGCAGACCAAATGGACTAATCTCTCCTAGCTAATTGGAATTCCTAGCTGTGCAGGAACTCCTAGCTGTGCAGGAATTCCTGTGCAGGTGTTGTCTCATGAGCCTCCTCAGTCTTTTTTTTGTCCGAGCACTGAACAGACAATGCTCAGTCTTTCTGTAGCAAATAATTCTTCAGTTCTTGTTTTTTTAGATGATTTTATCTTCTAAGTTGCCTTGCTGCCTCAGCAGCACTCCCAACAGCACTTTTGAGTTCTAAAGCAAAAAAAAAAAAGTTTTATCTGCTTACCTTCTCGAGATATCTGGAAAAAGAATTTAAAGTAAGTCGATTTAGGAACTGCATTTGTGGCAACATAATGTCCACCAGAGAAGGTCATGAATCATTGTCTGGAACTGGACCACAACTAGGCAGACTGCTATAATTTCGGACAATGTTCCAGGCTTCTCAATGCACCAGGACTTACAGAATGGTGTAAATCAGTGTTACATTTCATGGCTCGCAGGTGAGCCACACCATTCACCCAACATATCGACAAGTCAATCCCTCACTTTCACAGCAGGATGCCACCATTGCCGCTCCCTCTAGATGCTGTTTTAGGCACCCAACGGACTGTACGATTCTTAGGGCCTGCAGCGGGAAAGTGCCTGCAGCGCCCACTGATGACATCATCATTTCAGTCCTATAAAGGGCTCCCAGGGCGTCTTCTCTTCGCCTCAGCAATGGGTCAACCGCATCTTGTATGTAGAGTGAGTTGCTGCTTCTCTTGTGTTCCTGATCTTGGTTCTGAGCCTGCCTCATCTCTCCAGTCCTGCTGGCCTCATTTCTCCAGCCCTGCCTGCTTTGTCTCTTTCTGTCCAGTCATCCTCCTTGCCTTCCCTGTTAGTCCTTCTCCTCACCTCCTTCACCTACCCTCTGACTGACTTCTGGATTTGATCTTAGCTTGGACTCCGACCATTCTTGCCTTCCATCTGCCTCTGACCTTAACCCAACCATTGACCATTCTTGTCTGCCGCCTGCCTCTGACTCAAGCATGACTCTGGACTTGCACCCTAGCCTTCTCCTCTCGCCTAAGACCTGCCAGCCCCCGGAACCCGAGGGCTCAACCCAAGGGGGAAAGGAACTGGTACAGTTGAAGATACTTACTTGTTTCTTCTCAGCCTAGGTCTGCCAGCTGTTGGTGAGAACCTATAGGGCCCTTCCTGTGGGTTGAGCCAACCTCACCACAGGAACAAATTACACTCAGAAAACAGCGTTCAATGCCCAGGATGGGCACTATGAATATCTTTACATGCCTTTTGGACTCTGCAATGCTCTATTCATGTTCCAAAATATAGTAAACAAAATCTTTCAAGATCTCTGGTACCTGAACGATTTCTCTTCTACTTGCAATCCCTTGCCTCCCATCCAGAACATGTGAAATAGGTTCTCCAAGGACTGTGGGATCACCATCTCTATGAAAAACTCAAGAAATGCCTCTTTGAACAAGAACAATTCCCCTTCTTGAGTTACATCATTTCTCAGACCAGTATTCTGATGGATCCAGCCAAGCAGAAAGCCATCCTGAACTGGCCCCAGCCAGTCGGTCTTTGTGCCTTACAACTATTCTTAGGATTTGCAAACTACTATCATCAGTTTTTTCAGGGATATTCCACCCTCGCAGCTCCTCTCACTGCCTTGACCAGAAAAGATGCTGACACCCGGAACTGGTCCCTGGAAACCATCAAAGCCTTCTAGGCCCTTAAGTAGGCTTTCTCTCAAGGTCTTTGCCTGCAGCATCCAAATCCTGATCTTCCCATCTTGCTAGAGGTAGATGCCTCAACCCTTGGGGTCAGAGTTGTCTTCAGTCAACATAATGCCAAAAGGACCCTCTTGTCATGCTCCTTCTTCTCCAGGAAGTTTTCCCCTTTCAAAAGAAACTACACGATTGGGGATTGTGAACTCCTGGCAATAAAAAATTGGCATTAGAGGAATGGTGGCACCTCTTAGAGGGTGCCAAGCATTGGATCACAATCTACGCAGATTACAAAAATCTGGAGTACCTTCAACAAGCGCAACAACTCTACCTTAGATAGGCCTGCTGGTCCATCTTCTTCTGCCGGTTCGATTTTGAACTTCGCTACCAACTAGCAGCCAAGAATCAGTGGACAGATACGCTCTCTTGTTCCTTTTTGATGGAGGATGTAACTGAGACCCTTCAACTCATTATTCATCGTGCAAGAATCATGGTTCCTTCTGCGACAGCTATTCCCCCTGAAAAAATGATAGTACCCAAAAAATTTGGGAAAAAGTATTATAGGCCCATGACTCTCGCCAGGCAGGACATCCTGGAGTAACCTGTACTCTTGATCTGCTTCAATGCCACTATTGGTAAAGAAGGATGTGAAAAACTATGTGGATTCTTGTCCTGTCTGTGCGCAGCATAAACCTGTTCGTGCCCAATCCTGGGGGCTGTTACAGCAGTTGCCAGGCTCCTGGGAACCCTGGACCCACCTCTCCACTCCAATATGGATTGTAGTGTATATATTTTTCAAGATGGCGCATTTTGTACCTCTCCCCAGACTAACTTCGGCTCCTAAGTTAGCCCACCTGTTCGACCACCATGTCTTCAGATTACATGGATTACCCTCTCACATATTATCTGAAAGGGGTGTCCAATTCACAGCTTGCTATTGGAAGGAACTCTGCCAAAAATTTGGTATCACCCTTGACTTTACCACTGCTTTCCATCCCCAAGGCAACTGGCAGAAGGAGAGAATTAACCAGGTACTCAAAACCTTCCTCCAGTTATACATCAATCAGAGACAAGATGACTGGGCCACTCTCCTACCATGGGCTGAATTTTCACATAATTATGTGAATAGTGCAATGGGCTCCTCTCTGTTTCAGTTTATGGCAAACACCCATGAGCTCCTCTACCACTTCCTCTTTCGGTAGCCTGCCCAGCAGCCAGACTTACCACGCAGGAACTCTGGGACCTATGGGTACAAACAAATCAACTAATATCCAAGGTGGCCACCCAGGCCAAGAAATATGTGGATGTCAGATGCAGACCAGCTCCACAGCTCCAGTTGGGAGATCTAGTGTGGCTAAGCACAAGGCATCTACACCTTCGTATCCCTTCTCTTCACCTGGCACCTCATTTTATAGGTTCTTTCCCATTCCTGTGTCAAATGGGATCAGTGACTTATAAACTTAAACTTACCACCACGTTGAGAGTACACAATATGTTCCATATGTCACTGATGAATTCATTAATTCTCTCCTGGCCATCTCAATGGCCTCCCAAACCCACAGAAGTCTCCTTGGAAGAAGATGCATAGCATGAGGTTTAGGAGATTTTGATCTCTTGCAGATATTGCAGCAGGTTAGAATACCTTATTTCATGGAAACATTATCGACCAGAAGAGAATTCCTGGGAGCCAGCAGCCAACGTCAATGCACCTCTTCTAGTGAGAGAATTCCACCTTCAATTCCTCCTTAAGCCTAAGCCTTGAACCTTGAGGAGGGGAGCTTAAAAGGAGGGGTACTGTTACATTTTGCAACTTGCGGGTAGGCCCCGCAAGCCACACCACTTACCTGATTTCCGGACCAGCCGGTCTCTCTCTTTGCGGCAGGATGCCACAATTGCTGTTCCCTCCCAAAGCTCATCTAGGTGCATGCACACCGGACTGCATGTTACTTAAAGGGCCCATGGCATGAAAGTACCTGCAGCACCCACTGATGACATCATCATCACTTCAGCCCTATAAAGGGCTCCCCAGAACGTCCTCTCTTTGCTTCAGCAACAGGTCACCTGTAACTTGTATATAGAGTGAGTTGCTGCTTTTCCTGCATTCCTGATCTTGTTCCTGAGCCTGCCTCATCTCTCCAGCCCTGCCTGCCTTATCTCCTCTCATATGGACATTCTCCTTGCCATATTTGTATTTCCCAACCATCCCACCCCTCTCCCACCCAGCCCTAGCTCATCCTTTAATTTATAGGCAGGTGACACTTTCACAATAAAAAAAAAAAAAATTAATCGGCCTTTTAACTCAAATTCAGAAATTTCCCACACCTTATCAAGAGTTTAAGAATTCCGTTGTAGGTCACTACCAGATATATAGTGAAACATAAGAAATTGCCATACTGGGTCAGACCAAGAGTCCATCAAGCCCAGCATCCTGTTTCCAACAGTGGCCAAATCAGGCTACAAGTACCTCTCAAGTACCCAAAAACTAAATATATCCCATGCTACTGATGCTATTAATAGCATTCACTACTTTTTAAGTAAACCTGATTAATAACAGGTAATGGACTTCTCCTCCAAAAACTTATCCAAACTTTTTAAAACCACTAACCACATCCTCTGGCAACAAATTCCAGAGTTTAATTGTGCGTTTAGTGAAAAAGCATTCTCTCCAATTAGTCTAGTTGCTAACTTCATAGAGTGCCCCCTGTTCCTTCTATTATCCGAAAGAGTAAATAACCAATTAACATCTATCTGTTCTACACCTCGCATGATCTTAAAGACCTCTATCATATCCCCCATCAGCCGTCTCTTCTCCAAGCTGAACAGCCCTAACCTCTTTAGTCTTTCCTCATAGGGGAGCTGTTCCATTCCCTTTATCACTTTGGTCACCCTTCTCTGTACCTCCTCCAGTTCAACTATATCTTTGAGATGCGGTGACCAGAATTGTACACAGCACTCAAGGTGTGGTCTCACCATGGAGCTATACAGAACATTATGACATTTTCCATTTTATTCACCATTCCCTTCCTAATAATTCCCAAAATTCTGTTTGCTTTTTTGACTGCTGCAGCACACTGAGCCGACAATTTCAATGTATTATCCACTATGATGCCTAGATCTTTTTCCTGGGTGGTAGCTCCTAATATGGAACCTAAATTCATGTAACTACAGCATTGGTTATTTTTCCCTCTATGCAACACCCTGCCCTTGTCCACATTAAATTTCATCTGCCATTTGGATGCCCAATCTTCCAGTCTTGTAAGGTCCTCCTGCAGTTTATCACAATCCACTTGTAATTTAACTACTCTGAATAATTTTGTATTATCAGCAAATTTGATTACCTCACTCATCATATTCCTTTCCAGATCATTTATAAATATATTGAAAAGCACTGGTCCAAGTACAGATCCCTGAGGCATTCTACTGTGTACCCTTTTTCACTGAGAAAATTAACCATTAAATCCTACTCTCTGTTTCCTGTTTTTTAACCAGTTTTTGATCTATGAAAGGACATTTCCTCCCATCCCATGACTTTTTCGTTTTCTTAGAAGCCTCTCATGAGGGACTTTGTCAAATGCCTTCTGAAAATCCAAATATATTACATCTACTGGTTCACCTTTATCCACATGTTTATTAACCCCTTCAAAAAAATGAAGCAAATTTGTGAGGCAAGGCTTCCCTTGGTAAATCTATGTTTACTGTGTTCCATTAAACCCTGTCTTTCTATATGCTCTGTGATTTTGATCTTTAGAATAGTTTCTACTATTTTTCCTAGCACTGAAGTCAGGCTCACTGATCTATAGTTTCCTGGATTGTTGCGTGTCCCTGTTGCGGCAGGCCCGCAACTGGGCCTACTCTCCTCCGGCACCTGGCTCTCAGACCCAGCCCAACCTCCCTGGTGGCGGTGGCTAGCTGCTTGCACTCCCGCACCCCCACTGCCTCCTCGACTTCCCTCGGTCACTATGCGGGCTCCTCGGGCTCTCTCTGTTCTTCCACAGACTCCTCCAGTTCCCGGCAGGTCTCCCCAAGTGTGCCATGGGGAGATGCCGCCGTCCAGTGGCCTGCTTCCTCCTAGGCATGCACGCGCCTCTTTCTCTTTTAAAGGAGTTGCGGCGGGAATCCAACCTGCGGCCCTGGATGATGACATCATCGGGCCCTGCTACTTAAGGCAGGGCCCGCCACTCATTCCTTGCGTTGGCAACAGGTCTCCACGCTTGTCCTGTGCTCATTGCTCGTCCTAGGTCCTGGCTTCGTTCCTGGTTCCTGTTCCTGACCTCGTTCCTGGTCCCAGTTCCTGATTCCGTTCCTGGTTCCTCCCTAGCCTTGTTTGGACTGACTTCTGGCTTTGACCCTTGCTACACTTGGACTACGCTCAGGACTGACTTCTGGCTATGATCCCTGCTATGTTTGGACCACGCTCAGGACTGACTTCTGGCTTTGACCCTTGCTTCGTTGGAACTACACTCAGGACTGATTACTGGCTTTTACTCTTGCTCCATTGCACCTTGGCTAGCTCTACTGCCTGTCTTGACTTAGCCTGTTCCCGACTACGCCTTCAGTATCTCTTGGTCTTGGCCTTCTCAGGCTTCGGCCTTCTGCTGTCTCGGCGTCACCTGCTCTAGTGTCTGACTCTCCTTTGGCACCTGGGCCTCTGGGCCCTGCCTCGTTTGGACCTGCCTTGGTCCATCTGATACCTCCGCTGGTTCCTGGATACCTGCTACACCACCTACTGGGAGTCATCTCACAGAGGCCCAACTAAGACCAGCCGGCCCCGGCACCCAAGGGCTCAACCTGCGGGGAACGTGGGCTGGTATTGGCAAAGCTCCAGTTGGCCTCCACTTCCTAGTCTGCTCTGCCTCCCAAAGGTGGGGACCCGTGGGGCTTGCCCTACGGGTAGCTTCAACCCCACTACCAGCACAACATGGATCACCCCTGGAGCCCTTTTTAAATATTGGGGTTGCATTGGCCACCGTCCAGTCTTCAGGTACAATGGATGATTTTAATGATAGGTTACAAATTTTAACTAATAGATTTGAAATTTCATTTTTTAGTTCCTTCAGAACCCTGGAGTGCATACCATCCATTCCAGGTGATTTGCTACTCTTTAGCTTGTCAATCTGGCCTACTACATCTTCCAGGTTCACAGTGATTTGATTCAGTTCATCTGAATCATCACCCTTGAAAATCATCTCTGGAACTGGTATCTCCTCAGCATCCTCATTAGTAAACACAGAAGCAAAGAATTCATTTAGGGGTAGATTTTCAAAGGGGTACGCGCGTACCCCCCGAAAACCTACCCCAAACCCCCGCTGCGCGCACCGAGCCTATTTTGCATAGGCTCGGCAGCGCGCGCAAGCCCCGGGACGAGCGTAAGTCCTGGGGCTTGCATGGAGGAGCGTGACAGGGGCGTGTCGGGGGCATGCTGCGAGTGACGCGGCGTTTCGGGGGCGGGCCCGGGGGCGTGGCGCCGGCCCGGGGGCGTGGTCGTGGCACTTTTAACCTTTGCAACTGCACCTTTTAGTTTTTTTCTATTTTCCTCATTTTATCAAAGTTTCCCTTTTGAAAATTTAGTGTTAGAGCTGTAGATTTACATATTGTCCCTCTTCCAGTCATTAGTTCAAACTTGATCATGTTATGGTCACTATTGCCAAGTGGCCCCACCACTGTTACCATTCTCAACAAATCCTGCGTTCCACTAAGAATTACATCTAAAATAGCTCCCTCTCTCATTGGTTCCTGAACTAATTGCTCCATGAAGCAGTCATTTATTCCATCCAGGAACTTTATGTCCCTAGCATGTCCTGATGTTACATTTACCCAGTCAATATTGGGTAATTGAAATCCCCATTATTACTGATTTATCTTAGCCTTTCATCATCTGTCTGACCATTTTGGCCAGGTGGTCAATAGTATACTCCTATCAATATACTCCCAGCTCTATAACCCACACTTCCTGCTAGCAGCCATCTTGTCCCTGTCTGGACACAGTTATATTTCAGTCTGTACTTGGCCATAATTTGGTCCTACATTTTTTGCTCCTGTTTGCTCCTATATTGCTTTATGTATTCATTGTTCCAGTTTGGTCTTAGTTTGCTTCATGTATCCAGTCCTTCTCCAGTGGTCCTAAACTGCTTCTGTGTGAACCTTGTGTTTCAAGGTTTCCTGTAATGGTTCTGTCCTGTTTTGGTAGATGCCATCGTGTCTCCAGGTTTGGGTTCCACATTGACTTAGTGTGTGCATTGTATTTCCTATCCAAGTCCTGCCAACTGCCATCACCCGAGGGCTCAATCCAAGGGGAAGGTGGCCAATGCAGGCAGAAGATGTGTGTCTCTATTCTTGTTAGAACCCACCAGACTCGCCCTATCTGTGCAACACCTGCTCTTGGCATTGGAGGTCACACCTCCAACTGACTACACTACTACACAGGGAACCAATCAGGTTGGGGAATTCCTCCATCTCTCATCACTCAAAACCAAGATAATAATCTCAACATCAGGTCCCTAGCCCTCAAGGCCTGAATGTTGAGAGGGTAAATTCCCTCATATCTGAGGTTATGTCTGAAATTCTTCTGGCTTCTAGAAATAATTCCTAAAGGAAATCATGTGGTTTCAAAGCAAGGAGGTTTGTCTTCTGGTGTGAGGAAGAGGTCCCAGGCCCTTTCTCATGTTCAACACAAAAACTACTTTAATACCTTCTACATCTTTCAGAGTCTGGTCTGAAGACTAACTCCATTAGGAATCATCTTTTGTAATATGTTCTAGTTTAATTATATAATGGCCATGTAAGAAGCATCAGGATATGTTATATGTTTGTGTATTTACTTGAGTTTTGCTACTGCAACTCAATTTTATTGTAAACCGCCTTGAAATGAACTTGAAAGTCGGTATATAAGGATATATAAATAAATAAATAAATAAATAAATAAATCTTATTGCAACTGGTGCTTATCCCCATCATGCAGAATATAAACCCAACTGTGTACAGCCTTTAGTTGTCAGGTTCATGCATGGCTTTCTTCAAATGAAGCCTTCCATTCAGCCTCCCACTGTGTCAAGGGACCCTAAAATGGTACTCAACCAGTTGATAAAAGCTCCCTTTGAGCCATTATATTATTGGAAACTGAAGTACTTGCCCTGGAAGATCATATTTTTGGTGACAGTCACTTCATCATACAGAGCCCATGATTTCCTGTCCCTAGTGACTTATCCGCCTTATATTAAGAGGCCGATATTCAAAGGCATTTATCTGGGTGAATGCCTACTTTTGAATATTGCTGCCACTTATCCAGCTAAATTTTATCCAGATAAGTCATTATCAGGATAAAATTTAGTCTGATAACTTAGAAGCATTTTGGGGGTGTTTCGGGTTAGGCATGAGTTAGCCAGGTACATTATCTAGCCAGCTCCAATATTCTGAGTTAGCCAAATAAGTTATTCAACTATTGCCTTGAGGAGCAAGGTGAAGGTTATCTGGGAATGTATTCCCGGATAACTTTAAGCTTAACTGGCCATATTCATAAATGGAGATTTTTCTTTAAAAAAAATAAAAAAAAAAAAATATATATATATATATATATATATATATATATATATATATATATATATATAGCTTCACGGGCCTAGCAGCCCAATCATTCGACACCTACTACAGCACCACAAAAAAAGGGCCTATCAGACCAAACCCCAGCCAGTCCTCTCCCCCAAAGCTCCTCCAAACAAAGGCCAGGATTCATCAACTATTTGCATGTAATAGGAAGGGGGACCACTGGGGAGAGAGAGAGGGAGAGAGTCCATCAAGCTAGGTTGAGAGAACATTGTACAAATCTCATCTTTGTGCGTTTCCTCACTCCGAAGGTCATCAAATCTTCACAAGTGTGTACTGTTCTGTTTGTACATCTCATTCTGAATGTCAAAGTGGCCACTAACCCCCACACTACTACCTAAACCTCACCTCGAGTAACTAGGTAGGCCTTATATAGAGGTATAAATACCTCACTACTTTACAGGCCTTATAGCTGGGTGCTTTCTCTCACTCTCCCCAACAGCTGAAAATGCTATTTGTGAAAAGATCATAAAGTGCAATATAGCCATATCACACAGCTTAATGCAAATGAAAAAGATGTAGTTATTTCTGATGTTAAAACTATGTAATATGGCTTTGCAATTTGCAAAGCCAGCCCATTTGGACAAAAATCCCACCCCAAACTCCTCCCCCTTTTCCAAATTAGCATCGCACCATGCGTTATGGTGCTTTTCTCATGTGTTTAGGCATTTTTCGCATGCAAAAAGCCCATAACACGACTTGGAAACTAACCCCCATAGTTGGTATAATATGTAAATTATATCAGAATTATGGTAAATATATTATTCAGATTTTATTTTGGCTTTTTTGCTTTCAAACTTAATTTATGGAAATGCTAAGTATGATCTCTGGAGGTCTCATCCTATTTTTCAGTCCTTGATTTCAAGCGTTGCCAGTGAGTTCAGAAGTAAGCATGGTAAATCACTGTGTACCTTACTGATTTTAAATCTCTTCTTGACCTTTATGTATTGGAAGCATAAAATTAACATGGAATGTCCTTATAGCAGGGTACATCCCTAAATGTTTATTTGATGATAGAGTTAAGTAATAATGGCTGATGGGAAGGGCATTTCCTGGGAATCACTGCCCTGGCTAGACAGGTTAATTTGCCAAAAGATTTTAAACTAGAGAATTAGTTCCCAGGCACTGCCCAAACCCGCAGGTAATTATTAGCATTATAACCTTGTAATGAGTTTTCTAGAAACTAAAAAAATGCAGCTGTCAATGGCATAAGCAAGTATAAAATTGGAAATATTTAATGATTTGTAAATATGAAATGCAAAATAAGTGCAAAAATTAAGAAGGACCAGTGAAATGCTATATATACTCTCATCAAAAACAAGAATATATAGGAAGTTTTGTTCTGCTTATTTCTTTTTAGCTTCTGTTGTGAGGTTCTGCACAACTAAAGGATGAGTAACTTGTTGAATCAGATTTCTAAAACCCAATGCAAACAATGATCCTACTTCCCTAAAGACCAAATATACTGTTAAATTGCATCTTAAATAATTTCCAGAAAGGCAACAAGAATAGACATTGAAAATTAAAAGGTTTGTTACGTACACAAGATATTTCATAAACAATGATAAATCCATTATAAGGTCAATTTTCAAAGGCTTAATCAGGATCTATATGAGTAAGAATGGATTATGTAGATAGAATGACTGAATCCACCTAAGTGAATTTTCAGATGCCTAAAAGTACGCTAATACTTTTAACTGCAGTAAAAGAGGCATGCCAATTGGGGGGTTAATTTAATTGGTGAAGAAAACTACATAGGTACATTAAGGTTATATAGCCTATTCTTCAGTTGAGAGCCAGAATGTAGGAGCCATTCAGTCTCCAGGGCCAATCTCACTGTCCTGGACCTCTCACCTTTCTCTCCATTCATTACACAGATAGCTATTGGGATGCCAGGGTTTCACCAGCAGGGAGGAGGACAAGCCTCTGAGGCCCTAGGTGCATGGTAGGTGGAAATCACCACACAGTCTCTCAGATTTCGTTTTTCTCCCAATGGTACTCACTCCAGTAAACCTCAGCAATTGGGTCCTCCAATGCAGAAAGAGCAGGCAGGAAACTTGAAGTTGTATTCAAATAATAAGTTTACTGTAATTCATAAAACGTGATCCAAAGCAAAACTAGGAAACTCATAAAATGCAAAACTAAATACTTGGATACAGATAGAATGAAACTCCAAGTATCTTAGTCTCTTTCTTGCCCTCTCTAACTCTGAGTCTATGTCCCTTCCTAGTAAGAAAAGAGTGAAAGATCTCTTCTCCAAAAAGTGGGTAGGAAGGAGGTGGTAAAAAGATTTCCTCCCATCTAAGAATAAAGAACATTTCTCCAAAACAGTTCTTACTTCTGGCAACTACAGTCCCTACTTTAACGGAATGCAGAGCATCATAGTCTCCTCAGGCTGCGCATACTAGCCCTTCTGAGCTAGAACAGGTCTAAACCCAACTGTATCAAAAGGCAAAAACTCTCTTCTTCTTTCCAACTGGACAGTCCCTTTTCCAGGTCCCAGAAGGCAACTGGCACAGACTGTGGAGCCTGAATTTGAGGAACCACCAAAAACATTCCTCTTCATTTTTCAAAACTCAAGAAACAAACCACACATTGCACATGCTCATCCCAAGTTATATAGGGGGAGCTTGACCAATCACAGCATCGTGGGTGGAGAAAAATCTTAGGGATGATCTTTGAAATGCAAAAACCCTCACCCTAGAGCTGGACAAGGGTAAACAAGCAGTAAAGGAACAAAGTCCCCCTTACAGTTATATAGCCAGCATGCAAACTTTACGCCTTTATTTGAGACAACTTAAAATTTGAGTGTACTTTTTATCTATATAACACCATGATCTTCATATACAAACTATACAGGTAGTTTGTTCCCAAATATCAAATTGGTGTGTGGGGGCTGTGAAATATGTGCATGTTTTTGTTGTTGGGAGCCATATTGAAAATTTACCCTTATATTCTTACTTAATATTCAAAATAAATCCCATTTAATGAACTACCCTATTAAAACCATACAAGACAATTTTAAATATTTGGAAATTTTGATAAATATTTGCCTAATCATATTTTCAAAGCCATTTTGTACCTATACTTTCCTAATATAAAGAGAATTATGCAAGACTAGAACCTACTAATCTTAGCCTTAATAAGTAGGATCAGTATTTTAAAGATGATTATGTTATTCTAATTCCTATTTGTGTTTCAAAATGCATCATGCCATATTTTATAAAAATAGATTGAGCAGAATAATTTATAAGCTAGTTTATCAGGGAGGGTGGGCAACCTAGAATAAAACTCACTTTTCTGCAGAAATGTATTGTCTCAAATAAGTCTTTCTTTTCTAAATCAGTCTTTTCTAATTAGCAGTGCCTCTATCATTTGCTAAATATTGGGCGGTTACAGGTTTATTATTAACAAATCTAAATTTGGAAGAGGACATCATTCTACTGATTACATTACTGAAATCACTCTACAGCAATGCATTAAGAGTGAACAAACCACACACATGTAACTTCCATTTAAAATTTGGAGTATTATGTATGCGTATATTTTATAGGTGAACTTTCTTTTGATGCATAGGATTGAGGAAATAAATCAAATGTAGTTCAAAAAGATAGTGGATAGATGATTAAATACCTTTTTGCAAATAGAAAATTTAGTCTCATCCATAGACTACTCTAATGCTCTGCTGTTAGGCCTCCCTCAATCCACATTACGTCCACTGCAGGTGTTACAGAACACAGCAGGCAGAGTTCTAAAAGGTAGTAAAAAACGAGAGCATATCACTCCGATATTAATAAACCTACACTGGCTTCCTATCGAGCAGAGAATTTGGTACAACATTTGTTGTATTCTACATAAGGCAATTTATGGGCCTAAAACTGATTGGTTTAACTTTTCCATTCGATTACACACCCCACAAAGATCACTAAGATCAGCAAACAAAGGACTACTACACATTCCAACAGTAAATACAGCACAATTTGTCACAGATCAGAGAGAGAGCTATCTCAATTGCAGGGCCCAGTCTCTGGAACAATATGCCAGCAGATTTAAGACTACAGACAGAGACAAAAAAATTCAAGAAGGATCTTAAGCCCTGGCTTTTTGAGCTAGCATATTTAGAACAAAGCAAGGAATGACAATGTTAATAACACCTAGATGTTGGAAACTGTATATAGATGTATAAACTACAGTTCTATATGGCTCTTTAAACTTGTCTGACTATCCAGATTCTAGTATTAGCTTTTTAAGTTAACTGTACCTATTATTGCTATCTGTGTTTTATAACTTTTAAATACCTATTTTATGACATATTGTTACGCTCCTGCCCCCAAGAAGCATGGGCAGGCTCTTACCTTCTCACAGACAGCCAGCCAGGCTGCTGATGCTGTTGCTTGCTTTCTCCCTGAATCAGCTGGGACTCCCCGCAGCTGTTGCCATGTGGTCGGCTCCTGTTTCTGCCTTTCCCCGACGTGCTGCTGCGATCCCGGGACCTTTAGCCAGCAGCGAGACCGTCTCTCCCAGTGCCTGCTTCAGCCCGGGTCCTTGCCTGGCAGGGAGCCGTCCCTGCCGGTGCCTGCAGCTCTCTACTCTGCCTGCAGTCTTACCTCTCCTCCTGGGGCTGTCTTCAGGGCATGGAGCCGTTCCTGCAGTCAGCCCTTCTCCTGCTTCTGTTCTCTCACAGTTCCCTGCAGCCAGCACTTCTCTCTGCCGGTGCCTGCAGCCAGCCTTACCTTCTCTGCTTCTGTCCATGCGGCTGGGAGCTGCTCCACTGAACTGCCTTCACCCAGCTCCAGTCCAGGGTTGCTCCGCGGCTTCCTTGGGCCCTCCACGTGGCTGAGGACGCCACCAGCTGCCAGCTCTTCTCTCCAGCTTTCTAGGGCGCGAGCGCGCGCCTCTCTGCTCCTCTTAAAGGGCCAGCCAGGTGTGGCCCCCTGCTGACCCCTCCCTGGGCGTTGTCCACCTCAGCCCTACTAAAGGGCTCAGCTTTCAGTGTGTCTTTGCCTTCGCAAGGAGTTGGTCACTCCTGAGATCCTTCGCTCCAGGAAGTCGTCCGTGTTCCAGCACTTCTGCAAGGTCCTGTGTTTCGTGTTACCTGTCGGAGCTCCTCGTCCAGTCCTGATGTCTGCCTGCCGTTCCAGTCCCAAGGTCTGTCTCTTGATCCAGTCCTGATGTTCCTGCTGTTCCTGATGTCCATGTTCCAGCCCTGAGGTGTGTCTCCTGTTCCAGTATCTGTGTTCCAGTCCTGCTGTTCCTGCTGTTCCAGATATCCTTGTTCCTGATCCTGATGCCTAACCTGCCTTGTGCTGCCAGGAGAGCAGCGTATCCTTGCCTTGTGCTGCCAGGAGAGCAGCGTATTCTTGCCTTGTGCTGCCAGGAGTGCAGCGAACCTGCTTCCTCTTTCCTGTGCTCTCCCGCTCTCTGCGTGGTCCGCGACCAGCCTTCCAGGGCTGAGTAGGGCGCGCATGGGACAGGGTGGTCCGCGACTCAGTCCCGCAGGTGGTCTGAGTAGGGCGCCCTGAGGGACGGTGCCCATGTCTTCCTTCAGCCCTCGTTCCTGACTCCACCTCTGTGCATCCTGCACCTCGTCCTGAGTCCACGTCTGTGCCTGAGTCCACGTCTATGCATCCTACACCTCATTCCTGAGTCCACGACTTTGCCTGAGTCCACGTCTAAGGATCCTGCATCTATGCCCGAGTCCACGTCTATGGATCCTGCACCTCGTCCCGAGTCCACGTCTATGCCTGAGTCTACGTCGTTCCTGAGTCTCGTCTGAATCCATGTTCCAGTCTTCGCTGCCCTGGCCTCCATCCGGCCTGCCGCTTCGTGCCGTACCCTGCGGCAGGTCCGAAAGGGCTAGGAACGGTCGGAGGACTGTTCACAAGACCAACATTGCGTTGTTGGGTCTTCCGAAGCGTGCAGGTCCAGAGGAGGGCCTGTCTTCCATGTCACTCCAGCCCTGCTCCCGTCCAGCCCATGCTTGGGCATGCCACGCCTCCCGCGGCACCTCTTCAGAGCCCTCTGGGGTCAAGCCGTGGCCCAAGGACACACATCACCCAGGAGTGGGATCGCTCTCCTAGCACTCCACAACACATATATTGTAATTTCTTTGTATAATTGCATTTTGTAATCTCTTTGTATAATTGCTTTTGATGTTATTATATTGTAAACCGTTGTGATGTGAATACGAATGACAGTATATAAAAAATTTTTTAAATAAAATAAATGATATTGGACTAATTAATCCACATTTATTTAAATATTTACAAAATATGCTGTCCTTTTACAGTATAGCCATTCCTCTGAGACATGGATAGAAGGGTTAATCACACCTAATCTAAAATACAGGAATACCATTAATCCAAATAATTATATGTAACGGACCCTATGGTCATGGTACCATTAAGCCGTGGGTATTCCTATATTCAGAAAGTAGTTTAGGTTAGGTTAGAGAAAAAGGGGAGGAGCCATTTGATACAACCTTTTCCTTTGCGGGTGCTGGGAGGCTGGCCTCGAGTGAGTTAATAAAAGCCGCTTATAACTGTGAGCTCTGAGGGCAGTGCAGCTTTGAGCTGAAGTTAGGAGGAAGTGCAGGAGTTTTTTCCTTTGTTTGGTTTTGGGCCTACCCTTTGACTCAGGCACTATCTGCCTGCAGTTCCTGGGCTAGATCGAGGGAACATCCCTTTCAGTCCACTACCTGGCTGGCTTGGTTGTTTTTGGGATAATTTTGATGATGTTTAAAACTTTTTTTGTGGTAAGAGCCTTGAGAGATACATTGGCTTCTCCTGAGCATGGGGGATACAGGGAAGACCTACCTTCAGAGGTGGTAACCTGATGCAAGGAACAACTTCGGTGTTAATATCAGTTTTTGGGATAAAGAGATATTTGGTTAGAAGATCTGGGAGAAAGAGTTTTGCTGTTCCGGTTTCCTACCCTGTGAAGGAACATCGAGAGCTGTGTGTTTGCGGGCAATCCCTGTTGCGATGCTGCCTGTGGGCCAGACTGCAAGCAACCTCTCACCTTCCCACTGACGCCACCATTCTTCTGTGGCAGGAGTGCTGCCGCCGTTTTCCTCTTCATGGCCCGGGTGCTGCCAATGCCGCTGCTGCTCCATCTGGTTCCTGCATAGGCGTACACACACGCCTCTCTCCAGAATTTAAAGGACCAGCAGAGGGATAAGCCCTGCGGCCCCAACTGATGATATCATTCCTCGGTGCATCTTCAGCCTTATAAAAGGGCTTTTTGCCAGTTCCTCGGGGCCTTCGCAAGGAGCCGTCTGCTCCTGGATTCTTCATTGCAGCCTGTCTCTCCAGGAGGTTCCTGAGGCCCTTCGTCGCTTCTTCAAGATCTTCTGTTCTTCATTGGAGCTCCTTTGTTCTTCGTCGTACATTCCTGGTCTCTCGACAGATCCTGTGTCCTTGTCTGTTCCTGCATCCAGTTGTTCCATTCTCTTTGGTTCCTGTGTCCAAATGTTTCAGTCTCTTCAGTTCCTGCATCCTGATGTTCCAGTCTCTTCGATTCCTGTGTCCTGATGCTTCAATCCGGTTAGTTCCTGTCTCCAGATGTTCCTGTTCTTTCAGTCCCTGTGTCCAGGTGTATCAGCCTTGTTCCCCGCTGCTGGATCTAGTCTCCAGAAGATCACCCGTGATTGTAGCCTGAATCTGAATCTGAACCCGTATCTGAATTCTTGAACCTGAATCTGAACCTGAGTCCTGTCCCCGGTCTTTGGAACCCTGTTCTGGTCCGGATCCCCGTTCCAAGTGCTGCCTGGACTTCTCGCCCTTCCTAAGTCCCAGCCAGAGGGCTACTACAAAGACCAACATTGTGTTGCTGGGTCTCTTTTAGGTGCGGTATGAGTGCTCCAAGTCCTCAGCCTGTCCACCCGTGCTCGGATATGCCTCGCTTGCCATGGCACACAACCTGGTGTTCTCCTCTGGGGTCGTGCTGTGGCCTAAGGGCACACACTCTATCGAGCAAGTGACCACTCTCCCATGCTCGCAACAATCCCTCTCCAACTTGGGATTTGAATATTGTGAATGAGATGGAGAAGATTGTGAATAAAACCAAAATTTGAGTTACATCTCAAGACCCCCACTTGGAGTCTTTGCCCTTGAGAAGAGAGATAACTGGGAACACTGTGCAGAGACTGTATAGTATATTTTTGGCCAGCTGGAAGGGGGTCTCCCATCCCAACAAGGATATCCATATTAGGTGAGGAAAGACTAAAGAGGTTATGACTTTTCAGCTTGGAGAAGAGACAGCTGAGGGGGGATATGATAGAGGTGTTTAAAATCATGAGAGGTCTAGAATGGGTAAATGTGAATCGGTTATTTACTCTTTCAGATAATAGAAAGACTAGGGGGCACTCCATGAAGTTAGGATATGGCATATTTAAAGCTAATCGGAGAAAGTTCTTTTTCACTCAACACACAATTAAACTCTGGAATTTGTTGCCAGAGGATGTGGTTAGTGCAGTTAGTATAGCTGTGTTTAAAAAAGGATTGGATACGTTCTTGGAGGAGAAGTCCATTACCTGCTATTAATTAAGTTGACTTAGAAATAGCCACTGCTATTACTAGCAACAGTAACATGGAATAGACTTAGTTTTTGGGTACTTGCCAGGTTCTTATGGCTTGGATTGGCCACTGTTGGAAACAAGATGCTGGGCTTGATGGACCCTTGGTCTGACCCAGTATGGCATGTTCTTATGTTCTTACTTGGGAGTCTCATTAATTCAATCCCTAGATAGTGAATGTTTCCCTTGCCCCTGGACCAAGATAAAGAGACCCTCACACAGATAGAGAGATAGAGAAAATAGAAAGAACTATAACAGCCACTTGTGGAAAGCAAAGTAATTAAGTTGAATTGTGCCATTATTTCATTTGATTACCTATCAGTGTATTCTTTCGGGCATCTACAGCATCCACAGAAGGGGGAAAAGTGTATCTCTCACAGGGAACACAAGTAGAATCACCCCTGTCACATTGGGCCATGAAAGTAAATCTTTCCCCCCGCCTATAAAGAATCCAGCCCTCAGGAAAAGAGGGACAGTGAGAGAGTTAGCTGATAAGTGGATCCAGCTCCTAAGAGACAACATTTTTTATGGCTCCATCAGTGTGCAGTCTGCACCTAGGGATGGGGTTACGTATAGAAATATCTGTATTATATTAACAATATTAGTAAGCTGTATGACCACAACAAATAGAGTACTACAATTCTTAACCAAAATCAAAAGCCAGATTGAGCTCCTTCCTAAGCAAGAGACAACTGACCACATCTTTATCTTACAAACATTAGCAAACAAATAAAAATAACCAACTGAAGGAAGATATTTTAATGTTTTGTTTTGTTTTTTTATTTACTGAATTTTCACAATTACATGAGAAATAACAAAAGGCAAATACATATGCTATATCAGTTGTAGGAAAACAAAATAAAATAGGTAAGTCAGCAAATCCAAGTCCACCTAAATGAAGCCTACTGACAGAGGATAAACAATCCACAGGGAAACAGTTAAAGAGGAAAAAAAAAACAACCTATTGGATCCCAAGGCAAATTTAATCTATTATTTATCTCCTCTATAACTCCATCCCCTTACAAATTAATAGCAGATTTGTTAGCTATGAAAGTCTCAAGATGTGTTGGATCTGTAAAGACATATTGGTTACCTGAAAGGGTAACTATACATTTGCACAGAAATTTAAAAAAGTAAGATGCACCCAAAGAGATAAATGCAGAAATGTTCTCCTACACAACTGGGTCTCACGAGATACATCAGAAAACTTCTGAACCATGTGACCACAAAAAAAGGGAATTTCTATTCTTGAAATATTGTGTAAGAATACGCTCTTTGTTGTGTTTTAATAAAAAAGAAACAATCAAAGTAGCCCTAGAAGGGATGTTGTCAAATGAGTTTTGAAGGAAGGCAGTTATATTAACACTTCCTTGGGGAATTAAAAGGTCCCATACTCCCTTCATCTCTAACTTCCCTTTTAAACTCAGGAACATAATAACATGTAGACAAAGATATAATCTTATCTTGCAATATCTGCAAGTTTTCCTTACTATATTTTCTGAATAACTCTTCAGGTGACAACAGATGAGTTTTAGGAAAATTCACTATACTCAAATTCTTTGCCGTATGATTGTTCTCCAATAATTCTAATTTGTTTTGAATCGTTAAACAATTTTTCAAATTAGCTACAGTTGAATATTGCATTGTTGGAACCATCTCTGAAACAGATGTCAAACCATGTGTCATCGTGTTAATTTTGCCATCCAAATCCACCAATGTAGCAGTGGTTTGGATAGAAAAATTATACAGCTGTTGTACTATCGAAGCCAGTGATGACTCTATACAGGTTACCACTTTCCAAATGACTTTTATGGTGACTTTGTTAGGCTCAGAAGAGACTTCTAAAGCTGATGATGGAATAATAACTATTGGGAAAGGGAACATTAGCCCCTATACAGACACCTCCAGGCAAGACGGTTTCTGGGATAGACGTTTCCACCTTCCTATCTTCTGAGGGTATAGGTGGTTCAGAATTAATAAGCTTACATTGTCTAAACCATTTCCTCTAGAGGGATTGGCCTCTGTTCCCCCACAGTAACTACCTTGGGTTGGGAGGAGGTATGATCTTGAGGAGGAATTGCCCAGGGAAGGGGGAGGAATGGGAACTCCAGAACTTAAAGTGGCTTCACTAGAAATCTCAGCAAAATCAACAGTAATTGGCATATTCTGACAAGGAAAATGAGAATCTAGAGGGTCACTCATTGGAGTCGAGGCAACTGCTGGAAACACAATTTTCCCCTTCCTCTTCTTTCCCATAGCAAAGAAAAAGTATGTGTGTGGCTTTGGTGCATGCTGCTGTCTGCCCAATGAAATAGGGCTCTCAAAGGACCAAACCTGGAGTGGCCACAGCAGTGCTTGACGAAGCCAGGAGCCAGAGTGGTAGCAAGCCTGACAAGCGCCACTGGCCACCCAATGAAATAGGGCTTTCAAAAAACCAAGTCCAGAGTGTCCACAGCAGTGCTTGATAAAGCTGAGAACCAGAGTGATAGCAAGACCAACAAGTGCCACAGGCCCCCTGATGAAACAGGGCTTTCAAAGGACCAAGCCTGGAGTGTCCACAGCAGTGGTTGATGAAGCCAGGAACAAGAGTGGTAGCAAGCCTGACAAACACTGCTGGCCGCCCAGTGAAATAGTGCTCTCAAAGGAACAAGCCCAGAATGTCCACAACAGTGCTTGTTGAAGCCTGAAACCCCATATTTTAATATTTTATTGTCTTTAAGAAAACATTTGACTCAGGCATCCAGGTCTTCACTTTAAACTACTGCAAACTGGAATTGGGTTAGGAGGACCCTATGATGTACAGTAATTAAAGCTATATATTCATCCATCAGCCTTAAGGTGAAAATAAAGAACATGCAAATCAGAACAATAAACAAATCATAAATATAGCTTCAGATCTATTCTCTTCAATATCTATATTAGTGATATATACTACTGTATTAGTGTAGGAGATAGTGGATGGGAAGTACCTAGATGTACACAAAATGGACAGGTAAGCCCCATTTTGTGTGAAAGAATGATCAGAAGTTAGTACTGACAAAAGGGTGAAGGTAAAATATGTTGTAAAATAATGAAAGAAGATGTTAAAGAGAGAGAACAACTTATAGTATACTCCATTATTATAGTACAAGCTCAGCACATAGCTTGCTTGGAAAGAACTGAATATTCTGCCAGAAAAGTTAATGGAGACACAGTATTGCTTATATGCAGGTACAATGTGTTGCGTGTCCCATCCGCGATAGGCCCGTGCCCGGGCCTGCTCACCTCTCCAGCTCCTCCCAGGTCCCAGGACGTCCTCCCCTGCAGCGGTAGCAAGCACAGCTAGGCCTCGGCGTCCCGCGGCGGCAGTCACCGGGCCTTCGTCCTCCAGCCAGGCCTCACGGCGGAGCTCGGTGACCTCCGTGGCGTCGGCCCCACCCCTAGGCACACACACGCGGACCACCCAGCACCTTAAAGGGCCAGGGGCGGATCCCAGCTCCGCAGCGCGCCGTGATTGATGGTACTATAACTGGAAGCTCCTACCCTGACTTCCTTGCCTTGGCAATCGGGTCGATCCTAGTGATTTCTAGTTTGCCTCTGCATTACAGTCTCGTTCCAACCTTTGTTCCAGTCTCATTCCAGTCCTGATCCAGTCTTGTTCCAGTCTTGTTCCAGTCCTGTTCCAGCGTCCTCCTGTCTCCTCGTCTCCCCAGGTAGTACCTTTCAGACTGTCTTCTCGGTACTGACCTCGGCTTCCTTTTGACTCTGTTGATCGCTGCCTGCCTCTGACCTTCTGCTTGTTTCTACGACCACATCTGCACGCTGCCTGGAACTGACTTCTACCTGAACTCAACCACGCCTGCACGCTGCCTGGAACTGACCTCTGCCTGAACTCGACCATGTCTGACTGCATCCTGGAACTTGACCTCTGCTTTGCCTGACTATCCACGGACTGATTACTGGCTCTGACCCTTGCATTGGCTGACCATGCTTCCTCAAATCTGGCCTTGATCCTTGCCATACATTCGGAGACTCTCTTCTGGCCTTCTCAGGCACCCAGGACATCTGGCTTGAATATTGACCGTGCACCCTTGATCGCGGTGGGCACACCACTGAACTTCCTATCAAGGAGATCCTGCGAGGCTCACCTAAGACCAGGCGGCCCAGATCCCCAAGGGTTCAACCCGGGGGTACCTAGGATTGCTAGTGGCGAAGCTCCAGCTAGCCTCTATCTCCTCTTGTGCTCCACCTCCTGGTGACAGGTGCTTTCTGGGTCTGACCAGGGAGCCTACCAATCCTGCACTAGGCCAAGGGTCCACCTCCTGGCGCAACACAATGCTGAAAGCATAAAGAAGATATTACAGAATCCTGGGCAGTTAGGTAGTCTTCCCTTCTCCTAGTTTGATAGAAATCAGACTGAAAACTTCAAGGTCACAGACAGAGAGATATAAAACTCAAGATAGAGACAAGATCTAGTCAAATAATAAGAACACCACTGTCATGGGGTGCCAGGCTGAAGACAGGATACCCCCCCCCCCAGGGGTGGTGTAGAACTGCAAGGCTGGATAAAGGCCAGTCTTCTGCTAACCAGCTCCCTCCCCTGCAAGTTGAGCCATTAGGTTCTAGGGGCCAGTAAGGCTTGGCTACAGTGGCAGTGCATAATACTATGTCAGCATCCTTTGCATCCCCCCAAGCATTCAAACATTCCTAACCTCCCTTAACATTCACCATCTTTTGCACTGCCCCCCCCCCCCCCCAAGCATTTGCCCCTTCTTCTCTCACTCCCTTTCAGCATTCACCCCCACCCCTTCCTTACCCATATATCATTCTCGCCTGACTCCCAACTTTGCTGTCATCTGAATCCCAAGTCCCTGCACCACAGATATCTAAGGCCTGGAGCAGTGATTCTCCAAGTAAACAGAGCACATCAGAAAAGAACCCTGTACTCCAGGCAGCAAGTGGGAGAGGGAAGTGGACAGGAGGGAAGAGGCTGGAACAGGAAGCAGAGGCTCTTTCTACCATTCACTTCTGCTCTGTGGACTGTCTGCTCCTGCCCCTTCCCCTCCAGTCTTCCTCAGTGCTCAGTACCTTGCAGACAGGAAGGAGGGGCTGAAGCAGCAAGCAAGAATCCAGCAAGAGCTCAGGGAAGAGAATCATGCTGAGACTGCCAGCACTGAGGCACAGGAAGAACTTTCCCAAGATACACCAGTGTGTCCCAGCTCACTGGTTGAAAAGCACTGCTCTAGTACATGCCTGCCATGCCCCTGATACCATCACAAGGGCCTGACTGTTACTGCTCTGCCGGTCTGCCATGGCTATTATGTATGAGAATGGGAGTTTTTGTGCCTCCTTGTTGTTTGCTGTTGTTTGTTTCTTGGTTGTACTGGGTTATTTTTTCCCAGGAAAGAAAAATAATTTTTTTTTAAATGTTCCTCCCCCTCCACCTATTGTATGGTTCTTTGTTTTGTTCTAGCTCCTCCACAATGATCCCAGCCTGGTTCTCCCACCTGATTTATTTCTTGGTCATGCTGGGGTGTTTTGTTCCCAGAAAATAAAATGTGAAAAAGGCAAAAGGACAGGTTACTACGCCCACAGAATCTGTTCTAAAGTTCTTTTTCTTCTATCCCTGCACAGTCCCAGCCTGGTTCTCCCACCTTGTTTGTTTGTTGATTATATTGGGGTGTATTGTCCACAAAAGCCCTCAGTCTGAAGGAAGTTATACAGGTAGAACAGAAACCATTTTGATGTTCTGAGTGAGGTAAAACTATCAGAAAGGCAGAGAGAAGTCATGCAAAACCAGAAAATAAAAGCATGGAACAGCCAGAGTGTCACAATGTGTGAGTCCTTTGGCTGGGATGTGACTGGTGTAGCCTGGCAGGTGAACCAGCAAGGCCCACACCAACTGCAGGCAGACATGCCTCCATCTGGAACAAGGACTAGACTTCATCTTTATCAGCCTCTTTCCCCGCAGGTTGAGTCCTTGGGTTCTGAGACTGGCAGGACTTAGGCTCCAGCAAGAAAGTGGTCAGGCGGAGTCGGAGCACAGCGGACATTGGGGCAGGTTGCAATATGGCACAGTCAGAATCCGAGCAGAGGTCAAGGCAAAAGAGGTCAATCAGAGAGAAAAGGAGGAAGCATGGACCAGGAGAATCAGGAGTGGAGAAGGAGTGGAATAAGCCAAGGCTGGGGAAAAGCTGAAGAAGCAACATGCACTGAAGGCAAGGCAGGGGACCTCTTGTGAGGCACTGGCTAAGAGCATGGCTGGGAATTAAATACCCAGTCGTGGTGATGTCATTCTCAAGCACCACGACTGCTGTTCCCGCCATAGAACCTATTAAGCAGGCAGAGGCGCACACGTGCATAGGCATGGTCAAAGCTTCAGTGGCAGCTGGCGACTTTGGGGTGAGTGAGTCCAACCACAGGACCATCCCACTGTCAACCAATTGTTACATAGAGTTTAGCTACAGAATATGGGAAAAGCTTTCTAAAGAAAGCAACCCTCACAACTTCCCAGAAAACCAAACCATACTCATTAGATAAACCATGTATATGTTCTGAATGTAATAACAGGTTCCTTCAGAAAACTCATTTCACAGGAAAAGCAAAATTCCACTTAGCAGATACATTTACATTTATTAAATTTGTGGATAACCTAATACAAAAAGGTCTAGGTGGTTTATAAAGGAACAAGCATAAAAACAGTAATATTAAAACTAATAAATATAATAAATGTTGTGTTCCGTGCCCGCGGTCTTCCGTGGGCGCACCCCCCTACCTGACTGCGATGGCGACCCGCTGCGGCAGCTTCGGGAGAGGAGCCGTGGTCCGGTGCCTGTTGTTCCCTCGTGTCAGCGCGGGCCCCCGGGATAACCGCTGGGCTGGGAGCTGTCCCTGCTCCTCCCGCACGGCGTGAGGCAGCTTCTCCCCTGCGGTCGGAATCCAAGATGGCCGCCACCATCTTAGGCATAAGGCCACACCTTCTCACCAGATTTAAAGGGACCTGATCCCTTTAACTACTTGCAGCTGTCTCCAATGAGCCAGAATAGAGGAAGTATAAAAGGAGGCTTCCTCTGCTCATTCCTTGACTTTGCAACGTTCCACGTAGTCAGGTCTGCTTGCTTCGGTGCGTTCTTGTACTTTGGATCCTTGCTCCTTGGTTCCTGTCTCATCTCAGTGATTCTTGGTTCCTGACTTCGGATTGGCAAGCGGTGATTCCTGGTGTGTCACTTCGGATTGGCAAGCGGTAATTCCTGGTGTGTGACTTCGGACTGGCAAGCAGTGATTCCTTGTGTGTGACTTCGGACTGGCAAGTGGCGATCCCTTGTGGTGTGACCTCGGACTGGTAAGTGATGACCCTCTGGCACTTGACCTCGGACTTCTTCTGGACCATCATCTCCAAGGGCCCACCTAAGTCCCAGCGGCCCGGGTCCCTACGGGCTCCTCCTGGGGGGACTGCGGGCTTCCAGTGGCAAAGACACAGTTCCTCTCCTTGACGTCACGACTCTTCGTCTGCCTCCACAGTCGCCTCAGTCTCCAGTGCTGAGGGTCAGCCGGTCGCATCTTCTGTTCCGCCTCACCACCCGACGGGAGAACTTATGGATCCACCTCCTAAGGTATACCATCCTCCCGTCGGTCCAAGGGTTCACAAGCCTGAGCATAACAATAAAATAACATCATGTATAAAACAAAATAAAAGCATGTGTCATCACAAAACATAAAGATAAAAGAATTCAAAATAAGCAGACAAACAAAAACGTTCAAGTAGGGAATGACAAGCCTATGCCAACTACACGGTACTTAGCACATTTCTTTTTCTTGCCCTGAATCTGACAATTGGCCTGCTTCCACAGAATTACTGGCATCTCCCATGCCACTCTGCCTTGCTGCTATACTCCTCATGGCACACCTTGGGGGTCTTTGTGCCACGCAGCCTTGCTGCCATGACCAGACTTTATACCTTGGAGTTCTTTCTGCCACTGACTTTACACCTTGAGATGTTTCTGCCATTCTTGGAATGATGCTGCTTTGTACCTCTGATGTTGTTTTGGTTTCTTGATGCCATTCATTATGCTGTTAGCCCCTTTATCAGTGTCTTGTTTTTTTTTTTCTTGCCACCTTTTCTGCTTCATTCATCCTTCATGGTACCTAAGGATGCTGTTGCCACTTTTGGTGCCACTTTGCCTCTAGTGCTGCCATCACGGGTTCATGCCACAGTTGATGACCTGGAGCCCTCTTGTAGAGCTTTGGGGTATTCTTCCCACACTATCTTTTTTCTTTGCACCTCTGACAATGCCATGGACAGCTCATGCCAATGTCGGTATGCCTTTGCCCATTTATGGAGCCTTAGACTTTTCATGCCACACTTATGTACCACTTTTCCACAGTCTAGGTACTTTAGAGTTCTTTCTCTCTTCTGATTATTTCTTCATATAAGTTTCATAAGAAATGATGAGAAAACACCAATTTTGGAGCCCAAAGCAATGCTTCCTCCATTGATTTTAATGCAAATGAAAAAATAAATAAAATATAAAAATGAATTTGTTCCTTTTTTTTTTTAACTAATGAAATGAATTGAGGTCCCTACAAAACAAATGGAAAAAAAATAAACTAATTTTTCTCTTCTGCACATCCCTAAATCAGTCAATGATAATCTCCTCAAAGAAAAAATACATCTCAAATAAGATAAAATCTGCAGATAACCAACAGTTATTCAAGACTATTGCTTATCTTTCCAATCAACCTGCTTCTTTGCCTCCAGCTGATACTGCTTGCTGTCCTGATGGCTTTGCTTCTCACTATTTGAATAAACTCAACTCCATTCAGAATTATTTTACTTCAAAGCAAGTTAATTTGGAATCATTTACTCCATCTCCAACTCCTTCTTTCCATTTAAATAGTAATTTCTCTACCTTCAGTTTATCCTCAGCTACTGACATTAATCTGCTACTTAAATCTCTTCACCTCACCACTTTTCAGTTGGACCCTATGCCCTTTCAGTTTTTGAAACATCCATTGCTAGCCTTAGATGACCCAATTTCCTTTATCGTAAATGCTTTCCTTGGTTCTGGCCAGCTCCTGCATCAAACTAAGGCCTGGATTTATCAAAATGCACTAAATACTGCATGCGGTAGAAAAAGGGGTGTGTTTCATGGTAATAGGCAGTTTATTGCAATAATACCTATGGAAGAGCTAAGTTACTGCAAATTGTGATAACTTTTTCACACTTTGAGATAAGTGCCAGAATGTGGTATTTCCTACATGAGATGGAGAGAGAGAGAGAAGCCATAATGGCCTCACCCTAGATAGGTATTTATATCTCTATGGGAGGCCCACCTAGTAACTCGAGGTGAGGTTTAGGTAGTAGTGTAGGGGGTTAGAGGCCACTTTGACATTCAATGTGAGACGTAAGAATAGAACAGTGCTCTCTTGTGAAAATTTGATGACCCTCGGAGTGAGGAAACTCACCCAAAGATGAGATTTGTGCAATGTTCTCTCAAACTAGCTTGATGGACTCGCTACCTATGCCTGCTCTGAGGCGGGCGCAACTTATAGGATAAAGGTAAAGAGGGGGTTAGGTAGGGCTGGGGGGCGGGTTAGGTAGGGGAAGGTGGGGGGGGGGGGGCAGAAGGAAAGTTCCCTCTGATTTTGGAGCAGCCTCGGAGGGAACGGAGGAAGGCTGCACGGCTCGGCGTGCGCAAATTGCACAATTGTGCACCCTCTTGCGCCAGGTTGCGCGCACAAATCTATGCCCATGCATACCTACTAAAATCTGGCCCTTAGGGTCCTAGACTTCAAGAACACTAATTTAGTTAAAATGAGGGAGTACCTTAAGGAGTTGTTAGCTGGTTGGGAAAATTTAGTGGAAGTAGAAGAGTAGTGGGCAAAACTAAAATTTAGTGGAAGTAGAAGAGCAGTGGGCAAAACTAAAAAAAGATATTATACAGGCAACAAACCTTTTTGTTAGTAAAGAAAATAAAGGAAAGAGGAAAAAGAGACCGCTATAGTTTTCTGAAGAAGTCGCTGCAAAGATAAGAAACAGGTTAACATTCATAAAAAAAGAAGAGATCACAAAAAGTGGAAGACAAGCAACAAGATCTAGAAGCTGGGAAAGAAGTTAGGATTGCAAAAATTCATATGGAGAAAAAAATAGCAAATAAGATAAAACAGGGGAACAAGACTTTTTTTAGATCTGTTAGTGATAGTGGCACTGAGAGTCTCAGGTGAAGGAAGGAATATGCAGAGGATGATGAGGAAAAAGCAAAATTGCTTAAATACATCTGTTCAGTGTTCACTGTGGAAGGGCCTGGAGCAGGATCACATAAAACAAACACAAATAAAATAGAAAAGAGGTAAAACTCAAATCGATTTTCAAAACATTGTGTTTGTGAGGAGCTAACTAAACTTAAAGTAGATAGGGTAATGGGCTAGATGGAATAAATCCAAGGGTATTGAAGGAACTTAAGAGAAATCCCAGCAGCAATACCAGCTGACTTTTCAATGCTTCTTTACAGGCCGATAAAGTACAGTGCGCTCCGAACCCCCCCAAAATGTTTTAAATTACCTGGGGTCCAGTGGGGGGGGGGGGTCCCGGCGCAATCTCCCACTCTCGGGCCACGGCTGCGTTAATAGAAATGGCGCCGGTGGCCCTTTGCCCTTACCATATGACAGGGCAAAGGTAGCCCCGGTGCCATTTTGGTTCCTGTGACCTGACGTCACGAGTGCAGGAGATCGCTCCCGGACCCCCGCTGGACCCCCAGGGACTTTTGGCCAGCTTGGGGGGGCCTCCTGACCCCCACAAGGCTTGCCAAAAGTCCAGCGGGGGTCCGGGAGCGACCTCCTGCACTCGGGCCGATTTGCCAATATTCAAAATGGCGCCGGCACTACCTTTGCCCTCACTATGTCGACATAGTGAGGGCAAAATGGCGCCGGCGCTACCTTTGCCCTTACTATGTCGACATAGTGAGGGCAAAATGGTAAGGGCAAAGGGCCACCGGCGCCATTTCTCTTAACGCAGCCGTAGCCAGAGAGCGGGAGATCGTGCCGGGACCCCCCCCCCCCCCCACTGGACCCCGGGTAATTTAAAACATTTTGGGGGGGTTCAGGAGGGTGGAGGATTTATTTTAAAGGGTCGGGGTGGGTTTTAGGGTTGTTTTGGTGTGCAGGTTTTCCCGCCCTCCCCCCTCCCCCGATAAAATGATTTTTAACCTAAAAAACTAAGACGATCAGATTCCCCCCTCCCCCCCTCAGCCAACATCGATCGTTAAGACGATCGATCACACGATTCACATCCCTAGAAAGTATAGACTGGTTTGTCTAACCTCTGTGGTGAGCAAATTAAGGGAATCACTGTCTAAAACAGAGGATGGTGCAACTTCTGGAATCCAATGCATTGCAAGATTCAAGGCAGCATGGTTTTACTAGAGGTAAAACTTGTCAGATGACTCTAGAAACCTTGACATAAATTTTCCATTCTGGGCTCCATCTGATGATGCCATTATGTGTGAGGATTGGCATCCTGCTGTCTTCGGAAAACACCTGTTACAGGTAAGCAACTCTGCTTTTTCTTTTTCTCTATCCTGACGCCCTAAATCACTGCTATCTCAGTTATAGCATTATTTCTGCTGTTTCTCCATATACACCACATACACCGTAAATGCAACACTCAGGGGATACACAATTCTAAAATTTAAACTCTCCCATTTTTTCTGAGACCACATTATGAGCCAGATTTTCAAAGGGTTACGCATGTAAATCTCGGCTCCCTATAATAAACAATTCAGTTGTACACTTTAAAACACTCAGGGATCCATATTCAGTAGGATGTTTAGTGGACAAATTATCCAGCTAAAGTTAACCGGATAACTTGTCCTAGATATCCAATGGGATAAATATCTCACTGAATATCCTTGATTAAAGTTATCTGACTATCCATAACCAGATAACTTTAAACATAACCCAATATTCTTTTGAATATTGCCGGTTATGTATAAAGTTATTCATCTATAATTAGCCAGATAACATTACACTTAACCAGCAATATTCAAAAGTACATACCCGGTTAAAGTAGGCTCCATTTAAAAAAAAAACCAAAAAAACCCACACACAAATTGCAGGCTGGCAGGCCCAAATTTGACCCTGCCTCCTTCCCACCTGAACTGCAAAGGCCCTACAGGGCCAAACTTGCTGTCTCCTCCCCAAACAAGTCCAATTTTAGGTTTTAAAAAATATCAGGGCCACGAGACCAATGGCATTTATTCCCCCCTCCCCCACTCCCTACTCCCTTTATTTTAAGTGTGAGAATTACGTTCAGCCCCCCCCTTCCCCAGCCACCCCAAACCTTTCCCCGGTACCTTCATTAGTTTTATTTCTTCACATGGACCTCGGTAGCATCCTACTGCGATCTGAGCCAGGTGTGTCTCACATTTAAATGGAACCTATCTTAACTGGCTTCTAAGCATAACTTCTAAGCAGGTCTAAAGTTATGCAGCTAACTTACCCCTAGATTCATCAAAATGCTTTGTTTATCGCGCGCCTACTGCAAGCAATAAACAAAAGGAGTATGTTTATTCAAATCAGTGGCTTGCCACAGTGCACAATGAGGCAACGCATGCCATGGTACATCATCGCGGTGCGTGGTAAGTCATCACGCACTGCAATATTCTTTCCTAGTATAAATGCTCTCTTCCTCCCCCTCCTTCTTTGAGGGTATGTCGGGCATTGGAGTGAGAGGAGAGGAGGTTAGTGGTGTTAGAGGAGTTCTGGTGGTGTAGTTTTGCGATTTCTGACTGAGTTGTGCTGTTTTGTGTTGTCATTTGTTTCCCTTTATCTTTGTCTTTTGTGATATTTCTTGGAGTGAAAGACAGTAAGTCCTGATTGTCATTTTCTTTGGAATGGAGGAGGAGTGTGAGGAGCAGAGGAGGACTGTGAGGAGTGGAGGATGAGTGTGAAGAGCAGAGGAGGACTGTGAGGAGTGGAGGATGAGTGTGAGGAGCAGAGGAGGACTGAGGAGTGGAGGAGGAGTGTGAGGAGCAGAGGAGGAATGTGAGGAGTGGAGGAGGAGGTCAGGAGCAGGTGAGGAGTCGTGTCAGGAGCGGAGGAGTGTGTATGAAGAGGAAAGCATGGAGCATGATAGGCCTGGGAAGAGAAGAGAGAAGAGGGGTGAGGATAGCAGGGGGAGGAGGAAGCAGAGGGAGTGGGAGGAGGAGGGCAGGAGTGACAGGGGGAATAGGATTAGGAGAAGGGACAGGGGGACAAGTAGAGACAGGCAGGAGGGAAGGGATAGGAGAGTGGGAATAGGGGAAGGGGTTAGGCAGGAAAGAGAATTGGGAGGAGTAGGGCAGCATAGGCTTAGAGAGAGAGGGCAGATGGGAAGGGAGTTGGTAGGGCAGGGTGAGGTGGGGGGAGGGGGGAGAAAGGAGGGGCAAGGAGAATGGGACAGAGAATGAGGGCAGGGAGGACATCTCTCCGGGAGAAGAAGTGGTACCCCCTTCGGGCAGCCAGCCAGCAGTACAGCAGAGACTGTGGGCAATCAGGTTCAGTGTGGCAGAGAATGAGCTTCTCATTGCTGGGGTCCTGCAGCACTATGCTAGTTTGTTCGGAAATAGAGCAGCCAAGACATCAAAAACAGCTAAAGGGCAAATTTGGCACAACATTGCCCAGGCTATCACCCAGCACAGTGACATTCAAAGAAGCGGGGAGCAAATCACCCATCGCTACCGGGATATCAAAACCCAGTTGAAGGCCAAGCTAGCAGAGCGATCCAAATATGTGCGCCAGACTGGAAGAGGGGCCCCCGTCCCATTGTCATCACAGAAATGGAGCAGCGACTTACTGAAAGGCTGGGACCGGATGTGTTCAAGAGCATGGATCAGCAGCTACACCCCACACGAGCCGCTGCCTATAAGTTAACCTCACCCATAAATGGCCAGACAGCAATGGCTGTATACATAGGGGGTCTTTTACTAGGTGTTTTTCCCATTGACCCAGAATGGCAAAAAACCTTTAGTAAAATTGCCCCAGAAATTGCCATTAGATGATCACTTTGGGCTTGATTCATCAAGGCATTTTCCCATAGACACAGAATGGGAGACATGCTATAGTGAATCAGGCCCTTTGCAAAGAAACAAAGTGCACCTCTGATGGCAAAAACAAAAAAAACATTCTTTCTTGCATATGTACTTGTAGTTTTTTTTTCCCTTCTCTGTTTCCACAGCTCTCGAGCAAGAACGTGCCTGTCTCAGCCAGGAACGCCCAGGGACCAGCAAGGATGCTCCTGGGACAAGCTGCCCAATACCCATGCTCCTCAGGTCCTTACTCATGGATGCAGAGACACAGTGGAAGGAGGAGGAGCAGCAGCAGGAGGCAGAGCAATTAATGTTGACCTCGATCTCAATACCTTAATGTAGTAGCAACATTCGGATGAACAGCAGCCAGGAACCAGCAACCCATGTAACTCTGACAGAAGCTCAGCTATGCCCACATTGTAGCCTCTGATACCATGATCAACTTCACCACTGGCACCAACACTGCGGCTATTGGGCCAATCACCAGCAGCACCCACACCGCCACCATCAGGGCACCCACAGCGCAGCCATCGGGGCCCCCACCAGTAGCACCCACAGCGCAGCCATCGGGGCCCCTGCCAGCAGCACCAGCACCTGCAGCAGCCATTTCGTCAGCAGAAATCCAGCAGTTGCGGGGAGAAATAAGGGTCCAGTGAAGAAGTGTTCAGCGTCAAAACTGGATCCTGCAGCAAAGTATGGCAGCCAGCAGGCAAAAATGTCAACACAATCCTGACATCTCTTCTCATCTCCTGCAAGTGCTGGCTCCATGCTGCAGGATCCTGATATCTCATCTCCTGCAAGTGCTGGCTCCATGCTGCAAGGTGTCATCTTTTCTCATCTCCTGCAAGTGCTGGCTCCATGCTGCGGAGTGTCATCTCTTCTCATTTCCTGCAAGTGCTGGCTTCATGCTGCGGGATGTCGTCTCTTCTCATCTCCTGCAAGTGCTGGCTCCATGCTGCAAGGTGTCATCTCTTCTCATCTCCTGCAAGTGCTGGCTCCATGCTGCAGGATCCTGATATCTCATCTCCTGCAAGTGCTGGCTCCATGCTGCAAGGTGTCATCTTTTCTCATCTCCTGCAAGTGCTGGCTCCATGCTGCGGAGTGTCATCATTTCTCATTTCCTGCAAGTGCTGGCTCCATGCTGCGGGATGTCGTCTCTTCTCATCTCCTGCAAGTGCTGGCTCCATGCTGCAAGGTGTCATCTCTTCTCATCTCCTGCAAGTGCTGGCTCCATGCTGCAGGATCCTGACATTTTATTTCCTGCAAGTGCTGGCTCCATGCTGCGGAGTGTCATCTATTCTCATTTCCTGCAAGTGCTGGCTTCATGCTGTGGGATGTCATCTCCTCTCATCTCCTGCAAGTGCTGGCTCCATGCTGCAGGGTGTCATCTCTTCTCATCTCCTGCAAGTGCTGGCTCCATGCTGCAGGATCCTGACATTTTATTTCCTGCAAGTGCTGGCTCCATGCTGCAGGATCCTGACATTTCATTTCTTGCAAGTGCTGGCTCCATGCTGCGGGGTGTCATCTCTTCTCATCTCCTGCAAGTGCTGGCTCCATGCTGCAGGATCCTGATATCTCATCTCCTGCAAGTGCTGGCTCCATGCTGCAAGGTGTCATCTTTTCTCATCTCCTGCAAGTGCTGGCTCCATGCTGCGGAGTGTCATCTCTTCTCATTTCCTGCAAGTGCTGGCTTCATGCTGCGGGATGTCGTCTCTTCTCATCTCCTGCAAGTGCTGGCTCCATGCTGCAAGGTGTCATCTCTTCTCATCTCCTGCAAGTGCTGGCTCCATGCTGCAGGATCCTGATATCTCATCTCCTGCAAGTGCTGGCTCCATGCTGCAAGGTGTCATCTTTTCTCATCTCCTGCAAGTGCTGGCTCCATGCTGCGGAGTGTCATCATTTCTCATTTCCTGCAAGTGCTGGCTTCATGCTGCGGGATGTCGTCTCTTCTCATCTCCTGCAAGTGCTGGCTCCATGCTGCAAGGTGTCATCTCTTCTCATCTCCTGCAAGTGCTGGCTCCATGCTGCAGGATCCTGACATTTTATTTCCTGCAAGTGCTGGCTCCATGCTGCGGAGTGTCATCTATTCTCATTTCCTGCAAGTGCTGGCTTCATGCTGTGGGATGTCATCTCCTCTCATCTCCTGCAAGTGCTGGCTCCATGCTGCAGGGTGTCATCTCTTCTCATCTCCTGCAAGTGCTGGCTCCATGCTGCAGGATCCTGACATTTTATTTCCTGCAAGTGCTGGCTCCATGCTGCAGGATCCTGACATTTCATTTCTTGCAAGTGCTGGCTCCATGCTGCGGGGTGTCATCTCTTCTCATCTCCTGCAAGTGCTGGCTCCATGCTGCAGGATCCTGATATCTCATTTTCTGCAAGTGCTGGCTCCATGCTGCAGGATCCTGACATTTTATTTCCTGCAAGTGCTGGCTTCATGCTGCAGGATCCTGACATTTCATTTCTTGCAAGTGCTGGCTCCATGCTGCGGAGTGTCATCTCTTCTCATCTCCTGCAAGTGCTGGCTCCATGCTGCAGGATCCTGACATTTCATTTCTTGCAAGTGCTGGCTCCATGCTGCGGGGTGTCATCTCTTCTCATCTCCTGCAAGTGCTGGCTCCATGCTGCAGGATCCTGATATCTCATTTTCTGCAAGTGCTGGCTCCATGCTGCAGGATCCTGACATTTTATTTCCTGCAAGTGCTGGCTCCATGCTGCAGGATCCTGACATTTCATTTCTTGCAAGTGCTGGCTCCATGCTGCGGGGTGTCATCTCTTCTCATCTCCTGCAAGTGCTGGCTCCATGCTGCAGGATCCTGATATCTCATTTTCTGCAAGTGCTGGCTCCATGCTGCAGGGTGTCATCTCTTCTCATCTCCTGCAAGTGCTGGCTCCATGCTGCAGGGTGTCATCTCTTCTCATCTTCTGCAAGTGCTGGCTCCATGCTGTGGGGTGTCATCTCTTCTCATTTCCTGCAAGTGCTAGCTCCATGCTGCAGGATCCTGATATCTCATTTTCTGCAAGTGCTGGCTCCATGCTGCAGGGTGTCATCTCTTCTCATCTCCTGCAAGTGCTGACTTCATGCTGCGGGATGTCATCTCTTCTCATCTCCTGCAAGTACTGGCTCCATGCTGCGGAGTGTCATCTCTTCTCATCTCCTGCAAGTGCTGGCTCCATACTGCAGGATCCTGACATTTTATTTCCTGCAAGTGCTGGCTGCATGCTGCAGGATCCTGACATTTCATTTCTTGCAAGTGCTGGCTCCATGCTGCGGGGTGTCATCTCTTCTCATCTCCTGCAAGTGCTGGCTCCATGCTGCAGGATCCTGACATTTTATTTCCTGCAAGTGCTGGCTTCATGCTGCAGGATCCTGACATTTCATTTCTTGCAAGTGCTGGCTCCATGCTGCGGGGTGTCATCTCTTCTCATCTCCTGCAAGTGCTGGCTCCATGCTGCAGGATCCTGATATCTCATTTTCTGCAAGTGCTGGCTCCATGCTGCAGGGTGTCATCTCTTCTCATTTCCTGCAAGTGCTAGCTCCATGCTGCAGGATCCTGATATCTCATTTTCTGCAAGTGCTGGCTCCATGCTGCAGGGTGTCATCTCTTCTCATCTCCTGCAAGTGCTGGCTCCATGCTGCAGGGTGTCATCTCTTCTCATCTCCTGCAAGTGCTGGCTCCATGCTGTGGGGTGTCATCTCTTCTCATTTCCTGCAAGTGCTAGCTCCATGCTGCAGGATCCTGATATCTCATTTTCTGCAAGTGCTGGCTCCATGCTGCAGGGTGTCATCTCTTCTCATCTCCTGCACGTGCTGGCTCCATGCTGCAGGGTGTCATCTCTTCTCATCTCCTGCAAGTGCTGGCTCAATGCTGCAGGATCCTGATCATCTCATCTCCTGCAAGTGCTGGTTCCATGCTGCAGGATCCTGACATCTTATTTCCTGCAAGTGCTGGCTCCATGCTGCAAGATCCTGACATCTCTTCTCATTTCCTGCACATGCTGGCTCCATGCTGCAGGGTGTCATTACTTCTCATCTCCTGCAAGTGCTGGCTCCATGCTGCAGGATCCTGACATCTCATCTCCTGCAAGTACTGCTCCATGTGGTGGGGTGTCATCTCTTCTCATCTCCTGCAAGTCCTGGCTCCATGCTGCAGGATCCTGATATCTCTTCTCATTTCGTGCAAGTGCTGGCTCCATGCTGCAGGATCCTGATATCTCTTCTCATTTCGTGCAAGTGCTGGCTCCATGCTGCAGGGTATCATCTCTTCTCATCTCCTGCAAGTGCTGGCTCCATGCAGTGGAGTGTCATCTCTTCTCATTTCCTGCAAATGCTGGCTCCATGCTGCGGGGTGTCATCTCTTCTCATCTCCTGCAAGTGCTGGCTCCATGCTGCAGGATCCTGACGTCTCTTCTCCTGCAAGTGCTGGCTCCATGCTGCAGGATCCTGACGTCTCTTCTCATCTCCTGCAAGTGCTGGCTCCATGCTGCAAGATCCTGACATCTCTTCTCATCTCCTGCAAGTGCTGGCTCCATGCTGCAGGATCCTGACCATCTCGTCTCCTGCAAGTGCTGACTCCATGCTGCAGGATCCTGACATCTTATTTCTTGCAAGTGCTGGTTCCATGCTGCGGGGTGTCATCTCTTCTCATATCCTGCAAGTGCTAGCTCCATGCTGCAGGCTCCAGACATCTCATCTCCTGCAAGTGCTGGCAACATGCTGCAAGATCCTGACATCTCTTCTCATTTCCTGCAAGTGCTGGCTCCATGCTGCGGGTTGTCATCTCTTCTCAAAGTGTGTCCATGTGCGCACGCTTTCTGGTGAACACACATCTCTTCTCATCTCCTGCAAGTGCTGGCTCCATGAGCAGGATCCTGACCATCTCATCTCCTGCAAGTGCTGACTCCATGCTGCAGGATCCTGACATCTTATTTCTTGCAAGTGCTGGTTCCATGCTGCGGGGTGTCATCTCTTCTCATCTCCTGCAAGTGCTAGCTCCATGCTGCAGGCTCCAGACATCTCATCTCCTGCAAGTGCTGGCAACATGCTGCAAGATCCTGACATCTCTTCTCATTTTCTGCAAGTGCTGGCTCCATGCTGCAGGGTGTCATCTCTTCTCATCTCCTGCAAGTGCTGGCTCCATGCTGCAGGGTGTCATCTCTTCTCATCTTCTGCAAGTGCTGGCTCCATGCTGTGGGGTGTCATCTCTTCTCATTTCCTGCAAGTGCTAGCTCCATGCTGCAGGATCCTGATATCTCATTTTCTGCAAGTGCTGGCTCCATGCTGCAGGGTGTCATCTCTTCTCATCTCCTGCAAGTGCTGACTTCATGCTGCGGGATGTCATCTCTTCTCATCTCCTGCAAGTGCTGGCTCCATGCTGCAAGGTGTCATCTTTTCTCATCTCCTGCAAGTGCTGGCTCCATGCTGCGGAGTGTCATCTATTCTCATTTCCTGCAAGTGCTAGCTTCATGCTGCGGGATGTCATCTCTTCTCATCTCCTGCAAGTGCTGGCTCCATGCTGCAGGATCCTGACATTTTATTTCCTGCAAGTGCTGGCTGCATGCTGCAGGATCCTGACATTTCATTTCTTGCAAGTGCTCGCTCCATGCTGCGGGGTGTCATCTCTTCTCATCTCCTGCAAGTGCTGGCTCCATGCTGCAGGATCCTGACATTTTATTTCCTGCAAGTGCTGGCTTCATGCTGCAGGATCCTGACATTTCATTTCTTGCAAGTGCTGGCTCCATGCTGCGGGGTGTCATCTCTTCTCATCTCCTGCAAGTGCTGGCTCCATGCTGCAGGATCCTGATATCTCATTTTCTGCAAGTGCTGGCTCCATGCTGCAGGGTGTCATCTCTTCTCATCTTCTGCAAGTGCTGGCTCCATGCTGCGGGGTGTCATCTCTTCTCATCTCCTGCAAGTGCTGGCTCCATGCTGCAGGATCCTGATATCTCATTTTCTGCAAGTGCTGGCTCCATGCTGCAGGGTGTCATCTCTTCTCATTTCCTGCAAGTGCTAGCTCCATGCTGCAGGATCCTGATATCTCATTTTCTGCAAGTGCTGGCTCCATGCTGCAGGGTGTCATCTCTTCTCCTCTCCTGCAAGTGCTGGCTCCATGCTGCAGGGTGTCATCTCTTCTCATCTCCTGCAAGGGCTGGCTCCATGCTGTGGGGTGTCATCTCTTCTCATTTCCTGCAAGTGCTAGCTCCATGCTGCAGGATCCTGATATCTCATTTTCTGCAAGTGCTGGCTCCATGCTGCAGGGTGTCATCTCTTCTCATCTCCTGCAAGTGCTGGCTCCATGCTGTGGGGTGTCATCTCTTCTCATTTCCTGCAAGTGCTAGCTCCATGCTGCAGGATCCTGATATCTCATTTTCTGCAAGTGCTGGCTCCATGCTGCAGGGTGTCATCTCTTCTCATCTCCTGCAAGTGCTGGCTCCATGCTGCAGGGTGTCATCTCTTCTCATCTCCTGCAAGTGCTGGCTCCATGCTGCAGGGTGTCATCTCTTCTCATCTCCTGCAAGTGCTGGCTCAATGCTGCAGGATCCTGATCATCTCATCTCCTGCAAGTGCTGGTTCCATGCTGCAGGATCCTGACATCTTATTTCCTGCAAGTGCTGGCTCCATGCTGCAAGATCCTGACATCTCTTCTCATTTCCTGCACATGCTGGCTCCATGCTGCAGGGTGTCATTACTTCTCATCTCCTGCAAGTGCTGGCTCCATGCTGCAGGATCCTGACATCTCATCTCCTGCAAGTACTGCTCCATGTGGTGGGGTGTCATCTCTTCTCATCTCCTGCAAGTCCTGGCTCCATGCTGCAGGATCCTGATATCTCTTCTCATTTCGTGCAAGTGCTGGCTCCATGCTGCAGGATCCTGATATCTCTTCTCATTTCGTGCAAGTGCTGGCTCCATGCTGCAGGGTATCATCTCTTCTCATCTCCTGCAAGTGCTGGCTCCATGCAGTGGAGTGTCATCTCTTCTCATTTCCTGCAAATGCTGGCTCCATGCTGCGGGGTGTCATCTCTTCTCATCTCCTGCAAGTGCTGGCTCCATGCTGCAGGATCCTGACGTCTCTTCTCCTGCAAGTGCTGGCTCCATGCTGCGGGATCCTGACGTCTCTTCTCATCTCCTGCAAGTGCTGGCTCCATGCTGCAAGATCCTGACATCTCTTCTCATCTCCTGCAAGTGCTGGCTCCATGCTGCAGGATCCTGACCATCTCATCTCCTGCAAGTGCTGACTCCATGCTGCAGGATCCTGACATCTTATTTCTTGCAAGTGCTGGTTCCATGCTGCGGGGTGTCATCTCTTCTCATCTCCTGCAAGTGCTGGCTCCATGCTGCAGGCTCCAGACATCTCCTGCAAGTGCTGGCAACATGCTGCAAGATCCTGACATCTCTTCTCATTTCCTGCAAGTGCTGGCTCCATGCTGCGGGTTGTCATCTCTTCTCAAAGTGTGTCCATGTGCGCACGCTTTCTGGTGAACACACATAGACGCGCCGATTTTATAACATGCGTGCATGTTATAAAATCTGGGCCGCGCACACATGCGCGCCGGATTTTATAATCCGCGCGCTTATGTGTGGGTGGCTCAAGCCTCGGGGGGAGGGGAACTTTAGCGATTTCCGCGCGGTGACGCATTCCTGCCTTCCCCTCCCAGTCTGCTCCAATTAAGGAGCAGACTGGGAGGGAACTTCCCTACCCCCCTACCTATACTCCCTCCCTCTTCCCCTCTTCTCCCCACCCCCTAAACCCTACCTTTTTGGGGGGAATTCCTTTGTTTCATAACTTACTTCAGGGCCTGACCTGAAGTAAGTTGCGCGCACCAGCCAGCTGCCGGCATGCGAGTCTTCAGGACAGTGTTCAATGGTGCTGACCCGGCTCGCCCCTCCACGCCCAGAACATACCCCCCCGGCCCACCCCTTCAAGGAGGCCCAGCACTTGTGCACATACCGGGCTTTACGTGCATGGCCAGGCCCCTTCAAAAATTCGCTCAGTGCGCACAAGGCCCAGCCACATACATAAAGCCAGGATTTTACATGCGCAGGGCTTTTAAAGTCCGAGCGCAAGTGTTTTACACAGGACCTCTAAGGCTTTGTGCTTTACAGGGCCTCAGAAATAACACCTGCACTGTTAATAGTGGTAGGTGTAGATTAACACTGAACATTATGCTTATATGGAAGGAACAAACATATGTGCATTCTGCTGCAACACATGACTATCTATGACACATTAATATCTGTGACGTAAAACTCCAGTATTACCTTCCAGCAATCAGCCATCCGCAGATGACAATGACCCTATGTGTGATATTCTGCATGATGGTCTGCATGATGGTCTGCATGATGTCAGCAGTTGAAGAGCAAAGATATGGCTGCAGTAACAGTGGTTCTAAATTATACTGGCATGGTGACATGTTACAGATCAAGTGAAGGCTGGACAGTAGCAGATTCACTCTCCTGCCTTCACTCATCTGCAAGTGCATCCTCTTGTAGCTTTCCCAAGAAGGTGATACCACCTACATAACATTACAACAGCCAAGACCCTCAACTTTTGCACAACTATTCTGATACATTTCCATGACTGATGTACTACAGTGCATGCATGTAGGGGTGCTGTAATGGAAGGTGTGAACCCAAGGCTGTGTGATGTGTGCAGTTTTGTGGCCACCTGTCTTGAATGAGAAGTATGTACATGCTGCTATTTCATCATAATGGAAGCAACATCAACACTCTCTACACCTGCAGGCATGGGAGTTAGATGATGGCTAGATGTACATATTGATATGCAGTTCTAAATCCTAGAGTTATCTCACTCTTTAACTGATCTACAATTGGTGACAGATTGTTCTGGGAATGCCCTTGTGACATAAAGCACACCCATTATAGAGGTACTAGTTCATCTGCACACCAATAAGCACTTCCAGATGAGGGTGTATCTACCTATACTACTTTTAAGTGTGCCCTTCATACTTTACGATGCACGTTGCACCTTCAGTGTTATTTCACATTTGCTGCATTACTACAGCTGTTAATCTTCAGGGTCTAGGAGCATGTGGGCCACCAACACACTTATGACACGGTGGCATCCAAATGTGAGGGTGAGAATGAGGGCCACTGTTGATGGCTGTCAGGCCACACCATGCTAGCTAGGCCACTGACTGTCATACCAAACGTCACTCATTTTCTGTCATAACAGGCAGAACACATGGTGACGGCCACATGTCTTTCATGTAATGTTTACAGTGACAACTTTATTTCAAGTACACTGTTCTGCTCCATTGCTAAGACAAATCATAATCATCCATATGTGTTTGTATGGTACACGGTGACCTACTCAGCCAAGAAGTGATAGAAAGACAAGGTATAGCGAGTACTGCAGCAGCTAACATGTCTCAGGTGCACCTCCCCTGGAAGGGGAATAGGAACGTGAGCCCTATCAGGCAAAGTGTGTCCATATAATGTTTTGCCAAATCTGACTGCCACTCAGCGTGTTCTCCTGGCCTCCAGCAGGGAGACATGGGGAATTCCTTGGGAGATCTGGATGTATGTCCATTGGTTACCGGTGGCATACAGCCACATTATGAAAACACAGCACAGCAAGATAATCTTTGCTACTTTGGGTGGGGCATGCATTAAAGCTCCACCCGTCTTGTCCAAACAATGAAAGCGACTTTTCAGAAGACCGAAGATGTGTTCTATGACACAGAGGGTAGCACTTAAGGCCTCGTTATATCTCGTCTCTGCAAGCGTGTTTGGCATGTGTATGAGGGTGAGAAGCCAGGGCCTGCAACCATACCCTGAGTCTCCTGAGGCAATGACAGAAGAAAGGCATGAATGTTTGCATTGTTACTGGCAGATGTGACCGGCTAACCACATCTAGGAAGACTGTATAAGCTAGCCAGTACCTTTGCTGAACCATCAAACCTGATGAGCATTGCCTGAGAGTGTTTAACTATTGTTGTTGGCCACTAGATGTGCAGGCAAGCTGTAGGCAAAAGGAGCTGATCTGTTCATTACTACAGCATCTGATGTAACAATTGGAAGTATTGTATGACAGGGCCTTGCAACCCAGCAAAGGGTACTGGTGTGTAGCTGCCTGCCAACCTTCAAGACATATGTAAGAGGACAGAAACCTCTGCTATCAGCAAATGGGGCACCTCATGCAGTGCCTGTGATTTTCTGTCGCTGCACTCCAGTCTGTCCTGCATTGAAAACCATTAGCCTACACACAGGGAACACAGCAGGCCTGCAACATGCACTACAGACTGCTCATGGTACAGGTGTGTGAGGCTGTACAGAAAGTGTAGGTGACAATATTCCTGACGGATCAGTAACAGCCCACACGTGAAGGTGCTGTGCCAGCAGTGTGCACAGTGCATGGTTCAGATGCACATGACACATTGTAACAGCTCCCAAGGGGAGAATAGGAATGGGGACTTTTAGGTAATAAATATGTGCTATATATATAGTAGATTCATACTTTAGGTTCTGTGCCTTGTTTTCCTGCACTAATTTGGCAGGCCTCTGAAATATTGGTGGAGAAAGGCATGCCCTTGGACAATGACCTGCATACAGAACTGCAGAAGCCAGGTTATGCCACTGATCATGTCCTCCTCCACAGCTCTACCCCCCCCCCCCCCCCATTTGGGTGCCGTTAGCCACATACCCATAAGCATTGATGGAAATTAGAAAGAAAATGGTGTCTTACCTACGAGCCAAGCGTCACCGTATAGGCCAGCCTCAAAATTGTCAAAGAGGCCCGATTGCCTATGTATAAAGGAATCGTGCGCGGCTCTGGGATAGATGGCCACCATGTCCAGGATGCGCATTTGAGCATTGCACACCATTTGCACGTTGATGGAATGGAAGAGCTTTCTGTTGCGGTACATCTCCTCCCTCTGACGGGGTGGAAGGATGGTCACGTGAATACAGTTGATAGCGCCGACAACATCAAGGGTTCATGCAACTGTTATCGGTGCTCTCTTTTGAAGCTGTGGTGTGTTTTTGACACTCTCGTTGCTGCTTTGCACCTCTGTTAAAGCACTCTTGCCACTCCTGGGAAAGTGTACGAAAGCATAGAAACCTCTCTTCAAGTACACCTGTCATGAGGAAATTTTATGTATCGATTAATTCGGTCAATTACAGCTGCAATGACCTGGTCAAGACAGCGTGAGAATATGGTTTGGTACATTCCCCCTACCACCCCTCCAGCCACTTTCCAACAGTTTGGTGAGACCGGGAACAGTACAGGATCTTGCCGTGCCTGGATCCAGATCCCCTTGGATGTTTTCATATAATTCCAGAATTGCCCAAGAGCTGAGACAATACCTGCTAACTACAAAGTCCTCAGGCATGCCCATCAAGGATGTTCATGGAGGAAAAATATGCTCCCTGTATCTTCTGGCCTGTGGCTGGGCGCGTGCCCGTTGCTGGGCAGGGCTCAGAGCCCATGGCAGCAGACCCTCTGCCTGTGCTGCTGGCACTTCCTTGGGACGTCTTGGAAGTGGCCTTGAGTCCTGTTCAGGTTGTTCATCTTCCATTTGTTGTTGCGTGCAGCAAGGCTGGCGAGGCATGAAGAATGCATGTAAAGTACAATTGCCACTCACCAAAAGCTGTTAAGAAGCTTGATCTGCTAAAAACAGCCATTTTTATTGGTCCAGGAATGCTTGGAAGGTGTGCGCATTGATTGCAGTGTTTATCGCACGCGATGTGTGCCATGATAATACCGCAGACCGCAATACTACCCGCAATCTGACTGTACCACCCAGAAAAAAGGTGTAACTATTAGCCACGTTACTGACTCACGATAATGTGCGATATGTATCATGCATCGTGCTACCACCTCCTACTTCCATTTACCTTGTCCCAACTCCTCCCACTTAAATATTAAATTTTTTATTTGCATACACATTTTATTTGCATATTTGCATATGCATATTTTATTTGCATATTTACGACATAACGCATGCAATAATGGCCTATCGCATTTTGATGAATGACCCTATTATCCGGATATGCCCAGTATTCAGCTAAGTTAGCTGGATAATGGGACCCCTCTCTGGAACATCCCAAACACCAGAATATTCAGCTAATATAGTGGGAAAAAAAGCTTAATATACTGTATAACCCATTTAAATTGATAATGTGAGTTATCTCTGTAAATGCTTTTGAATATCTACCCCTCAGTTTCCAATAATAATCTGTCCTTACAGCTTAAACACTTTGCACTCAGTAAACTGAATACTATTTGCATATAGATAAATTCCAGCACTTACCTAATGCAAAGTCCTGTTCTCATCAGCTGTTGCTGTCCTCGGCAGCACCCTCAAGGCCGAGGGAGTTGTGTTCATAGATAAAGGTTTTAAGAGAATAATGTAAAGGGAAAAATAACAGCAAACTAAGTAATTACTTCAAAGACACTTGAAAGTAACACACAGAAAGATAAAGATTCAAACCAGGAAAGAACAAAAGTTATTTTCTCATAGCATGTCATAGGTCTTTCTTTCTTTTAAGTTTTGTTTAAAATCTTAACAGTTAATATTCTATTCCCTTTATGGTTGTGTTTTGCTAATTTCAGGTATTCCAAACTTAATTACAGCCGATATGGTTAAAGAAGGTGCAGCTGTAATTGATGTGGGCATCAATCATATCCAAGACCCAAAAACTGGCAAGAACAAATTAGTAGGGGATGTGGACTTTGCAGGTAAATATATTTCTTTTGATATTAATATTAGTGAAATTATATTTTGATGACAATGAGGTAGATATTTAAAGTCTAACTGGCTAAGTAACTGAGCCAGATATAACTTATCCAGCTAAGTTTCGTGGTTATTCAGTGGTAGGCTATGCAGCTGGATATCCACATAGAAGTTACTATTTAGCTGGATAAGTTGTCTATCCAAACTTAGACAGAATCAACTTATCCAGCTAAGTCTAAATATCACTATTTAGCCAGATAAGTTATCCAGCTAAGTAGCGCCGCCCCAATCCACCCACTGCCCGCCCACAAAGTTCTCCGGCCAAGAGATAACCAGATAAGTGACTTATCTGGCTATCTAGTGGCTGCTGAACTTAAGTGGATATTCTGCAGCCACTACATAGCCAGATAAGTCTTACTTAACCGTCTACTTGCTAGCTGAATATCGGACCCAATGTTAAATCAGCAGCATCTGAGCATTTATCAGGCCTGTTTAACTTTAGCAGATATATAGGGCTGTATTCATTCACCCTTGCTGTTTTTTTGGGCTCTGCAGAGCAAATATCTCAGGCTATTTAGGTTTTGCTGAATAACAAATATTTTAAAAGACGGCATTCCTGAGCTATTTTATAAGGTCAAAATATTATTGGCACAGCAACAAAAATGATAATCAGGGTGCAAAGGAGATATTGCCACATATAGACGCTTCATACACACCCTCCACTCTACTCATAAACTGGCCTAGAATGAGTTATTCACCTGCGCAGTTAGTGTCTTCCTAACATCTAAAGCCAGAATATATTTACTCTTGGTTAGGGATGGGATATCTCAAGAAAGCCCCATGCTGCAGTGACATACTTCTTATTATAGACAATAGAAATTATTTTATCTCTACCTCAAGTAGTGCAATTAGGGATGTTCTTTGTACTAAAGTTTCCATGCAAGTGCCTAATAAAGCATAGAGGTATATCATATATATTTTTTCAGCCATCTCAGTTAACAGAATTCTTAGTAAATAAGGGTAGACCGCAGCTTAGCTCTTCACCAGGCCCTGAATAACTGCACTCTTATGGTGAAATTTAGATCTCTCAGAGAATTGAAACTGTCCTATAGCTAACTTGCTTTGTTATAATTATATATTTTTTGAAGTTGTGTAATCTTGGATCTAATTGTGGGCTTGTTAGACAGGTACGATAGACAGCGATTTCTTGAAACATGGTATTTCCTTGTAGAAAATTTTTGTTTCTATTATACTACCTGTATTTCTACTCAAGTAAGGTTGCTTGATGATTATGTTTGTAAAATGTATAAACAGATAATTTAAAAAAAAAAAAAAAAAGAAATTATTTTATCTCTTATTTTATTTTTATCTCATGCTAAAAATAGCAAACTTAGCTGAAACAAGTCTTGCTGATCTTCTCTATCACATGCCATGAACAAGAAAGGTGCAAAGTATTTCAGTTCTTTGCAACTCATTGACTGCACTTTGTTATGACAGTAGCCACTTGTTAAAACATAGTACTTTCTCTGTAGCAGTTCACAGCACTTACGTTTTTAAAACTGCTCTTTCACTTTAATCCTCAATATCGGAAGCTTGTTACTACACATGAAGCTGAAATCTTTCAATTTATGATTTCTCTGAAACATCAATAGCTGCATAAGTGGGTCACCTAACTGCCTCATGCATTGATGGACCTCATTTCCAGAACTTTCTGGCAAAGTCCTGGAAAAATGTCTATCGCATCAACCCTCTAGAACTCGGGCCAGTTCTGATGAATGCTGTTAAGACTTTCAGAAATCAGGTGCCCAACAAAATCTTTTAGTACAGACAACATGCATACTTTTAGCTGCATGTAGAGTAGGCATTCCCAGAGACATGTTTAAGTGAGGGGGAGGAAAATAATGCAAATAGATTGCATGTTCAAATATATGTGTGTTATTTTCCATGAAAAAAACTATCTGCCCAAAAAGCAGGCAAGGAGAGTAACCTAGGGAGTGGAGGGAGTAGTCTAGTAATTATAGCAGTCTGCTGAGAATCAAGGAAATCTCCTGACTTTAAGTACCTAAGTTAGACTTCTAGTGCTGGAATTCAGTACTGAGTGCCTAATTTCACTACCCTTCCCTGACCCCTTCCCTGGCCTTGCCCACTTTTAAGACATCCAAATTAAGTGCCTTCTAAATTAAGGTCCCTAAATTTAGGGACTCAGCAGGGGTTAATTTTCTATTGGCCAGATCTAGGCACACGACTCTTAAAGTTAGGGCTCAAAATATCTAACTGTGATTGCACCGTAGCACGCAAACTGGGGTACACATCTCCCTATATAGACATTTCAGGAAAATGCAAAAGAAATATTCATAGCCAACAGGTGTTGGTGTTACTGAGGTTTGTAAAAAATTACCCAAACTCCTACATGAGAGCATCATCCCAATGAGAATTTAGAGGAGCTCTTAGCCACAACTCTGGAAAAACTTTATTCCCATAGGAACGAATTATCAATTTGGTGTCTGTACTGGAAGGAATAACAAAAAGTCAGCAGACATCAATATCAGACATGGTGAGGATATTGGGCCTTAAGGAGTCAACAGTACATGTCACTCTCTTGGCACTTCTCCACATAAGCATAATGGACCCTACAATCCCCAGTGGCTTCAAGTCATTCAAGATCTATAAACCAGGGTCCAAATCATTCAACAGCTCAGGGACTCTTTGTACTGGTGGCTGGTTCAATCAATTCTGGCCAGAGGAGTATCCTTTCAGATTTCTCCTATTCAAATTGTCCTAAACATCAATGCATACAACTTGGGCGGAAGAGTCCATGTAGAAGGGATCCACACTTAGGAATTATGGACTGCTCAGGAAAAGCTTCTTCACATACATTTTGAGAGCTAAGAGCAATTCTAAAAGCTCTAGACTTTCAGAAGTTAGTTAACCAATAAAATTGTCCTAATCCAGACAATCAAGTAGCTATGTTCTACATGAACAAGCAGGTGGAACAAACTTATAAGATGTATCTACTATCTCCTGTGTCAGAAAGCTGTCAGAATGTAGTAGTGGAACACAAAGGAAATAGATGCCTTGGTCTTTTTTCAAAATATTTATTAAAGTAGAGATGTAATTTTTAAAATTGCCCGACTCAGGCCGAGTTTCACAGCTCAACAGCCGCTGCCTCAGGGGCTTGAACAATCATGAATTACGAGTAAATTTGAAGTGATATAGAAACATCAAAGAACAAAATTCTGTGAATTGGCAATGCCAAGTAACTTACACCACGCCGTTCCGTGTACAGTCTTTACTCGTAATTAGCAAAATTACGAGGCAGTGGCTGTTGAGCTGCGAAACTCGGCCTGAGTCGGGCAGTTTTAAAAATTACGTCTCTACGTTAATAAATATTTTGAAAAAAGACCAAGGCATCTATTTCCTTTGTTTTCCTGATGGCCATTATAGATTGCCTACCTCTTTGCTTTTTGGGACCAGAATGTAGTAGTGGGCCATCTCACCTTGAGAACTGCTTATCTGCCAGGAAAAGAGAATGTCCAAGCAGTCAAACTCAATCAGGTCTAAATCCCCACAAGTAGTGTCTGGTCAGAGCAGCAAGCTGAATGTTTTGCAAGTGGGGAAAACCCATGGTGGATCTGTTTTCTTCTTCTCTAAACAGAAAATATCAGACATTCTGTTCAAAGTAGGGGCATAGCTAGAACCAGGTGCCCCAAATCCAAGGATCAGTGCCCTAAGTCTCAGCTGCAGCAACAATTAACTTTTTTTAAAATTCCTGATTTAAACTCAAATAAATAAATAAATAAATAAATAATCCTGCCTGCAGACAGCACTGCACATACTATTGCTACCTCCACTTGGCCCACAGCTCTCAATCCTGCCTCTTATGCAGATGTAGAAAAACAATGCAAGAGAGGTACATGTACCAGCAACAGCTTACTCTGCTTGGAACAAAAAAGCGATGTCCTTTTGTGGATTGCAAACTGGTTAAAAGACAGGAAGCAGAGAATAAGATTAAATGGTCAATTTTCACAGTGGAAAAAGGTGAACAGTGGAGTACCTCAGGGATCTGTACTTGGACCGGTGCTTTTTAATATATTTATAAATGATCTAGAAAGGAATACGACGAGAGAGGTGATCAAATTTGCGGATGACACAAAATTATGCAGAGTAGTTAAATCTCAAGTGGATTGCGATGAATTGCAGGAGGACCTTGTAAGACTGGAAGATTGGGCTTCCAAATGGCAGATGAAATTTAATGTGGACAAGTGCAAGGTGATGCATAAGGGAAAAATAACCCTTGTTGTAGTTACACAATGTTAGGTTCTATCTTAGGAATTACCACGCAGGAAAGAGATCTAGGTGTCATAGTGGACACTGAAATCGTCAGTTCAGTGAGCTGTGGCAATCAAAAAAGCAAACAGAATGTTAGGAATTATTAGAAAGAGAATGGCAAATAAAACGGAGGATGTCATACTGCCTCTGTATCGCTCCATTGTGAGACCACACTTTGAATACTGTGTGCAATTCTGGTCACCGCATCTCAAAAAGGATATAGCTGCACTGAAGAAAGTGCAGAGAAGGGCGACCAAAATGAGAAGGGGCATGGAACAGCTGCCCTATGAGGAAAGACTAAAGAGGTTAGGACTTTTCAGCTTGGAGAAGAGACGGCTGAGGGGGGATATGATTGAAGTCTACGAAATCATGAAAGGACTTGAACAAATTAATGTAAATCAGTTATTTACTCTCTCAGATAATAAAAGGACCAGGGGACACTCCATGAAGTTAGCAAGTAGCTCATTTAAAACAATCGAAGAAAAATGTTTTTCACTCAGCGTATAGTTAAGCTCTGGAATTCATTGCCATAGGATGTGGTTACAGCAGTTAGTGTAACTGGGTTTAAACAAGGTTTGGATAAGTTCCTAGAGAAATATAGATAGCTGGGTGTGAGGATCGCTTGTTAACATGCCTACCTGGTGTGAAGGTGGCGAACCTCATGCATCACCTAGATAGGATTTTAGACAGTGCAGGGGAGGAGACAGCTATCGTGGTACATGTGGGCACCACAGCATAGGAAAATGTGGGAGGGAGGTTCTTGAAGCCAAATTTAGGCTCTTAGGTAGAAAGCTGAAATCCAGAACCTCCAGGGTAGCATTCTCTGAAATGCTCCATGTTCCACGCGGAGGTCCCCAGAGGCAGGCAGAGCTCCGGAGCAGGGGCGGATTGCCCTATCGGGGATCGGGCATCCCTCGGTGGGCCGGTCACTCTAGTCACATGGTCTGCCGAGCGTGGCTGTGACAGAGCCGTGCTCGGCAGATCATGTGGTATCTCCAGAGCCGGCCTGGGCAGTGAATCCCCGGGCCAGTCATCAGCAGGAATCCGCCTCTGCTCCGGAGTCTCAATGAGTGGATGAGACGATGGTGCAAGGAAGAGGGAATCAATTTTGTAAGGAACTGAGGAACCTTTTGGGTAAGGGGGAGTCTTTTCTGAAGGGATGAGCTCCACTTTAACCAGGGTGGAACCAGGCTGCTAGCACTAACCTTTAAAAAGGAGATAGAGCAGCTTTTAAACTAGAACAAAGGGGAAAGCCGACAGTCGCTCAGCAGTGCATGGTTCAGAGGAAGGTATCTTCAAACGATACTAATGAGGCATTAGAGTTAGGACATCCCAACAGAGAGGTTCCACTAATAATAAAAGTAGTCCAAGTGCCTGTAATTAAAAACCCACCTGAGTTAAAAGATTCCAATTTATCCCTGACAACTGAAAAGCAGAATGTTAATACAAACAAAAAACACACTTTGAAATGTTTGTATGCTAATGCCAGAAGTCTAAGAAGTAAGATGGGAGAATTAGAGTGTATAGCAGTGAATGATGACATAGACCTAATTGGCATCTCAGAGACATGGTAGAAAGAGGATAACCAATGGGATGGTGCTATACTGGGGTACAAATTATATCACAATGACAGAGAGAAGCATCTTGGTGGTGGGGTGGCACTTTATGTCCAGGATGGCATAGAGTCCAACAGGATAAAGATCCTGCATGAGACTAAATGTACAATCGAATCTTTATTTATTTATTTATTTAACAGTTTTTTATACCGACCTTCATAGTAAATTTACCATATCAGATCGGTTTACAATTTAACAAAGGGAAAAACTAGAGTAACAAATTCACGTAAACGAAAGATAACAATAAGTAGGAATAAGTCAAAGTTACAATCAACAGGGGGAGAGAACTTGGAAGCTTGTAAAAAGCTGGAAAGAAGATAGGCCGGTAAAAAATTTTACCATAGAGTGTACAAGTTAAAAACTTAAGGACGGTGCTTTAACCTGAATGTCTCAGAGTCCATTTATTTTTTCTTTGAGAAACGGAGTGCCAGACCGGGTAGGAATGAAGGCCAACTAGTGATTGTCTGGTGGTTCAGGGAAGGCTTGTTGAAAGAGCCAGGTTTTAAGACTTTTTCTGAAAGATAAAAGGCATGGCTCCAGTCTGAGGTTTGATGGGATACTGTTCCAGATCGATGGGCCTGCTATCGAAAAGGCTCTGTCTTTGGTTATAGCGAGGCGTGTGGCTTTAGTAGGGGGAACATTAAGAGTGCCTTTGTAAATGTCTCTAGTTGGTCTGATAGAAGAGTAGAGTTTGAAAGATATTTCCAGGTCAAGTTGAAGTTGATGATGGATGGTTTTATGGATTAAGGTAATCAATTTGTATAGAATTCTGTAATTTACTGGTAACCAGTGTAGTTTCCTGAGAATTGGTGATATGTGATCGTAGCGGCTGGTACTGGTTAACAATCTTGCTGCTGCATTTTGAATCATCTGCAGAGGTTTAGTAGAGGATTTGGGAAGTCCTAGTAGAAGTGCGCTGCAGTAGTCTATTTTGGCGAACAGTAGCGCTTGGAGGACTGTCCTGAAGTCGTGGAAGAATAAGAGAGGTTTAAGTCGTTTTAGAACCTGTAATCTGTAAAAGCAGTCTTTCGTTGTAGTATTGACCATTTTCCTTAGGTTTAGTCGGTTATCTAGAATCACCCCAAGATCTCTAACCTGCTTACATGTGATGTGAGAGTCGAGTGGTGTAGGTTGGTGGATATTGTTGTCATTTGAGGAGATGAGGAGAAGCGCTGTCTTAGAAGCGTTAAGGACCAAGTTTAAACTGTTGAGTAGATTGGTGATGGAAAGTAGGCAGTTATTCCAATGGGTGAGCGCTTTTGAGATTGATTCTGTTATGGGGATTAGAATCTGTACATCGTCTGTGTACAGATAATGAATTAGGTTGAGATCTGTTAACATTTGGCAGAGGGGGAGGAGGTATATGTTGAAGAGGGTTGGGGATAAAGAAGATCCTTGTGGTACGCCAAGATTAGATTTTGTTAGGGGTGACTCTTTATTATTGATTTTGACTTTGTAAGTCCTATTGCTGAGGAAGGACTTGAACCAATTGTACGCAGATCCAGAGATGCCGATATCTGCTAGGCGATCCAACAGGATGGTGTGATTGACGGTGTCGAAAGCCGCCGAAATATCTAACAAGACTAGTAAGAAGGAGTGTCCTTTATCTAACCCCATAATAATATGGTCTGTTAGTGAAATGAGGAGGGTTTCAGTGTTGCGTGATTTACGGAAACCATATTGCGAAGGGTATAAGATCTTGTGGTCTTCCAGGTAGTCAGAAAGCTGTGTGTTTACCAGTTTCTCCGTTAGTTTAGCGACGAAAGGGAGGTTAGAGATGGGTCTGAAATTTGCTGGTACATTTGGGTCCAAATTGTGTTTCTTGAGGAGGGGCTTGAGTGAAGCGGTTTTTAGGATGTCTGGGTAGCTTCCTTGGGATAGGAGGCTGTTTATTATGCTGGTCAGAGGTCCTGAGATCAAGTTTGGGATGAGAAGCAGGAATCTCGATGGGATATTGTCAGCTGGATGGTTAGCAGGTTTCAGTTTTTTTAGAAGGGATTCAATCTCTTTGGTGGAGATTGATTCGAAACAGTCAAATTTGGGTCTATTTAGAGAATTGGAATTCTCACCTGACTTGATGGGAGTTGTATAAGTAGGAAGGAGGGCGAGGGTATTTAAGATCTTCTGTTGGAAGTAGGAAGCGAGTTCGATAGCTTTTGAGAGAGCTATGGGTAGAAATCCCTTGTGTGTTGGGGAAGAGAATAGCGATAGGAGCATACTACCTTCCATCTGGCCAAAATGGTGAGATTGACAGTGAAATGCTAAGAGAAATTGGGGAAACTAACCAAACTGATAGTGCAGTAATAATGGGAGATTTCAATTACCTCAATATTCATTGGGTAAGTGAAACATCAGGGCATGCTTGAGAGATAAAGTTCCTGGATGGAATAAAAGACAGTTTTATGGAGCAAATGGTTCAGGAACCAATGAGAGAGGGAACAATTTTAGATTTAATTCTCAGTAGAGCACAGGATTTGGTGAGAGAATTGGCAAGTTAAATGTAAGACATTGATAAGACAGGCTAAGAGAAAATTTGAAAAGAAATTGTCATTTAGAGGCAAAAGCTCACAATAAAAACTTTTTAAAATATATCCGAAGCAGAAAGCCTGCAAGGGAGTCGGTTGGACCGTTAAATGATCAAGGGGTTAAAGGGGCACTTAGAGAAGATAAGGCCATCGTGGAAGATTAAACAATTTCTTTGCTTCAGTGTTTACTGAAGAGGATGTTGGAGAGATACCTGTTCAGTAGAAGGTTTTCATGGGTGATGATTCAGATCAACTGACCCAAATCACGGTGAAACTGGAAGATGTGGTAGGCCTGATTGACAAATTGAAGAGCAGTAAATCATCTGGACTGGATGGTATACACCCCAGTGTTCTGAAAGAACTAAAAATGAAATTTCAGAACTATTAGTAAAAATTTGTAACCTATCATCAAAATCAACCAATGTACCTGAAGATTGGAAGATGGCCAATGTAACCCCTATATTTAAAAAGGGATTCAGGGGTGATCCGGGAAACTATAGACCGGTGAGCCTGACTTCAGTGCTGAGAAAAATCATGGAAACTGTTATAAGAATAAAATCACAAAAATGTAGATAGACATGGTTTGATGGGACACAGCCAACATGGATTTACCCAAGGGAAATCTTGCATCACAAATTTCCTACATTTTTTTAAGGGGTGAATAAACATATGGACAAAGGTGAACCGGTAAATGTGATGTATTTGGATTTCCAGAAGGTGTTCGGCAAAGTCCCGCATGAGAGACTTCTAAGAAAACTAAAAAGTCAAGGGATAGGAGGCGATGTTCTTTTGTGGATTGCAAGTTGGTTAAAAGACAGGAAACAGAGAGTGGGATTAAATGGTCAGTTTTCACAGTGGACAAAGGTAAAGAGTGGAGTGCCTCAGGGATCTGTACTTGGACTGGTACTTTTTAATATATTTATAAATGATTTGAAAAGGAGTACATCAAGTGAGGTGATCAAATTTTCAGATGACACAAAATTATGCAAAGTAGTTAAATCTGAAGCAGACTGTGATTAATTGCAGGAGGACCTAGTGAGACTGGAAGATTAGGCTTCCAAATGGCAGATGAAATTTAACATGGACAAGTGCAAAGTGATGTATATAGGGAAAAATAACCCTTGTTGTAGTTACACAATGTTAAGTTCTATCTTAGGAGTTACCACCCAGGAAAGAGATCTAGGCGTCATAGTGGATAATGCATTGAAATTGTCGGCCTAGGTGCTGTGGCGATCAAAAAAGCAAACAGAATGTTAGGAATTATTAGGAAGGGCATGGAAAATAAAACAGAGGATGTCATAATGCCTCTGTATCGCTCCATGATGAGATTGCACCTTGAATATTGTGTGCAGTTCTGGTCACCGCATCTCAAAAAGGATATAGCTGCAATGGAAAAAGTGCAGAGAAGAGTGACCAAAATGATAAGGGGCATGGAATGACTACCCTATGAGGAAAGGCTAAAGAATTAAGGGCTGTTCAGTTTGGAAAAGAGTCAACTGAGGGGTGATATGATAGAAGTCTACCAAATCTTGAAAGGACTTGAACAAGTTAATGTAAATTGGTAATTTACCTTTTTAGATAATAGAAGGACCAGGGGCACGCCATGAAGTTAGCAAGTAGCTCATTTAAAACAAATCAAAGAAAATTCTTTTTCACTCAGTGCATAGTTCAACTCTGGAATTCATTGCCAGAGGATGTGGTTTCAGCAGTTAGTGCTACTGGGTTTAAAAAAACGTTTGGATAAGTTCCTAGAGGTTAAATCCATAAACTGCTATTACGGAAATTAATAAGCAATAGCAGCTTGTGATCTATCTAATGTTTGGGTACTTGCCAGGTACTTGTGACTTGGATTGGCCACTATTGGAAACAAAATACTGGACTTGATGGACTCTTGATCTGACCCAGTATGGCATTTCTTATGTTCTAGAGGAAAAATCCATAAACTGCTATTACGGTAATTAGTAAGCAATAGTAGCTTGTGATTTATCTAATGTTTGGTACTTGCCAGGAGCTCGTGATTTGGATGGCCACTGTTGGAAACAAAATACTGGACTTGATGGACTCTTGGTCTGACCCAGTATGGCATATCTTATGTTCTTATGTTCTTAACTGCTTCTGCCCCTGCCTGCCTCCTTCTCCATTTGTCATCATTGATTCCCTCCCACCTCAGTTTGCTGCCACTATCTGCCTTCCTCTCTCCCACCTCCGTTTACTGTGCTGCTAGCTTTCCTCCACCCATCTCCATTTGCTGTCATCAAGTGAAAGGAAAGAGTACTACCTCCTTCCAGTCCTGGAACTAGCAACCATCCAGTGGTGAAACTGCCAGCTGTAAGGAGGAGCGAGGAGGAACAGAGAAATGCTCATGCTGTTATGCAGGGATCGGTGGCATGACAGACAGAAGGGAGGGAAAGAGGAAGAATGGAGATGTTGGAAAGATGGTTAGGGGATAGTGGGTAGAGCCTAGGAGAGGTGGGCTTATGGGAGGTGGGCAGAGGTGGGCAGATGGGGATGGTGGGCAGAGGGAGGAAGCCAGGGAGAGGGTGAGCAAAGAGTGGAGGTCAGAGGGACAGGGAGCAGAGGGTGGGGGAGAACAGAGTCAGGGGACTAGGCAGATGGGGAAAGGGGGAGATGGTTGGAGGGGACAGAGGGTGGGGTATCTTCTGGGGTGAGAGTAGGAGGCACCTTTGGCCCTAGTTCAGGCCTAGGATTGGCAGGATCTAGAGAAAACAGGGATAGAGGCAAGAGGCATCAGTTTTATGGAGTGGTAATGTACTTATTTTTCTACTGCTGCACTGCAGTCTGGCTTCTTGGGATTTCCAATTTGGTTTTGTTTGCATTTTTCCATTTCTCATTTGTGATTCCTTATTCTGTATTTAGTGAGGGTTTGTTTGTGTTCTGCATTTCTGATTGAGGTGAGGGATTCTGCTAGAGTGTAGTTTCTGTGTAGGGGACTAGAGCAGTCCAGCTTGTTTTTATTTTCAATAAGAAGTATATTGACCTTCTAGACCAGGGCTTCCCAAACTTGTCTTGGGAACCCCAAAGCCAGTCAGGTTTTCTGGATATTCACTATGGGGCTGATTTTAATTCCTACGCGCTCAAATGTACACCTGATTTTATAACATGCACGCGCTACCGTGCGCATGTTATAAAATCCGGGGTTGGCGCGCGCAAGGGAGTGCACACTTGTGCACCTTGCTCGCACTGAGCCCCAAGGCCGAAATCGGAGCAGCCTTGGAGGGAACATTTTTTTAGCTCTCCCCCACCTTTCCCTCCCTTCCCCTATCTAACCCACCCCCCAGCCCTACCTAAATCCCCCCTACCTTATTTCTTCAAGTTACGCCTGCCTCTAGCAGGCGTAACTTGCGCGCTCTGGCCAGCTGCCGGCGTGCCAACCCCCGGCACAGGCTGCTGTGCCGGAGGACTCGGGACCGCCCCCAGACCGCCACCACACCCCTGCTCCGCCCCGGACCGCCCCCAGACTGATGCTATGCCCCCAGCCCCGCCCCCGGACCACCCATTTTTGAAAGCCCCGGGACATACGTGCGTCCCAGGACTTGCGCACGCCGCCGAGCCTATGCAAAATAGGCTCGGCACGCACAGGGGTAGGTTTTCGGGGGTTACGTGCGTAACCCTTTGAAAATCTACCCCTATGAATATGCATGAGAAAAATTTGCATAACCAAGTGTCTATGTTATACAAATTTATCTCATGCTTATTCATTGTGGATATCCTGAAAACCTAACTGGCTTGGCTATGGGAATCCCAGGAAAGGTTTAGGAAGCTCTATTCTAGAGCCTGGATAAATATTTGCAGTGCTTTTTTTTTTTCCTGAGTAGGATTGTTGCCATTTGAGTCCTGGGAATTAGTGTTGTTTTGGTATGGCAGGTTTATCTTCTGTGGTAAACTGTATTCTAGGCAGGTTGTGATAGCTTTTACTGGATCTATATAAGTATTATCCAAAAATATTGTAAGTGAGCTATTGAGAGAATATAGGTCTCTTCTTCAGATGTGAATGTCTATGATCTGACATCTGAAGAAAAGACCTACAGTATGTACCATGTATACTTATGTATAAATCAAGAAATTTATGCCAAAAAATCAGCATAAATTAGGTGGCTCAGCTTATACACAAGTACTATATGCATGTTGTGCACAGCCCCCCACCCTCCTGCCCCCCCCCCCTAAAAAAACTCATTAACATCCGTGGTGGTCCAACAGGGAGCGCGGGAGCGATCTCCCGCTCCTGGGCCATCAGCTACCAATAAATCTCTCCCTTTCCCCCCCCTATGGTTGCCCTCCCTTTTCAATCCCCCCTCCCTCCCAAACCTCTCCAGACTCACCAAAGTCCCTGATGAGGAATGGTATTTCTATTTCTCCATTGTTTTACTGCATATATTCTGGCTTTGTGCTTTCCAGTTCAGTTTTTGTCTACATGTTTTTTTGTGCTTTATGATCTCTTTATTCTGTATTGGGACAGGATCTGTGTTCTGCATGTGTGTGTTTGATAAATTCATTGCAGATTTATTTTGGATTTCTCTGCTGCTTTACCTATTGTTTGGAATCGCCTTTGTAATCTTTTGTAACATTTAATTTGTTTGTGTTCTGTTCTTTTAGATATTATGATGATTATTTTGCATTTTGCTGATTTTATTATGTGCATTTATTGTTATCTATTAAGATTTTCAGATTAGCGGACTACAAAGTTTTTAAGTAAAAAATAAAAAGGCAAATAAATAAGGGGCGGATTTTCAGAGCCCTGCTCGCCGGTGAGCCTATTTTACATAGGCCTACCGGCGCGCGCAGAGCCCCGGGACTCGCGTAAGTCCCGGGGTTTTCGGAGGGGGTGGGTCGGGGGCGTGTCGGGGCGGGGCCGAGCGCCGCGCCGTTTCAGGGGCTTGTCGGCAGCGTTTTGGGGGCGGGTACAGGGGCGTGGCTACGGCCCGGGGCGGTCCGGGGGCGTGGCCGCGCCCTCCGTACCCGCCCCCAGGTCGCGGCCCGGCACGCAAGAGGCCCGCTGGCGCGCGGGGATTTACTTCTCCCTCCGGGAGGCGTAAATCCCCGGAGAAAGGTAAGGGGGGGGGTGTAGACAGGGCCGGGCGGGTGGGTTAGATAGAGGAAGGGAGGGGAAGATGAGGGGAGGGCGTTAGAGGATTCCCTCCAAGGCCGCTCCGATTTCGGAGCGGCCTTGGAGGGAACGGAGGTAGGCAGTGCGGCTTGGCGCGCGCCGGCTATACGGAATTCATAGCCTTGCGCGCGCCGATCCAGGATTTTAGTGGATACGCGCGGCTCCGTGCGTATCTACTAAAATCCAGCGTACTTTTGCTGGCGCCTGATGCGCCAGCAAAAGTACGCCTATTCGCGTTTTTTGAAAATCTACCCCTAAATGTGTGACTGAGGAGAGGTATCCTGCTAGTGAGAAGTTTGTGTAGGGATCTACAGTAGTCTGGCTTGTACCATTTTCCTAATAGGAAGTGTATTGGTGTTCAGGGCCTGCTGTAATATTTGCAGTATTGCCTTTTCATAGATACAGGTTTTACTTTTTTAATTAATGCTATTTTTTAGTATGGAAGGCTTCTATATTTATTTTTATTTATTTTATTTGTACAGTTTTTATATACCGTTGCACAGAAACAAGTTTTATCTCCACGGTTTACATAGATCATATTATAAGAACTTGATAAAAAGAATAAAATGAAAAAATACAATATTAATTAAAATCAAATTAAAATAAGAATTAAATTAACATTAAAAAAGATAAGAACAGATTAAGAACGAAAACATAATCATACAGAAGGCCTAGATTAAACTTCATCGACCATTTCAAAAGCTTGTCTAAAAAGCCATGTTTTAAGATCTTTCTTAAACCTCTTCGAATTTTCTTGCAACCGTATTTCTGAGGGCAATTTGTTCCAAAGTGTCAGCCCAGCGATGGAGATAGCCCGTGCTCTGACTTCACTTAAGTGTGAGACCTGACTGTTGGAATTGTCAATAGTGCTTTATTTGTCGACCTCAGATTGCGCTGAGGGACATGTAATTTTAGTGTAGAGTTTAACCAGGCGGACATGTCACTATATAGTACCTTGTGAATAATACATAAGGCTTTGTAAGTTATCCTGCTTTCAACTGGCAACCAATGTAAATCCCTTAAAACTGGCATAATATGGTCCATCTTTCTAGTGTTCGAAAGGATGCGAGCAACCGTATTTTGAAGAACCTGTAGGGGACGGAGTGTTGCTTTTGGAAGTCCTAACAGGGTGGAATTACATAAGTAAACTGTAATTCAGTTTACTTATGGCTTTCTGAGGACAAAGCCACATCCAACATGCATTACAATAGCCTAATACCATATGCATTCCAAGTGTCTTTTTTGCATGGTTTTCTGGTTGGCACACAGCAATGCTTGTAAAAATAATATATATGTTGTGATATCTTTACTTCAAAAGACTGTATTTTGAATGTCCATTTTCATGTGAAATTAGTTATTATAAATGCAGAATTTGTAACTGTGGGTGGTGAGGGCAGGGGGGTGTGGGCACAAGGTTGTACAGGGCCTAGTCTACCTTGTGCCCTTGCAACAGCTCACAGAGAGTACATCATACACAGACTACCACCATTCATCCATCTCTCACTTCTCCAGAGGGATGGGCTGGGGAAAGGAGGTAGGTCTTAGGGTTCCTGGGAGTATGACGGGCTGCCAGCTTCCTAGAAACATTATCACATTATCACTCTGCCACTCCTCTGGGAACTCTGTCCCCTTTCTGCAACATTTCAAATCACTAAAAGGGGCAGAATGCATAGACACTCCCCTCTTGATGATTTGACCTGTGCCGGTCCCTGGTGGGGTGAGGTGGGTGGCGCTGAGGGAGCGCCATCTCATCCCTCGCCTCAGGCAGCAGATTCTGTTGAGCCACCTCCGACTGCCTACATCCTGATCAGACCCTAATACCATCATGTTCTGTTTTGGCCTTATTGATTTTAAAGATGGCAGTGGGACATCCAGGCAGCAATGTCGGACAAGCAGGATAAGACTTGGGACTGGATTCCTGATGAAATTTCTGGTGTAGAGAGGTAAATCTGGGAGTCATCAACATAAAGATGATACTGAAAGCCATGAGATCAGAGAGCCAAGGGAACAGTAAAAACAGAGACAAGAGAAGAGATTCTAGGACAGATCTCTGAGGCACACCAATTGATAGAGAGATGCCATAGAGGAGGATCCACCACATTAAAAGTGCAATGGAAGAGGTAATAAGAGAATCAAGACAGAATAGCATCCCAAAATCTAAAAGAGGACAGGGTATCAAGGAGTAGATGTTGTTCAAAAGTGTCAAAAGCAGAAGATAGGTTTAAGAGGATAAGGATTGAGTAAAGGCCTTTAGTTTTAGTCATAAACAGGTTATTGGAAACTGCTCTATGGAATGAGAAGATGAAAACCAGACTGGAATCGATTAAGTGGATTGAGAATGGCTTGAGATAAAAGAAAGTCAAGACAGCGGAGATGAACAGCAAAAGGCAGGAATGAGAGGGGATGCTAGTCAGCAGGGCAGATAAGCTCCAGTGTGAATTTTTTGAGGTGTGGTGTGATTGCAGCATGTTTGAAGGCAGTGGGAGCAGTTGCACTGGAAACCGATAGATTGAGGATGTGACAGATAGAAGAGATGACTGCTGGGGAAATAGAGCTAAAGAGCTGGATGAGAATGGGGTAAGAGGAACAAATAATGAGTTTAGAGGAGGCGAAAAGATGGGCAGTTTCCACCAATGATTTCAGAAAAGAAGGAGAGGGTGGTGAGGAAAGGGGAAGGAGAGAGAAATAAAGTGGATTATGTTTGTGTAGAATGTTTTGTTTTTGTGATATATATTGTTTATTTTATGAATGGTTTTATTGCAACTGCTTAGGACATTGAATAAATAATAATAAATTTAGTGGGGGAGAGAAAGGTAGAGGTGACCTGGTTAAGAAATCAGAACTGAAATGTGAACCTTGGCATGGGATTAGTAGAACATAATCTAGGCAGAGAGCCAAGAGGAGGAAGGTAGTAAAAGCATTTGAGGAGAATATTAAGTGTGGCAAACATAGTGAGGGTTGGATACAAGAGAATTTGTCAGATGAACGTAGTAGTCTTGCTTGACAAATGCAATAGCAGATAGGAGGGAGGTCAGCTTGAATTTGAATTATATGAAGTGGGTATGGACACAGGATTTTAGCCATAGACATTTTGCAGCAAGGGCAAAGGAATGTAGGAAGCAAATTCTGGGGGTGAGCCAAGGCTGGGGATTGATGTGCCTTATAGGACAGGTAAGGGAAGGGGCAAGTATATCTAAAGCAGAAGAGAGTATAGTGTTATAAGAAGAAACTGCCTTATCAATTGACACACAATGTAGTGGAAGAAAGGAGAGATGAGACAATATTGGAGACGATACAAGGGTCAACAGCCTGGAGAATCCTGATGGTGTTGATGGTGACAGAACAAGGCTGTGGGGAGAATGGTTTAGTGTGAAAGTTATCAGATGATGGTATGAAAGGGGGAAGGACTCAGTTGAAGAAGTCTGAAAGAGTTGGAAGAATGAACTAAGAAAGTGCAATGGCCATGCTTGTGAGTAAGGCAGTAGAGCAGAGTTGGAGATCAAATGAGGAGCTTAAGGCAAGGGGTTTTGAGGCATAAGAGTAGGGGGGGGGGGTTTATCTGCATGGTGGTTAAAGTTCCCAAGAATAAGGGAAGAGGAAGATGGAAAGCCAGGAATCAGTCAGAAAGAAGGAGGGTATATATCAGGGGTTCCATAAATGACAGCTACCCGGAGAGATAGTGAATAGTCAGATGGAGTAGGCCTCAAAAGAAGAAAGAGTGGTACTGAGATGGAAAAGGGGGTTGAAACATACAGGAGGGGGAAAGCAGCAGTCCAACACTGCCACTGCAGCCTTCTGTGTAACGTGTATGGGAGAAAGGTTAAGGAAAGAAAATGAAGAGTATGAGGGATAAAGAATGAATGTAAGCAAGGTTGTTTGTAATAGAATAGATATTCCACAGGGAGCATGAAAAGGGAAGATAAGAGGAAGGGAAGAGAGGAATTAAAGATAAGACTGGAGAGGTAACTGATTTGCACAGATGGGGATGAAAGTTGCCTTGGAGGGCCAGGATTGCGATTGCTGTCTCCAAATGAAAGTAGAAAGAGGAGCTCCCTAAACATATCAGAACAATAACCTGTGTACCTACATTTAAGAAGGCAGCAAAAACCTTTTATTTTGAAAATGCTTTTAATTAATTGCAGTAGGTTTTAAAACTAAGACAATCTTGTTTGTTATGCCTGCAGGCAGCAGATTGTAGATTCCTTAACTGTGTTTATTTTGGTGATATTGGAAGTTATTTTTTTGTTACAATTTGATATAAACTAGATTTTATGTTGTCTATTTTTAACTTTTTTATTTTATTTTATGTATTTATTGTATTGTTTTTAGTCTGTCTTAATGAATTATCATTTGGATATATGCAGAATGCAAGTATTTTAAAATAAATAGAAGAAGAAAGAAAGATGGAGGTGTGTTGACAGCAACAAGGATAAGATGCTATCAGGGAGAGGAAATGGCTGGATAAGAGAGAGAAAATTTTGAAGCTCAATATCAGTGAATAGGGCAGAAGACAGAATGACAGGTGATGCAGAGAATGGGGACAGTAGACTTGATGTTAGTAGTTAGTAGCAGCAGGGAGTAAGATGGGGAGGATTAGCATCAGGAAGAGTAGATGAAGTGGAGCCATAGGAGATTAAGAGGAACAAAATCTATTTACCTGAGGTAATGCTATAGCATACTCCTCCAGCTAACTGATGGAAGCCCAAGGGGATTGGAGTGTCCTCTGAGGCAGATGGAAATATTATTCAGACATGCTGGAACCTTCCCAGTTCCTGGCCAGTGGCTTGATGACCATGGGTAGGAGCAGCTCAGGCCCAAGGCAGGGTGTGGTGACTTCTGGAGTTGATCACTGAGACTGCTGGAAGAAGTATGCAAATGGGCTGCAACCTCTTCAGGAGAAGATATAAGCCTTATTCCTACTATAATTTTCACAGCCAGCACAATAGCATATAACAACTCATCCTAGAGAAAAGACTCAACAGAGTCAACAGAGACAACAATCAGGTCTCCATTTGTGACTACCTAAATTTTGGAACATCCTATCCTCTCCTCTTGCTTCTGGTGGGGAAAGATTCAAACATTTCCAAGATCAATGAAGTAAAATGTAAGACCCGCACGCGTGCGCACATGTACGCACGTTTGCCGGCGCACGTATATGGACACACTGATTTTATAACATACAGGCATATATGTGCATATATGCATGCATTTTATAAAATTAGCTATCCATGCATACATGGTCACGATTTTATATTGCTGCGTGCATGTGCGTGCAAATGACGTCTCGAGCGTGTAAGTGGAGGTACTTGTAGTGACTTAAAAAACTTTTTCCCCCGTTCACTCCCAGTTTGCCCCAATAAAGGAGAGGACTTCTTAAACCCCCTAGCTAGCTTGCCTCCCTTTTACTCTATTACCTTGAGCCTTAAAATCCCTCTGACTATCCTAGTTTTTTTTGTTTTTTGACTTACATGCTGTCCATAGCAGAAGTAAAGTTACGAGGTACGGGGCCCTGGTGCATGCTTGTGTGCGTAACTACCTATGCGCTGACTTCATGGTGCAGTCCTGGCCCACCCATATCCTACCCATGCCCCACCCAGCCCATGCCTATACCCCGCCCCTTTTGGTGAGAAAACTTTTTATGCACATACCAGGAGATACGCTCATACCCACACATGTTTTAAAATCCACGCGGGGCATGCAGGTCCAAGTCACGTGCATATCTCTCAGTTTTGGAAAGCACAAGCCTTTGAAAATTGACTAGAATGGTTCCTTATCTCAACAGATAGTTGGGTTCTGAGGATAGTTTGAAAAGACTATCATTTTAATTTTCTAACACTACCACCAATCCATCCTCTGCACATTACCCATTGCCCCTGGATCAGAGTCCTGAAGAAAAAAATAACCTCCCTATTGGAAGCTATTGCTATAGATTCTGTAGCAATAGCTTCCAATAGGGAGGTTATTTTTTTTCATATTATTTCTCATATTAGAACTGATTCTATAGTATAGAATCAGTTCTAATATGAGAGAGGGGGAAACACAAAGTGTTTTCGCCAAATGTCTTGCAGTAGTAGCAGCACATATCAGAAGAAACAATACTCTTGTATTTCCATACATGGACAACTGGCTAATATCAGCCACATTTCTGATATAAACAACTCAATCAACAAATTATATGTTGTTCGAAAAGCTAACTGCTCTAACAACCAATGTCTTTGCCATTCCATGGAATACAGATTTTCTGTATGCATTTCCATGCTTTCTTCTCATATCAAAAATTATCTTGAAGTTAAGACAACAAAGGAATAATGATTCTAAGTGCATATTTTCGTCCCCACTGAGTCTGCTTTCTGTGGATATGGAAATTAGCAATAGCTCCACCCATATGTCTCCATATGTTTCCAACGTTATTATCACAGAACAATAAATTACTTCTTCATCCAAACCTTCCATCACTAGCCCTGATGGCATGGATATTGTGCCTTTTTCCACAGAAATAAGAGAAGTTATCTTAGCAACAAGAAAACCTTCTCCTAGGCTTTCATATAAATTTAAATGGAAGAGATGTATTATTCTGTATTCTGATCAAGAAGCATACCATTCAGTTGTTCCACAAATGTGCTACTTCATTATCTTCTTTACCTTTCCATTTCAGATCTCAAATCTAATTCAGTCAGACTACATTTAAGTGCTACAGTGGCTGATCAGTTCCATTGTGAAGCCAACTAATATACAGTATCAACATTCTATCATCAGCAAATTTATTAAAGGCCTTTGTAATCTTCGTCCTTCAATTAAAGTGCCTCCTACACAGTAGGATCTCAATATAACACTGACAGCATTGATGTAGTCACCATTTGAATCTCTCACTACAATAGATCTAAAGTTTTTATTCTGAAAATGTTTAATTTACGCACGTAACCATCTAAGTTATGAACTTCAATTATATCCTTAATTCTGAAAATGTATTATTTTTTATTTAGGATATGTATTGTTCACTCTTCCAATTTTACCTGCTTTCAACAGATTATATAAACTAAGAACATAAAAATTACAATAAGTAAAAATACAGATTAATAAATAAGACAAATAAAATTATGTGCATTTATAATCAAATCACCACCACAAATAAAAGGAAACAACCCTAATTTAAGTAGCAAAGGAAGAAAATGCCCAGCAAGGGGTTAAGATACATTGTTATACCAGAACTGTAAAACTCCCAATTCAATAGGGTTATTCATCAAAATGCGTTATGGCGTTAATGCACGTGATAACACGTTAATGCATGCGTTATGAACAATTTTTTGGAGGGGCAGGATCAGGGAGGAGCTTGGGTGGGATTTAGTAAAATGAGGGGTAATATCGCATGGTGCAATAGCATAATGCATGCTATCACACACTTTTAAAAATTACACCTTTTTTCCTAGCATTAGGCCATGCGATATGCCCAAAATGGCCATAACACAATTTGTGATACATTTTTTGAATTGCGTTATGGCCATTTGAGAGTGAGAGAGAGAGAGAGCGAGAGAGCGAGCCTGGGGGGGGGGGGGGGGGGCTCATAGTGTGCAACTATTTATATCTCTATAGGAGGGCCATCGAATAGGTCGAGGTGAGGTGTGGGTGGTGGTTTAGGGTTTGGGGGCCTGTTTTGCATGTAGAGTGAGGCGTACGAACAGCACCATACACCTTGGTGAAGATTTGACAACATTTGGAGTGAGGAAAGTCTCACAAAGATGAAATGTTGTACTATGTTCGCTCATCCTAGCTTGATGGTACCCTGTTAGAGAGTCCATTAAGCTAGGGTGAGAGAACATAGTAGAAATTTCATCTTTGTGAGACTTTCCTCACTCCAAATAATGTCAAATCTTCATCAAAGTGTACTGTGCTATTTGTATGTCTCACTCTACATGAGAAACAGGCCCCTAAACCCTAAACGGGAGTGCCTTGTAGATAGTCTCTCTCTCTCTCCATACTGCTTTTATTAATGCATTTTGATGAATCTAGGTATAGGGTACATATGACACCTAATATTCAGGTATTCAAAAAAGCTACTATGCAATGTGCTATGTATTTGTTGCTTATAAAAATATCAGATTTGCTTTCCTTTTCAGAAGTAAAGAAGAAAGCAAGCTTTATTACTCCAGTTCCAGGAGGTGTGGGACCTGTGACTATTGCAATGCTCCTCAAGAACACACTCATTGCTGCTCAAAAACTTATTAATTAGAAGCTCACTGTTACACAATGAAAGTAAATTTGATTCATTCCAATTATTTTATAACAAGTTGCATAGATCATCTATTTTTACTACAAAAATATTTATTTCTATGTTTTTTTTATTTTTTTATGTATACATTGGTCTTACATCACATGATTTATAGAGCACAATGTAAGATGTCAAATGTTCTTGAATATTATTTATTTGTAAAGAAACTTAACATCTGTTATATATCTGTCTCTGGCCTGTGGATAATACTCTTTCATAGTTTTGACATTTTGCACAATACTAGAAAAGTAAAGGGCTCACATTCAAAATATGCATGGTTTTAAAGCAATAATCTGTCTTCTGTATATTATGTTGATATGAATGAACAGTTGAACTTTATCCTTGATGCATGAATTATAATATAATTAAGATAAAATTTGTTGAGAAAAACACAAGGGCAGCTTGTATCTGATATTGTAAATTATAGTGGAGGCTCATTGTCATTGAATGTTTATGTTTTTTGTTATCTTTGAATTGCTATAAGCTTGTATAAGCAAAGAACTAAATTCAAAATCAACAAAAATTCAGATATTTCAATGTTTTCTGAATTTGAATGCCAAATTTATTGGGTATAATTTCCACTTTTTCCAGTAAGAAAACTAAATTTCCAGGGATGTTAATTTTCAGACAACTCCACACAGCCCATATACACATATATATGGGCATGTGGAGATCTATTATTGTATTTTATAACCCGCGCATAAAACAAATATCAGCAATGCAGTGAAAGTGCATACTTTTTCTACCTATTATTTACATATGCATTTATATTTTACGCTCAAAAATAGAAGTTGTTTGCATAAAACCCTTATTTATATGTGGAAGTAGGTATATTTTAAAAAATGCACAGAGAATTGAAATCACCAATTTGCCAATACCTCTACCAGTTTTATGAAAATGTACTTGTTAGATTGGAATATACCTAGGCTGTTTTCTTCATGCTGTTTTCAAAGTTACTTTTTGTTTGTTTATTCTGATTTTTCTTCCAGCCCATTGTCAGACAGAGGTGGAAATAAGTAAAATTAAAAAAAACAAAACATAAAATCTCAATTTTCCCAATAGGAGTAATATGGAAGAAAGCCTTTTATTCAGATTTAGGTACTGCAATTTCATACACACTTTGATCAGTTTGTTTATCATTCAGAGTAAGCTACATTGACCTGTAGTCTGGGTATAACAGCCAGCCTCATGATTAAGTTCTTGAGATTAGCTGTTCCATTCCATTCTGATGGAGAGGGAATACAAGGAAATCTGAAGGATGAAGGCTTTGTCATGATTGTGATAAATTAGTACAACCTATATTTCCTTTGGTGAGGGCCAAAATATACTGCAAGAGGTTTGATTGGATTCCATGCCAGGTTCATATCAGTGGTATGCAAAGAATTAAGCTGGCAAATGCCAGGCACCTCCCTAATAAATTCCATAGTGGGAACATTTGCATGGGAGAACACTCCCAGGCACATCAAAGACAAATCTCCTTTTCTACTACAAATTGCCTGATGGCTTTGCACTGTTCTTATTTGTGTTTGTGTAAAGCATTGGTAAATTGGCAACTATATCCTTTTTCTCCATTAGTGTCTTCAGGACCTCTGACATCACCTGTTCTCCTTGAATACAATATATTCAGTCAAATCTTTGCTAACAGCTGTGGCAAAAGAGAGTGTAATGAATTTGTCAGTGTTATATTTGGTTACTCCTTGAATCTGGATTTATTTGATGTGGGCTTTACACTTCTACAAGTCCATACCTCCATCTAGTTCCAGTGGTACTTAGGACAATATCTCTCTACGTTGGTGCCTACCTGTAGCAGTTCTGACAAAACCTACTTTGCTGGGATACATTCAACTAGTTGACGGCAGCCATGGGGCCGTCCTGTGGTCGACCAAGCATTACAACTGTACTCCTCTCTGCTTCCACAACAACAACTTCAGGCTCTTGGTTGGCAGTGCAAGAGGTGCCAACAAAAGGCAGCACAGCAGGTCCAGCCAAAACTTGGATCTTTTTGACCAATCTACAACTCCAGCTCTCAGACCGTCCAGTAGGGGATAATTTGTCTCTACCAGGAGGAGTGGTGCAAAATCACCACTAGGTACTCATAATTGTGAAATCTGGTTACCGCTTGTATTTCCCCCCAGCTTCCATCACTTCCCCAATCCAGATTCATCTCAATCAGCACAATAATGCATGGAGGTGGAGTCGCTTCTCAAATAGCGAGCGGTAGAATCTGTGCCGCCTGACCAAATTTGGCAGGGGCTCTACTCCCATTATTTTCTTATCCCCAAGAAATCAGAGACATTGAGACCCATCATGGATTTATGAAGTCTGAACAAGAATCTTTTACCAAAGGAATTCAAGATGAACTCCCTGAACACCCTTCTACCCTTCATCCAGGTGGGGGAGTGAATGCGTGCCCTGAATCTGAAAGACATGCATGCCCACATACTATCAATCTCTCACACTTGCACTGTCTGCGCTTTGTGGTGGAATCCTCTCATTATCAATATAGGAAACTTCCCTTAGTTTTTCAGCAGCACCCGAGGGTCTTTACCAAATGCCTAGCTGTAGTAGCATCACATCTCCATCGTCAGCCGCACATTTTAATTTCAGAAATTAGCGCCTACACAAAGGTAGGCGTTATTTCTGCCGGCACCGGGAAAGTGTACAGAAAAGCAGTAAAAACTCTTTTCTGTACACCCTCTGACTTAATATCATGGCGATATTAAGTCGGAGGTCCCAAAGTAAAAAAATAATTAGTTTTTTTCTCTCTATTTTCCTGGGACCCTCCCAGCTCCAACCCAGCTTGTGTGAAAGCCAAGGGGGCTATCCCCACCTCATTAGAGAGGGGTCAAGCAGTAAGTAAGGGCCGGAGAGACCAGCAGGTTTTTTTGTTTTGTTTGTTCTCCTAAAACCAGAGAATCATTTAAAATGGAGCAAGTGATCCAAATTCTTGCCACTGGCCAACAGTAGCTGCAATAGCAAATTACCCAGCAGGAAGCGTTATAAGTGCAGGTAACGCAGCAATATACCATGCTTATACAGATAGCCCAGGTGGTGCAAACTGCTATGGCTTGTCCACTGCCAATGTCGCCAACTCTCCTCAAGATGACCCTAAGGAAGATATGGAAGGATTCTTGAAGAACTTTGAGCATACTGCAAGGCTGGCAGGCTGGCCTGAAGATAGGTGGGCTATCTACTTGGAAAATGTACTTACCGGACCGTGTCAAGAAGCTTATCAAACAGCCAATCCAGAGGGGACAGCCACATATCCGGAGATCAAGGCAATGATCCTACGAAGAGCAGGAATCACAGAAGCGTACCGGCAATGGTTTCGAGGTGGAGTACTACAGGCTGGAGAGAACCCTCAGAACTTGTTCCATCATCCTAAAGATGCCACCTGAAAGTGGCTGCATCTGGATGGGAAAACTGGGGAAAAGGTGGCCAAAGCCATTTTGCTGGAGCAGTTCCAGGACAGTCTCAGTCTGCCCATGTGGCAGTGGATTCACTGGCATCTGGACCTGACAATGGAAGCAGCTCTGGAGGTAGCAGAGGCATACCATCCAGACCAGGCCCGCACCACCCTTTTGCCCTGAGAAACCCCTCAACCTAGAGAGGGAACAGTGGAGCCCGAAGCCTCCAGCACAGGACTGACTGAACCAGTTATCCCAGCAGCAACCTTCATTTTGCTTGACTTGATTTCATTGTGGGGAGCTAGGACTCTTTGCGAGAGATTGTTCCCGCAGGGAACTTGAGCCAGTGAACACTAATGCAGTAACTTCTTACTGTTGCAACTTAGTAGGGGTCTCCAGCCAGGGAGTCTCTAAATGTGTGATACCAGTGGAGCTGAATGGGGTTTCCACCCAAGTGCTAAAGTACTCCGGTTGGTGCGGAGCGATTTGCTGAAACGGATCCATTTTTAAACTGGAAAGGTAGTGACATTGGCATGTACTCATGGGGGACCATCAATGATATCCCACCAGCCAGATATACCTGAAGACCTTGGCCAATCAAGAGATGATGGAGGTTGGAGTACTTCCCTGGTTACCCTACCCCGTGATTATTGGGTGGGATTGCCCACGTTTCGAAGCCCTATTGGATCAGCATACAACGGGTCCACCTAGTCACAACCCTAAAGACCCAGACCTCATTCATAAGGATGTTAAATTCATAAGCCCAGGTGGCAACACCATCAAGACAATTATGCCCTGGGGAAGGGTAAGGTCCGTCCACAGGCCTGGAGGAATGAGGCAATCACCCGAGTACTCCCCCACAAAGGGAGACAGAACCATGCACAAGGTGATGGCTGAAGAAGGTGCCAGAGAAGATACAAGGTTCAGAAGAAGCCAAAAAGGTCTTATCAGCCCAGAAGAAAGTTGAACAAAGATGTCCACTGGCCTACATTAGCCAGGAGCTAATGCCATATGAGGGACAGTACTCCACAGTTGATTCTGTACCAAGGGAGGTTTCTCTTATACAGAGGGATGCTCATCCCAGCAAGGCTGAGCTGAGTGGGGGGGGGGGGGGGGAGGGTGGTATGTGAGGGAGTGTATAGACATCTCCCTCAATCTAGCTTAAAGGACCAGGCTCAGATATCCCACCTGGTCCTCCTTAAGCTTGGGCTCCCCAAGGTATCCTGGGGGGAGGAAGGAGACCAACCCCTGAGCATAAAACCTGAGGGTCTAGACAGGTTAGATGGGCCCTGGAGAGATGATGGATACCCAACGTACCAACTAAGGACTTATCTTAAAGGTTGGTAAACTGCTCGTACTTAAATCTTAGAGACTACCTGAGTTCAAGGAGTCTGTTCTATTGTTTGCTGCCACTTGTGTGTCTTTAAGATCAATGTAAATAAAGAGCACTTTAAGCACAGCCAGAGTTTGTGTGTGCTTTCCTTTGGCTGTAACCACGCCACTGACCGCTCAAGTGCCACAAGCCCTTTAGTGACTAGAAATGTGAAATTTTTCTCTTGAAAATTATTTCGCATTGCAGTAAGTTTGGCACAAATAGTAAGTGAGTTTCAAGCTTTAGTAACTTATACAACCTTCACACAGATTTATAAAAATAGAGTGGCACTAAGGATGCACCCAAAATTTTTACCTAAATAATGCCTCAATTCCATTTAAATCAATCCATTTTGCTTCCAATATTTTTCCAAAATCTCATTCCTCTTGAGCCGAACAGCCTCTTCATACCCAGGATTGCAGAAGAGCCCTATTATTTTATTTGGAAAGAACAAAATAATTTAGTAAATCTCAGCAGCTGTTTATATCATATGATTCAATCACACAAGGCCTTTCAGTAAAGCAGCACACTTTATCAAGTTGGCTATCCCGATGTGTTTCTTTCTGCTTCTCTAATACCGGACTTCATCTGCCACAAAAAGTGAAATCTAACCAAATAAGAGCAATGGCAGCTTCAGTAGCATTTTGATGCTTGACACCAATTCAAGACATGCAAAACATCACTTGGTCTGCCATGCAAGCTTTTACCAAATGTAACCCTACGTAGGGTCATTAAGAAGTTTCCAGAAATGGGTCTGGGTTCTTGCCGCAAAGGAAATTCATGAAGAGTTCTTCTCCCTTTACAGGTTGGGTTGGTGTAGATGTATAGTGGATATGCATAAGGCACAGAGTGAGTTGTTAAAGTAGAGTTGAGAAGTGATGGAGAGGGTGTCAGTGGTTTCATAGCCAAAGATTCCCTAGTAAAACATTTTGAGCGCTGGAGTACCCAAGGAGAGATTCCTGCTGTGATTACTAGAGAATCATCCAGAGAGATAAGAATTCCAAAGAGTGTCTATTGTGGCTGGGGAAGCACATAGCGAAGGGAGATTGAAGAAAACTGAGGTCAATATTCAGTGCTACTGAACCAGTTAAGAAAGGATTTATCCAGTTAAATGGTGGCGGCTGAATATCTGGTCCCATACATCAGCTGCCACTTAATCAGCTAAGTAGATAGCCAGATAAGTGGTGGGCAGGATATGGGCATTCTGGGTAAGATCTACTTTTCTGGCTAACTTAGCTGGATAAGTAACTATATTCAAACATATCCTGTTAAGTTAACCAGGATAAGTCTTCTCTGCTCAATAACTGGTATATTCAGCAGCATAGCCATAAAAGGGGAAAAGTTCCTCCTCTCATGAGCAATGCTTAAGCACAGCTCCTTGAACTCTTCATGAACTTCCTTTGCAGCAAGACCCCCAGACCCATCTCTGGGAAAAAATTGGAAGTAAAATGGATTGATTTTGGGGTATAGCCATGCTGCTGAATATCCCTTGTAGGTTAATGGGATAAATCTTATCTAGCTAACTTACTTAACAGGATTATCTTTGAATACCTTCCCCCATATGTAGGAAGCTTGACCTAATAACCTAGGTCTAACAGAGAACTGAGAGCTTTTGCAGTAAATTCTGCTCTGGGACTTGTACTGAGTAGAGACTGTAAGTGATTGTGTTTTTTCCTACCTTGTCCTTCTTTCCATTGTGAGATTGCACTGTTGCTGAATTTAGTACTGTGGATTTGTCAATACAAGTTTGTCTCAGTATCATAGCAGCCTGCTATATGCATATTGAGAGTAGGCCAATCTCCAGTCATCCTTTTAAAATCAAAATTCATGAAAGACTTATGGCATACTAAACCTCCAGTGATAAAGCCACCTGTTTCATGGGACCTTAACATAGTTCTGACACAACTTATGAAGCCAGCCTTTGAGCCATTGGATTGAGCTTCCCTCAAGTTTTTCACATGAAACGGATTATTCCTTGTTGCAACCATGTCAGCCAAAACAGTCAGTGAGCTTCAGGCTTTGGTTCATTACTCATCTTAACTGGAGCTCTTCCCAATAGAGTGGGGCTCCGCACCCACCAAAGGTTCTTACCAAAGGTAATATTAGGATGCTTTGAAAAGATTTTCCTATGAAGCTATTATTACTGCACTGTGAAATTACACTGATCAGACTTGTAAAATTATTCAAAGTTGCTGACATGACAGAATATTTTGAAATGCTAGAATATAGGCCAGAAGTAAAAAAAAGTATGCCAAGTTCATCCTTAAGTTTTGCTCCTGTCTTCTGGGCTCAATTTATAAGAAATCACATGACTTACAAGAATCCAAACCTCAGTAACATATATGAGATAAAATTATAATACTACCCTATTAAGAGGATGTCAGTCAATTAGGAAAATGTCAACCAATTTGGAAAATGTTATGCAAACAAACCCACTAGCTCATTGGTGTATAAATTGGAAGTGGGAATCTATTTAATCTATTGTGTAAACAATGCTCTGGGAGACTGCTTTTGAATTTCCTTGTTGGCAATCTCATACTCTCCTGGAATATTCAATACTTTATCTGAATAAAGATCTTGCTTTAAGCTGCCAGTATTAAGTGTTTCTTTTGATAACCCACAACAGTTTTTATCACGAGTGAGAAGTAGGAACAGCATGACATTCCTGATTGGTGAGTGAAGGCCTGTCCCTTGCCTTACTTCTCTGGATGGGGAGCCCTTGTTTTCCCTCTTCCTTCATGTGGGACTCCCATCTGATCTGAATATTTTTTCCCACACAGCAGATGGGAGACATTTCTGTTTTATTTGGGATATAATTTTGCTTAAATTTTAAGTTGTAGGTTGTTTAGTGTATGTGTAATTTTATTTAGTATTAGGGATTAGTGTTTGTTATCCTTACTAGCCTAGGGCATAAGGGGGGGGGGGGGGGCATCTGTGATGTGCAGCTAGGACAGGTGGGAGGGTTTTCCCTGTTTGTTGAATGGAGCAAGCAGTTGAGGTTACCCTTCGGGCGGCATCCCTGGGAGGCTCAAGATATCCAAGCAGTTAATCGCAAAAGCCTTAGCATATTATATGGGAGCATTGAGTTACTTTGTTTAAAAATACCATCTTAGAAGCACAGTCCAGATGTATCCCACACATTAAGAAAGGTGGAAGGAAAGCCAAACGATTACCGGCATGGTTAAAAGGCAAGGTGAAGGAGGCTATTCTAGCCTAAAAAAATGTCCTCCAAAAACTGGAAGAAACATCCAACTGAAGAAAAACCATAAGCATTGTCAAGTTAAATATAAAACATTGATAAGACAGGCTAAGAGAGAATTTGAAAGGAAGTTAGTTGTAGAGGCAAAAATTCATAATAAAAACGTTTTAAAATATAACTGAAGCAGAAAACCTGTACTTGTAACCTGGATTGGTCACTGTTGGAAACAGTGGCTAGTCCAGTGACCTCATGGACCCTCGGTCTGACCCAGTATAGTAACTTCTTATGTTCTTATCAATATTAAGCTTCAGTTGCTCTCCGCCCAGAGATGGGGTGCCTCAGGACTGGAAAAATAAATGGTCTGCAGGGCAGGGTGAGGGAAAGGGTTAAAAAAAAAATCTCTGCTGGGTATGGGTGCGATACATTGTACGCAGCTTCAGGGCAGAACTTGTTTCTCTTTCACCCTCCTGCAATCACCATTACTCAGCAAACCAGCAGAAATATTGCCTGGTCCACAAACTGGTGGTTGAGAAACACTGACCCATAACAATCAATAAATTATATAACAGTCACAGCACAAACATGTTCCTGCAAAAACATCAAATGAAAAAAACTTTACTTATATGCAAGCTGTCAATACCTTTTGTTGACAATAAGCTAGAAAATAGCATATTATGAATAAGTAAGCACTGTCAGGGCCAGTGCTATCTTTTCTGTTGCTCTCTATGAATGATTACTGTGCTGTCCCTTCCTCATTCTGTATTTTTTTAACCCTTAATTTTTATTTTTCCAATGAGGGCCTAATTCAAGGGTATTAGGAGCCCTAGGTAAACCTTATAGCCTTGTACCCCACCCTCCACTCCCAAGGACCTCTCCACACACAATTTAAAATTATGCATTATAATAATTTTTCCATGAAAAATGTCATTCAAAGTACAGTCTTTTGAGTTAAAAGTACCACTTATAATATGTATATTACTGTATATTCAAATGCACGGCTTTGGTGTGAACCAGAAAACCCTTCAAAAAAGACATTTGGAATCCATATAATGTTAGGTCTATAGTAACATGTATTAGGTGTAGGCTTGGCCCTCAGAAAACTATGAATAAAGTGAGCTACAATTACAGTGCATTAAGAAATTATTCCGACCCTTGACTTTTTCCACATTTTGTTACATTACAGCCTTATTCTAAAATTGCATTTTTTCCCTCCTCAGTTACACAATACCCCATATGACAAAGCAAAATCAGGTTTGTAGAATTTTGTGCAAATTAATTTAAAAACAAAATCCAAAACTGAAATATCACATTTACATAAGTATTCAGACTATTACCCAGTACTTTATTGAGGCACCTTTTGCAGCAATTACAGCCTCAAGTCTTTCTGGTTTGAAGCTACAATCTTGGCACACCTGGATTTGGAGATTTTCTCCCATTCTTCTCTGCAGATCCTCTCAAGCTCTGTCAGGTTGGATAGGGGATCGTTGATCCACAGCCATTTTCAGCTATCTCCAGAGTCAAGTTTCCTACATGCATGAGTGAGTTCCTGCTCACACCTGGTTGGTCCACCCAGTTGGTATGGATACCAAGAGAGCAGAGTTAAGGATTGGAGCCTTTTTACCTCTCCTGTGAGAAGGGGAAAGGCCTCCAATGGATGTCTCCTGTGTGACGTGGATTTCCTGCTACAACCTGATTTTCTATCACTGGAGAACCCCAAGGGTTATACTATCACAAGTTCTCTGCTATCTTGCGAGGGCTATGCCTGAGGATGGCATACCCTTCGGTCAACCATGTGATCGGAGCAATTCCTTACAGATATCCTGTAGGGGGCTAGAGAGCAGAAATGTAGGGTAAACTTCTTGGTGTCAAGGGAGACATAGTGTTAGGGTTCCCAGCTGCTTGCTCCATTGCCAGTATAGCACAATAGTGAAGCCCCTCCTCCCCTTATTTTCCATCTTTCCACTTGTCAGTGGCTGTTCCTTACTCTCATACAGAGAGCAGATGACTTGCTGGAGCAGATATTTTATTGCGTAGATCCCAATATTGCCGCTGTGTTACCTTCTAGGAGTTTTTAATTAAAACCAGAGAATTTGGGGTACTCAGCTTATCAAAAACGTAGCATCCCTATTCAATACTCTGCCCAGCTGTTCTCTGAGAAATAATTTAGCAGCTCCTCAGTGTCATCTGCCACATCAAACAACTTACATCACAGGTAGGGGAAGAGAGTCTGGTCACCTATATGCTGCTGATCCTGATAAGGTTGAGAACTTTGTCCCATCCTGAATATAAATATGTTATTAAGGCCTGCTAAGGGAAAGCTTAGTATGTTGGAGGGTTTTCTTCTCCCTTTTCCTAGTGAATTTGCTTCTGGGTAGCTGCTTTCTACTTGAACTGAACTCAGTATCCTGAGGGATGAAGGGACCCATCTGGGGAGGAGAACTCATACTGTTATCCCAGGACAAGCAGGATGATAGTCCTCACATATGGGTGACATCATCAGATGGAGCCCTGATACGGAAAACGTCTGTCAGAAGTTTCTAGAAACTTTTGGCTGGCACACTGAGCCAACTGAGCATGCCCAGCATGCCATGATATTCTCAGCCACAGGGGTCTCCCTTCAGACTCTTTTTTTCCGCCTTGCTGTAAGCATAGCATATTAGGAGCTCTGGGAATTTCCCTCACTTTTTCCTCAAGGAAAAGAAAATATTTTCAGTCCCAAAAAATTGTCATCGGGTCTCCCTTCGACATAGTATCAGTGAGTACATTTTTTGAGTCATTTTCAGTCGATTCCGGTCACCCTCACTAACGGTATCCACTGGTCATCAACCGTCACTCGGCCTAACTTTCTAAAATGGCCTCCGGATTCAAAAAATGTCCAGATTGTAACCACACTACGTCGATTACCAACCCGCACAATGTTTATGTTTTGTGCCTGGGATCAGGCCACAATGTCCGGGCTTGTTCAACTTGTGCCCAGATGACACCAAAGGGCAGGCGTGACCGATTGGACAAGATAGAGGAGTTATTTAAGAAAATCACCCCATCGTCATCGTCGACATCATCTCCAAGAAGAATATCTCCCTCGGTTGCAAAACATCGAGGAAAAAAGAGGTGACTGTCCATCACCAACCCCATCAGTGTCCTCCGTAGCATCTTCCTCGGCATCTAAGGAACATCGAGAAAAAAGATGCCATCGACACCATTCCACTGATCCATCGGATGAAACGGCACAGCCATCGGCATTGAAGGACATCGAGCCGATGCCCAAGCGAGTCCGGGTACTGGAACCAACATGCCCTTCCGTACCCGAGGAACCAAGGCGCTCTCCACCAGGATTGGTGTTAGAGACTGTGCCACCACGCTCAGTCCTACCTTCTCCTGTGACAGTAGACCCAGTCCCAGTTTCCAGGGAAGAGGTGACTTCCATGGTCCAGAAGGCCATCGTCAAGACTTTTCGAAAATTTCAGCCTCCTTCCATGCCACCATTGGTACCGACACCGACTCCGGCATCGACATCGGATCTGTAGTTTTTTCAGCCTTTGCTGAACAAAATCAACGCCTTGATTGGTATATTTCCTCCACCGGCACCGACGACACCAGCGCCTCCGGTGCAACCATCAACTCCATCGATGCCTACACATCCACCAGTGATTCCTTCCATTCCGATTCTGGGTTCATCGGAAGATGATGACAGGGACTCTGATTCCATCCTGGGGCCATCGGGCCTTCATCATCATTGAATACCATCAAGACCATCGATGCCAGTAAAGGACTCCTCGATGCCAATGTGTCCAGGCCCATCGGGTGATACCCGGCATTGGTTCCAATCGATACCCATCGATTCCCCATCGATGCCTTCATTACCTCCTATGCTGCCAAAACAGATTCCATCAAAATATGCTTCAAAAACAAAACATCATCTACAACAACCACCAGATGATCCTGAATCACCTTTCCATCCTCAGTATACTCCTTGAAAGGACATGGATACTGATACTGATTCAGAAGAACTACAGTCTGAGCCTTCTCTACCACAAAAGAGGAGGAAGTCCCCTCCTGAAGACTTGTCATTCACAAACTTCATTAAAGAAATGGTGGACACAATTCCTTTCGAATTACTGACAGAGGAGAACACAAGACACAAGGCTCTAGAAGTCCTTCAATTCGTTGATGCACCAAAGGAGGTGATGAGTATACCAATCTACGAAGACCTGTTGGAACTCCAGCATAGGTTGTGGAAGCATCCTTGCTCAATACAAGCTGTAAATAGAAGAACAGATGCCACATACCTGGTGCAACATTCCCCAGGTTTCCAAAAGCCCCAATTGCCTCATCACTCTGTGGTCATTGAATTGGCTCAGAAAAAAGCCAGGAAACAGAAGCCACACTCTTCTACCCCACTAGGAAAAGAACAGAAGTTCTTAGATACTTTAGGGAGAAAGGTTTTTCAGGGATTCTTGCTGGTATCTCGTATTGCGGCGTACCAGCTTTATATGACACAGTACCAAAGAAACTTGTGGAAGCAAGTTCAAGGTATTGCCGATGATCTCCCTCAGCAACAACTGGCTCTAAATACACTAATTGCAAAGGGGCTTGAATCTGGCAAACACGAGGTACGGGCAGCTTATGACTCTTTTGAAACATCTGCCCGCCTATCAGCATCGGGAATTAATGCAAGGAGGTGGGCTTGGCTTAAGGCCTCGGACCTCAGACAAGAAGTCCAAGAGAGACTGGCAGATCTCCCTTGTACTGGAGAGAATCTCTTTGGAGAAAAAATTCAGGCTACCATCTCTCAGTTCAAAGATCACCATGAGACACTCCGCCAACTCTCCAGATTACCATCGGATCAGCCATCCTCAATAAGAAAATCGACTAAAAGGGAAACCAGGAGACCCTTCTATAGGCCTAGAAGATACTACCCACTGGCTTCTTCAGTGCGTTCATACCGTCCACCACAAAGGGGACATGCACGCCAACCAAAACAGCAAAAAATCCAACCATCACCACAAACTGGTCCAGCAGTGGGCTTTTGAAGCCAATCAAGAGAACAGAAGCCTTTCCATCAACCCTATGCCCCATTTACCAGTAGGAGGTCGACTCCATCATTTCAAACACCAGTGGAGTCTTATCACAAAGGGCCAGTGGGTGTTAGTCATACTAAATCGGGGATACCGTCTAAAATTAAAAACAATACCCCTGCATTCTCCACCCATTCCACTTTGGACAAGCATGGTCATCACACCTCAACTCCAAGTACAATTCTCTACTTTGCTGACTGTCAGGGCTATCGAACCAATTCCCCGGTCTCAACAAGGAAAAGGATTCTATTCCCGCTATTTCCTAATTCCAAAGAAAACATGCGGCCTTCGCCCTATCTTAGACCTCCACAATCTCAACAAATTTCTTCACAAAGAAACATTTTGGATGGTATCTCTGGGAACCATCCTTCCATTGCTTCAACAGGGAGATTGGCTCTGTTCTCTAGATCTTCAATTTGCTTACGCACACATACCAATTTCCACACAACATTGCAAGTATCTAGAATTCGTTGTGGGAAGAAATCATTACCAGTATCGAGTCCTACCAATCGGACTAGCCTCTGCTCTTCGAGTATTCACAAAATGTCTAGCAGTGGTTGCTGCACATCTAAGAAAAAACAGCATTCATGTTTTTCCATACCTAGACGATTGGCTAATCAGAAGCCCATCCAAGCAGGGAGCTCTGTCTGCCTTAAAAAGTACAATAATATTATTACACTCCCTGGGATTTTTCATCAACTATCAAAAATTCCACATCGAGCCATCTCAACTCCTCACATTCATCGGAGCAGACTTCGACACCACAGTGGCAAAAGCTTTTCTTCCAAACGACCATGCCAACAATCTAGCATGTTTGGCGAACTCTATAACCCAATACCAGTTCTCATCTGCCCATCAACTTCTAGTGCTACTAGGACACATGGCCTCAACAGTACATGTTACCCCTATGGCGAAGTTAGCCATGAGAAGAACTCAATGGACTTTGAAATCTCAATGGCTACAAGCTTTCCAACCACTGTCGTACACAATTCAAATTACCCACCAATTACGTCTAGCACTCCACTGGTGGACAAATCAAACAGCCTTGAAAGCTGGTCTCCCATTCCAACAGTTAACTCCACAAGTCATCCTGACCACAGATGCCTCCAACTTGGGATGGGGAGCTCATGTCAACAACCTTCAAACACATGGGATGTGGACTACACTCGAAATGAAGTGTCAAATAAACTTCTTAGAACTTCGAGCGATGCGATATGCCCTCTATGCCTTCAAAGACTGCCTCTCAAACAGGACTGTGCTGATACAGACAGACAACACAGTAGCAATTTGGTACATAAACAAACAGGGAGGCACAGGCTCTTATCTGCTCCGCCAGGAAGCAGATAAGAACCTGTGCCTCCCTGTTCTTACATGGAAAGTATTTTTCTTAGTAGCCATTACATCGGCTAGGAGAGTCAGTGAGTTGCAAGCTCTCGTCACATACTCACCCTACACAAGGTTCCTGCATGACAGAGTAGTCCTTCGCACTCACCCCAAATTCCTACCAAAAGTAGTAATGGATTTTCACATCAATCAATCAATAGTCTTGCCTACTTTCTTTCCAAGACCTCACTCTCACCAGGGAGAGAGAGTCTTACACACCTTAGACTGTAAACGTGCACTAGCTTTTTACCTGAACCGCACGGCGGTCCATGGGAAATCCACCCAACTCTTTGTTTCTTTTGACAAAAATAAACCAGGAGTTGCGGTAGGAAAACAAACTCTCTCCAACTGGCTCGCAGACTGTATCAAATTCTGTTATGAAAAGCAAAAATTCCTCTCCAGGGGCGAGTAAAAGCACACTCAGTAAGGGCTATGTCTACATCAGTAGCACACTATCGTTCAGTGCCCATTCTTAACGTATGTAAAACTGCAACATGGAGTTCCTTTCACACCTTTGCAGCTCATTATTGTTTGGACAAAGAAGGACGACAAGATTCAGCCTTTGGACAATCTGTCTTAAAGAACTTATTTCCAGTATAACACCAACTCCTTCTACATCCATCCTGCTGTGATTTCAGGCTGCCTCATTTTTTCCAGCAGTACACCAGTTGTGCTTGTTGCACAAGTTGTATGCTGTTGCTATAATGCAAGAATGACTCAGCCTGTAGCTTGCTAATCACCCATATGTGAGGACTATCATCCTGCTTGTCCTGGAATAAAGCAAAATTGCTTACCTTGTAATAGTGTTATCCCAGGACAGCAGGATGTAGTCCTCACAGAACCCACCCGCCGAGTGGAGTTGGGTCCGATACATTTTATTATTTTATTTTTTTAGCTCACGCTTAATGCTACAAACGAGACTGAAGGGAGACCCCTGTGGCTGAGCATATCATGGCATGCTGGGCATGCTCAGTATGCCAGCCAAAAGTTTCTAGAAACTTTTGATAGATGTTTTCTGTATCAGGGCTCCATCTGATTATGTCACCCATATGTGAGGACTACATCCTGCTGTCCTGGGATAACACCTATTACAAGGTAAGCAATTTTGCTTTACTTCAAGCAGGTGTGCAGCTTGATTATTGCAAGTCATGTAGGAGGCTGTCACATGATGTGGCATCTCACAGTATTGGCAACAGATTCCTTGTAGAAGGAATCCACTCTCAAGGAACAGGTAAAGACTTTCTCCCGCATAAAGGGAGTGCATTTAAAATATTTTTTGTAAAAACATGATCGTGTCGCTTTGCGACCATCCCATACAAATTAGTATTATGTTTGAGTTGCTCGCTGACCCCCAAGAGATAGATAGCTCCATCTATTCCACATCTTAAACAACATCTGTGGCATTCAGCCACGAGGGAAACATGGTCCTGGTGGCTGATTTGTTCTAAAGTTGTCTAGTGCAACTTACCCTAGCTATGGCTGCATGCCTCCTGAGTTTGAAAGCTTTCATTAGAGACTCCGCACCCAAAGTGGAGTCGCTAGGGATTTTCACTTTCCTCCTTCAGTGAAGGTTAATAAGTATAAACCTAAAAATGGTGAGGGTTTACTTTGTGGCAAAGTAGTCCTTCTCTGTACAGGTATTCACTTTGCTCTGGATGACAGCAGGCTGTTCTATTAAAAAACAAAGCTATCTTTAGCAGTAGGGTTTGAAGTCCTATGGGTGAGGAGTCTATTCTGAAGCGCAGACTGAACCCAGGTCTAAAACCCTCACTGATCCCTGGTCGGGTGTGGAGTCCAGATTTCCACAGGTGTGAAATCCTGTGGCATTACTGGTTCTATCTCTTATCAGAAAATGTCCTGGATTTACACCTAAGGAGATTCTCACCCTAGACTGAAATCTGAGGTTTTTATTAGTTTTTGTTAGAATCATTCAATTTACATGGTCATGAGTGTACTGAGAAACTAGATCCTATTTGTTGAGCTTCAGTGGAATCTCCCTGAGTGAGCGTTCATCAGGTAGAATCTGTTTACTAATATATCTTCTATTCCTCTGGAGTCCAGAAGGGATTTCAGGGGGAGCCATGGTGTGATAAGTAAAGGTCTTAATGTATGGCTTCAAGAAAATGTCCAAGAACCAGTTACTTGCTTTCACCTTCTTCATTTTCATGTCACAATGGTATGTATCACTTCCATTTGGGTGAAATTGTTGTTTATCTCACCATGTGGTAGATAAATCTGTCAAAGCACAGGCCTACATGCGCTTCATGTTAGGTGGGCTTCAGTCAAAGCCCTCGGCTGAGCCTTCCTCTGTGTCATGGGATCTCAGAATGGTGCACACCCACTAGTTAGAAGCTCTTTTATGCTTCTGCACTCTTGTTAGCATGATGTCTGACCTCAGAGCAGGGTTGGTGGGTCTCAATAGGCAAACTAGGCAGTCACCTAGGGCGCCAACCATTAGGGGGCGGTAAAGAGTAGCCATATGGGAACACGAGCGGAGTCTATCCCACACACGGCCGAGAGGAGTAGAGACTCAGCGGACCAAGAGCAGCACCCATCCTGCTTGCAGCCGAGAGAAGCAGAGTCTTGGTGGGCGACAAGCAGTGCCTCTATTTGTGTGTGTGTATGTGTGAGACTGAGAGGGAATGAGTGTGTATGAGAGAGCAACGATGTTAGTGAAAGAGTGGGAGGGAGCCCCTGTAAGGGTGCCTGTGTGAATGAGACAAGGAACCTAAGTGTGTGTAAGAGAGGGGGCTGTTTAAGTGAATAAAGTCAGGGCAGGAACCAGAGGGAGGGCGGGCAGAAGGTTCACCTAGGGCGCCTAATACCCTTGCACTGGCTCTCCCTCAGAGGTCAGGTTTTTATTGGTAGTCACTTAGCAGATGGGGTCTCCCACAGACCCTGGTGCCTTTCCCACCTTCTTCAAAGTTTCTTTTGAAGTAAATTGCTTCTATGTATGATTTCTAGTCATTGATTAATGTCATGCATAAGCCTGTAGGGAATACAAGTAGTCCACAGCCTTCCATCTGAAGGGCTCTAAAGCCTCAGTCTACTCAGGTTTCTTTCTTAAAGGAAAAAAAAGACCAATGTCTGAGCCAAGAGCTTTATTTCTCTTGGTTAGTGGATTGTGCCCTTTCTCTCGCCCAGGGGGACCTGGGTCTGGTAAGGCATGTCAAAGTTCACTGTTCTGGAGCTCTGCCTACGTGTGTTTCCAAGCAGCAAAGTAGGGATTTCGCCACACATTCTCAAGGCACTCCTGTTTTAGAAGGGGCTCCTGATCCAAAACTGAATTTTAAACACTCTGTCCAACAAAGTCTGTTTGATGTGTAGAACCAAAACTCCATTCTCTCCTAGAGCCCATTATTGGTCCGACTGCCTTAAAAAAAAGAGGGGGTGGAGAAACAGATTATATGAGGTTGGTCTTTTCGCCACTTAAAACAATAGTGCCTTTGGCGCTGTTTAGTTTTTCCCTTTTGTTTTTTTTAGAGACAGCCTGTAGCTTGGGAGTCCCCATTTGTCAGGACTGCTATCCTGCATGCCCTCAGAGAGAGGTTACTTACCTATAACAGTGGTTCTGTGATGAACAACAGGATATCAGTCCTCACAGCACCTTCCACCTTCCCTTGGAGTTAGTTTCTCCAAGTCTTAGTTTTATCATGCAGTGAGGGGCCCTGCTTGGAAGGCAGGTTAGAAAGCAGGGGCTACACATGGTCCGTAGAGAGTGCTCAAAACGTCCTAGCATCTTGGAGATAAAACTTCCATGCCAGGCTCCATTGAATGATTTAACCCATATGTGAGGGCTGAAATCCTGCTGTCCATTGGAGAACCACTGTTACGTTCTCTTTCCTGAGTTGTTATTGTCTGTTTGAACATCACTGCTATGTATGCCTTCTCTAAGCATCTACTAATCAGCTTATGCCTACAGTGACGATTTAAAAGACTTTCCTGATTCTTGTTTCTCCATCCACACGCAACTGTCCCTGGTTTCACTATCAAGCAAAACAGCAAGGAGTAGTGTCCATACATTCAGGCTTTGTACCCATGGATTACAGGAAAGAGATGTTTTCAAAGAAAACCTAATTGTATCCCTAGTAAAGCAAGTTTTCATAACTATGTGTCTGCCCTGAAGCTGTAGGTTGGTGTTAGATGTAAAAGAATTTGAATAATTTGATTGGCGAGAACAGGCAGGTGACGTTGCATGGCGTGTATATACATGTATATATCTATGTATATTTTTAGACAGTGGAAGAAAGTCAGAGGAACAAGTAAAAGCGAATTCAGCGATAGGCTGGGAAAGGAAACATTAAGCAGCAATTGGATATGGAAATTCTAAGATATAATTTGATATTTGGTAAGTTTCTTCTTTTTATATATTGTACTAAACAAAGGTCTTTTAACTGGTAATTTGGTTCCTGAAAAGTTGAATGCTGCAATTGATAATAAGCAGTGCTAGACAAAAAAAATGCACATAAACTTAGACATATTGTAAGTATTTCAAGCACTATGAACATTTCTTTCCAAAATATTCCTGACTTTGGATTTTTGTGCCACAAATCGTTTCAGCTTGAAGCATAATACTGGGGTGAATGTGTGCCTGTCTGTCTCTCTTTTCTCTGTCTATCTCAAGGACTTTAGGTAACCTTGGTCTAGAAAATAGAAGCAATTAATTTCCAACATTAGCCTTTCATCTTTATATAGTTTGATTTTCAGAAATACAAAATCACACCCAGGTTTAGATACATTGAAGTTTTAGGTTTTCAAATATCAAAATGCAGCTAAACCCTTTTGTGTGTATACATTATTGTTTATCTCTAGTAAGAAGATGGACTGATGCATATAAAGGCATATGGAATAGGATGTTAATATATTTAATGAATAGATATGGAAATATATTTTAAATTAATGGTACACTAAACCTAGAATCCAGAAAATATCAACTTTGTTAATTTCTTAGTGTTCTTTTATTACTAGGTGTGTTTTTTCTAATATATTTTCTTATATTTATACATGTTTTGAATAAAAGGTATACCCATATTGAAAATTGCCCACTCCTTACCTGGGTAAAAGTGTGCGCATGGATCAACAGTGTGCATACTTTTACCCAAGTAAGGCAGAGGCATTCTCAAGTGCATGGTTACATCAGGGCAGGGAAATAACACAGATGGGTACTTTTCCCTTGGCAATTTTCCATAGAGATAGACCTTGAAAACTGGTGCAAAACCCATGCGTAAAGCATCCCCAGACCTTACATCTAAGTGGGCAGTTTTGAAAATTGATGCAATAACTATGACCTCAACCACTTGTTAAGAAGCTCCTCCCATGAGACTATCTGCCACTTCACTGCTCATACACTATATGTACGGATATGATGTCAGCGTAAGTATTTGATGAGGGTTGGCACAGTAGTTCCCTGAATTAATGAGATTCCAAATGGTGGGAATGGTTAAAGAGGAAAATCTTTAATGGAAACTTTAAAAGCCAGTACCTCTGTCCTCCAGAATGAAATATATATCTGGAAAAAAAAAAAGAGGAAGATCTTATTGGTTTTCTGTATTTTAGTTGGCAATTGAATTATCTGAGAAAACTATGTGCTACTACAGTACTCAGTTTAAACTATGGCTTCCAATGTGACTGAAATAGCCTTTACCTGGAAAAAAAATGAAAGTTGTTCTTTTTAATGTCATAAAAGGCCACAATTAAAAAAATGAAATGAAATTAATAAGGGGTTTGAATGAATGGCTTAATTCTAATGCTGATGGGTGGACTGTTCTGAATGTTGATTCTTTAAATTGGATCTATTTTGTAACTCTATAGCACTGATGACTTTGAGTGAAGAGGCTGTGATCACTATAGCACCATTAACCATAGTCCCGAGGAATAATCAGACATTAAGCAATACCAAAGGTATTTATTTTCATTTTTCATTTATTTGTACATTTCATTAGCCCCTGACACAAAGAACCTAAATACAGACTGTGGCAAATGTTATGTATTAAATAATCATCTGTTCTTAATTGAGAAACATTGCAAACAGCTTGTAGATATAATTGGATAGGTGGTCAATAATTTAAAAAAAATACTAACTTGAACTGTAAGAGTAAATATCACAGTACCTATTTAAAACTCTTGAATATTCAACATGGTTGAAAATGATGTTTTTGTACATTCGCACTATTTGTGTTGAGGAATTAGGAAGAACAGCTAGCACAGTTTATCAGATTTGGTTTAACTACTGTGCAATAGTCTTTCTCAACATAGACTGATTGTTCTATATTTAAAAAAAAGAGAATTTATTTTGTTTATGACATGTATACTTACTTTCTTGCTACATTTCTGTAACATCCTGCCCACTTTTTCTGGGTGCACGTACATTAATGTACGCACGTCCTTCCCAGCTATTTACATTTCGCGTAGCTCCCTTGCATATCTGGCCATTTTTGCACGTGCAAGGCTTTTAAGATCTGCCTTATAATGAACTCTTTGTAATAAAATGTTAAGATAGCTACTGCACATGGTTGGTTCATGCTGTAGGTAAGAAAATCATATATGCTAAAATGGAAAAAAAAAAGCTTATAACAGGATAGGAATGCTGCCACCTTTTGGCTGTTTATTTCAGTAGTACTGAACTGTAGTACATAACTTTTACAGAACAATAAGATTGTGGAACTCTGTTACAAATGAATTGTTTGAGATAAATTCTTAATGGAAGGCGTTTGTAATAGTTGTGCACAAAAATAAATATATAGAATTAGCATTTTTGCACATTCAATTTCAAATATGTTTGAAAAATAACCATTTACAGTCCACATAGTTCTGAAACTTTGTATTAATTTAAGTGTATAGTTCATTCTTTTTTGAAGTGATGTGCCAAGATTTAAACTGGGAGTAGGCAATTCCGGTCCTTGAGAGCCACAAGCCAGTCAACACCTTGATCCCCCAGATTCCTTTCAAACAACCCTTGAATATTAATTTTAATTGACATTAATTTTTAGTTAAAATATTCAAGAGTTATGTAAAAATATGTAAGAACAAAATTATAAAAAGGAGCAGAACAAAATGTTTCTCACGCCTTCCCCTTCCTTGCTAATACACCCTTTATAGGAAAATAGAACAAGCCAAGCTGCTACAGATCCCTGCACAGAAGCTACATGCTAGCTAGCGGAATTTCTCGCCTTGGTTATATATGCAGAATACAGACACCAAACACAGAATAAAGTGACCATAAAAAAGTATTAATAGAAATATGCAGACAAAAACTGCTGGAAACTGCAACATGCAGACTCTGTGCACTGCAACAATGGAAAAACATTACCATTCCTCATAAAGCAAATTATGAAATTAAGAAATATAAAACATCAATCATAATAATAAAACCATACCAATAAAAATAAGAAATATTTCTAAACAGGAGACAAATAGAATGACATCCAATAATTAAAAACTCATACATACATTTTTAAAAATTTTCCAAACACCAATAAAATATTTCAAAACAGACACATCAAACACCTAATAATCAAAACTAAGTATTAAAAAAAAATCTTTCACTCTCCATACCTGGGAAGTTTAATTTGCCTTCACCCTGAGATTATCAAGTACTAGTGGGGTGGGCAGGGAGCACCCAAACTTTATTCTCTCCCTCCCACGTGCTCTCTCTCCTACATGCTTTCTCACATACACACACACACACACAATTTCTCTCTCCCTCCCACATGCTCTCACACACACACACTTACACTATGCACTCTCTCCCACATGCTCTCATACACACACATGCTATCTCTCTCCCTCATACTCACACACATGTTCTCTCTCCCACATACTTACACACACACACATGTTCTCTCCCACATGCTCTTACACAAAAACACACTCCCCCCCATATGCTCTTGCATACACATACAGTATGCTTTCCCTCCCACATGGTCTCACACACACACACACATACTGTCTTTCTACCTCATACTCACACGCACATGTTCTGTCTCTCATATGCTTACATGCTCTCTCTCCCACATGCTCTCTCCCACATGCTCTCTCTCCCTCTCACACACACACACAAATATTCTCAATTTCCCACATGCTGTCACACACACACATTCTCTCTCCCACATACTGTCCAAAAACACATGCTCTCTCTCTCTCACATGCTGTCCCACACATACACTTGTTCTCTCTCTCCAAATGCTCTCACACACTTTCTCTCTCTCTCACTCACAAACTCTCTCACACACACAAACACACACATACACATGCCTTCTCTCTCCCACATGCTCTCTCACATCTATACACACACACTTCTGAATCCTACTCCTTCCATCTCCTGGCTGATTTTCCTTAATGGGAGTCCCACAGATAACAATGCTGGCTGTGGCCGACCTTATGTGGCATCAACACCTGAGACAGCTTCAGCCCATGCAATTCTCAGTCCCACAGCCAACCTTCCTCCACGTGGCATGGACTCCAGCTTCAGGCCCACAGCCTCCCTCCAATTCTCCTAACTCCTTCCTTGTCAGCAGTGATCGGGACACCTTCTGCAATTCATCCCTCATACTAAGGCCCCTATCTGGCTCCATACGATTGGCTCCCTACTACCTGTCACCTCCTTATTGGTACCGTAGGCCCACTATAGTGACATTTTAGGCCTTTGGCTAGGGTAGGACCTAGAGATAGTGGTGGGTGTAAGGCATGGCAGTTGCAGCTGCACCATATCCGGGGATGCCTAATGTTTGCTGTATCTGTGGCATCGGCAGTGATGGCAGGCATCGCCAATGCCGAGTCAGTAAAAATAGTCTCACATGCAATAGATTGCTTACCCGTTATACATACTGATTGTTTATTAATCCTTTAAATTGAGCCAGTTTGTTAGTACCAAAAAATAGCCATTTAATATTTTTATAAAATTGGAACTGACTTTGGTGTACACCATTTTGGTGAAAAAGTGTCAATTTTTCCTTTTCTCAAACCATTTGGTAAATATTTTATTTGCACACATATTTTTCTGTCATATTTTCATTACATCTGTATAGCTTTTGTATGCATATGGAAATCATATTCAAAGGGTTTGTCTGGCTAATTTTTGGAGTTAGCCAGGAAAACCTTGGTGCTTGAAATTTTCCCCTTGCTCACCAGCCAAATTTTGTCCAGCCACAAAAGAGGTGGCTCTGGAGGCATTCCCGGGGCATTGTTAAACTTGAGCAAGTCAACACTGATATTCAGTACTGCCTTGCTAAATTTATCCTGCTAATTCAAGCCAACTAAATAGTGGCCCTAAAGTTATCCAGATAACTAAGACAACTGTTGCAGTGGCCTAAAGGGACCAAATTTACACTCCCTCTCACCCCTAAGAAAAAAATGCAACAGATGAAGTGGTGCACTTTTCCCCCTCCCTGCTACTCCACAAAGATATAAAGTAGCTGGCCAAGCAATTCCCAATCCCGCCCCCCCCCCCCCCCCCACTTCTCCCAAGATAAAAAAAAAAATGTTTACAGGCCAGTAGTGCCCAAACTCCTCTCTTCCCCGCCCACTAAAGAAAAGTTGTGGCAGCTTCCGTCTAGACTTTCCCCATCCCCTATCTAAAATAAAAAAGTGCTCTGCCAAATCCTTCCAGCCCTTAAAATCACAGGTAACTTTCCCACTCACCAGCCTGCTGAATATTTACCTCTAGGTGATTGTGATGATCTCATAAAGGAGAAACATGCTCTGCCTAAGGCCATTGTTGAGGGAGACTTAAGCTAATACAGAAAGGTAAGAGGGCATGAACTAAAGAGATGAACACCTTGATGTGTCTTTATGTGGGACTGCTGCTAGTAAAATGCTTTTAAAATTAGAACTCCATCTACAGAGTTAGCAAGCAATTCAGTTTCTGAATGGAAACATTTGACTATTCCTATTTTTCAATTTACATTCAAATATGTCGTTGTATATGTAGTCCTTCGTCTGTCTCAATTCTAAACTACAAGTACCAAATTACTCAATGTCTTCTTTCCAAAACTGGGCGTCTTAGCTGCTCCATTTCTAGATTATACATCTTCACTCATGCTTATACAGTCTCCTTGAAAATAAATGAATAGGCAAAGAGGATATCCTAGAAAGTTAGAATTGAACCCCAAGTCTAAATTCCTAGGACTGTCTAACTCACTCTGATGTTTTATCATTATTATTAACATTATTTTCTTATCCAAATAGATAAAACAAGGGGATATATGGACCACAAACTTATCAGGCCCTGTCTTGAAGAATACCATAGTTACTGTATTCATGGTCTCTGTGCTTTTCATAAAGACCTCAATACACATATCTGCAGGTGAGTGTTCATCATTTTTATAATTGCATTTGGAAAAAGATGCTGCTGCTGCTGCTGCTACTGCTATGCTGTTTGTTGTTGCTACTAATACAGTGAGCCATATGACTTTTCTGAGATCATTTCTATAAAAGGTACTGTACAGTGGGGAAACTCTTACCATGCAATACTTCATTTCAGCTGTGTCATCATGATATTTAGCTGTGACAAAAATAATTACTTTAATATATTATGATGATCAACCTAATGAGGCACTTCTTGAAATGATGATTGATGCCCAGCATTGTAATCTTAAAATATGGAATATTCTAATGTCCTAATGGGTCATGTGGGACATTCCATGTCAAGTAGACGAATTTAGAAAATCATCCACACTTGACATCTTTCAAATTGAATAAAATTGTGTGTGGATATTCGCTAGGGCCTCAAACAAAACTATGCAATATTATTCGGCTGCATCTCTATTGGTTCAAGAGCTACAGGCAGCTGAATGAAGGTCACTTTTAGAGTACAGTGCGCTGCGCAATGCAAAACGACCACTTTGTCCGGCCACCACAGCCAAACAAACCCCTGTTAGGGGCCTGAAATTTTGTGCATTATTACAACCTCTAGTGCTAAGTTCCTTTTTGCAGATGATACAAAATTATTCATTGTTAATTCATAAGTACATTGTGATATATTGCAGGAGGACCTTTCGAGACAGGAAGATTGGGCATCCAAATGGCAGATGAATTTTAATGTGGATAAGTGCAAGGTGATGCATATAGGGAAAAATAACCCTTGCTGTAGTTACACGATGTTAGGTTCCATATTAGGAGCTACCACCCAAGAAAGATATCTAGGCATCATAGTGGATAACACATTGAAATCGTCAGCTCAGTGTGCTGTGGCAGTCAAAAAAGCAAACAGAATATTAGGAATTATTAGGAAGGGAATGGTGAATAAAATGGAAAATGTCATAATGCTTCTGTATCGCTCCATGGTGAGACCGCACCCTGAGTACTTTGTACAGTTTTGGTTGCCATATCTCAAAAAAGATAGTTGCACTAGAGAAGATACAGAGAAGGGTGACCAAAATGATAAAGGGGATGGAACAGCTCCCCTATGAGGAAAGGCTAAAGATGTTAGTGCTGTTCAGCTTGGAGAAAAGACGGCTGAGAGGGGATATAATGGAGGTCTTTAAAATCATGAGAGGTCTAGAACGGGTTAATTTGAATCAGTTATTTACTCTTTCAGATAATAGAAGGACTAAGGAACACTCCATGAAATTAGCAAGTAGCACATTTAAATCTATTCGGAAAAAATTTGTTTTCACTCAATGCACAATTAATCTCTGGAATTTGTTGCCAGAGGAGGTGGTTAGTGCAGTTAGTATAGCTGGGTTTAAAAAGGTTTAGATAAGTTCTTGGAGAAGTGCATTAACTGCTATTAATCAAGTTGGCTTACGGTCAAATTTTAAATCCCCCGCACGTGAAAAAAAAAAGGGGTTATGTGTGTGGCCGGGCCTTGTGCGCACCACACTCATCTTCAGAGGGGCCCAGCCATGTGCGTAACCCCTGTTATGTGCCGAAGTCCGGGCCCAGTTAAAGAGGCAGCCCGAGGAATGGGAAGGGGCTGCCTGGGGGGGTGGGGCAGGGCTGGAAGCGGCCGGTACAGCCATTTGCCACTGTACTGGGAAGGGATAGAAGGCGGGCGCAAGTTGCTACTGCTCCGTTAGAGCAGTATGTAACAAAATAAAAAAATTTACAGGTAGGAGAAAAGGTTTAGAGGGTGGGGAGGAGAGGGGAAGGGGAAGGGGAAGGAAGGTTAGGGTAGGTTGTAGGGAAGTTCCCTCCCAGTCCGCTCCTTAATTGGAGTGGACTGGGAGGGAACTGGGGAACTCTGATGCGTCACCGCAAGAAACTTGCGCAAATTACAAAATCCGGCATGCATGTGCTCATGGCCCAACAATTTTATAACATGCACACGCATGTTATAAAATCGGTGCGTCCATGTGTGCACGCCGGGAAGCGCACGCACATGGATGCGCGCAGCTTTTAAAATCTGCCCCATAGGGAATAGCCTCTAATATTACTTGCATCAGTAGCATGGGATCTACTTAGTGTTTGGGTACTTGCCAGGTACCTGTAGCCTGGTTTGGCTACTGTTATAAACAGGATGCTGGGCTTGATAGACCCTTGGACTGACCCATATGGCAATTTCTTATGTTCTTATGTTCTTAAACAAAATGTTAGGAATTATTAGGAAAGAAATGGTGAATAAAATGGAAAATGTCATAATGCCTCTGTATCGCTCCATCTTAAGTGCTGTGTTCAAATCTGGTCACCACATTTCAAGAAAGATATAGTTGCACTGGAGAAGGTACAGAGAAGGGAGACCAAATGATAAAGGGGATAGAATGGCTCCCCTATGAGGAAAGGCTAAAGAGGTTAGGGCTGTTCAGCTTGGAGAAGAGACGGCTATGGGGGAGATATGATAGAGGTCTTTAAAATCACGAGAAGTCTAGAATGGGTAAATGTGAATCGGTTATTTACTCTTCAGATGATAGAAGGTTAAGGGCCACTCCATGAAGATAGCAAGTAGCACATTTAAAACTAATCGAAGAAAATTCTTTTTCACTCAACACACAATTAAGCTCTGGAATTTTTTGCCAGAGGATGTGGTTAGTGCAGTTAGTATAGCTGGATTTAAAAAAGGTTTAGATAAATTCTTGGAGGAGAAGTCCATTAACTGCTGTTAATCAAGTTGACTTAAGGATTAGCCACTGCTATTAATTGCATCAGTAGCATGGGATCTACTTAGGGGCAGATTTTCAAAGGGATATGCGCGTAACCCCTGAAAAGCTGCCCCTTCCACACCCTGCCTATCTTGCATAGGCTTGGCGGCATGTGCAAGCCCAGGGACGCGCGTAAGTCCCAGGGCTTTCCTGGGGGCGTGTCGGGGACGTGTTGCAGCTGGCACGTCATTGGGGGCGTTCCGGGGGCAGGGCCACGGGCGTGGTTCCAGCCCAGAAGCGTTCTGGGGGCATGGCCGCGGCCTCCGGACCAGCCCCCGGACCAGAACATGGCACATAATCCTTTGAAAATCTGCCCCTTAGTGTTTAAGTAATTGCCAGGTACTAGTAGTCTGTATTGGCCACTGTTGGAAACAGGATGCTGGGTTCAATGGACCCTTGGTCTGACCCTATAGTCAATTTCTTATGTTCTTATATTCTTATGCAAAGTTTGGAACCTAACATGAACTTGCCACCCTTTTTATGGGCCAGCAATGTACATGAAAAATTTTACAAAATAAATTTAAGGCCTACTTTGATTCCTCATTGCTCCTGATGTATATTTCAATTCAGGACATAATTGGATCAGTAGTCATGGTCCATATTGTTACATCTCAGATTTTCACTTGGAGGTTTTGCAACCCAACTGGAAGCAAAGATATAGTTACATAAAGATATGATGTCATCTTTTTATGAAAATGTTTGCCATTTTTTGGGTGCAAATATCTCTACTTTGTAGTTTTTATTTTTTTTTTCTTTCTAATGTTATTTGATAGAGCATCTTTTTGCTATAAAAGTCACTCTGTTTCGTCTTGGACCCAGCCTTGCTTTGGTTAGAATTACAGTCCCAAAGACAAGCATCATTTGCATGCGTGAATGCACTATGTTAAAAAGAGCCAACTTTGGCACCTAACTGCGAAACATGATGTACGTCATGAACTATGATTACTGATCTAGTTATGACATAAATCAAAGTATAAATCAGGAGCAATGAGAGTCAATTCTTTTGTAAAATTGTTCATGTACTTTGCTGGACCAAAATAAGGGAGGCAAGCTCACGTTATATTCCAAATTTTGCATTGGGATTTATCACAGGGATTGTACTAATCCACAAAATTTTAGGAGCATGGTACTCAGAGGTGACCTCCATTCAATTGCCTCTAGCTCTCCAACCGATGGAAATCCAGGTGAAAAATATAGTACAGTTTTATTTGAAACCCTAGAGAACATCCATGCAAAATTTTGTTTGATTTAGAGGAGGTTGAGTGTGGACCATTGGTCCACTTGATATGGAATGATCCATGTACTAAATTGCATTAACATTGGCTGATGACAATTGCTAAATAGGCTCTGGGAAATATACAATATGGAAAAACTAACATGTGAATTAACAAATTAAATGATTAATGGTTTATGGGAGTCATTCTGTGGAAAAGTAAGGGAGCGGCCCACTTAGGAAATAGGATTATGAGATAGGTACAATGTTTGAGTAATTAAGAAGCAAAACAGACTGAATCTCAGGGGCATGGGAAACAGTAGTTGATTTGAGATATTATGGTTTGTTTGTTACAGTGGCAATTTAATTTTTATTTTTAATTTTGCATTTTCTGATATATTACAATATCATTAATCAAAAGAAGTAGAGATTATACAACAGTAATTCTCATAAAGCAACATAATCAAACATATTTCCATATATTAAATCTCTAATTATTAAGGCAATAGGGAGCCAAGAATGTGCACAAGGAAAAAAGGAGCACATAACACCCAAATTGACATAGGAACTAACCCACTCATAGGATACCTCCACCCTTTTACATCCCAGCTTTACACCTCATGCCTTCCCATCCAAAAAACCCTTTAATTGTTCTGGTTCTAGAAATATGTATTTTTCATTTTGGAATTTTACTAGGCACCTGCATGGATACCTTAGTATCATACTAGCCCCACGATTTATTACTTCAGATCTCATTAATATAAACCTCTTCCTATGTTCTTGTGTAGAACGGACTATATCTGGATATATCCAGACCTGTTGTCCATGATACTGAACCAACCTATTTATAAAGAAAAATGTCAGGACTAGATTCCTATCATATTCAAACGCAAATGAAACTAACAACGTTCCCCTTGTTACAATTTCTGTGTGAACTGACATCTCCAACATCTCCGTGATATTCATTGATTGTTGATCCTGCATTACTGTTCCCAAAGGTGTCAATGTTTTCCAAGATATGAAAAAAGCTTTAGTGACCACTGGAATGATTTCCTTGGGAATTTTAAGACATTCCAACATATAAGTTTTAAACATATCCACTGGCGGCATTTTCTTCGCTTCTGGAAAGTTAACCACTTGAAGGTTCAGATATTGAAGGAAATTCTCGATACTTTCCAATTATTTTCAGCTATATTATCAGATTTAATTAAATTTGTTTGTATATTTTCCATCAATATTATTTTTTCTGGGACTTTCTCTAGTTTTTCCTGATGTTGGGTAATGATCTTTTCTGTATTTAGTCCCCGTTTATTTGTCTCTAGAAAAGCCTGAGTTAGTGTCGATATCACAGGCTCAATGGAAACTAAAGCATTCCATATCAAATCCAGAGTCACAATCAGAGTTTTTTTCAAAGAGAAAACAGTACCTGGAATTAATGTTAGCATTTCATGAGGCTTACTGCTTTCCTCGATGTTTCTTGCTGATACAGCCATTGGGGGCCTGGGTGTAGATGTGATTCCTCCTTGCAGGGTTCTCACATCTCCCTCAATCACTCTTTTTCCTCCTTCTCCATCCTGATCTGGGGTCATCACCTCCCTCTTCCCTGATCTTGGGGATCGCATTAGTTCGTCCTGCTCAGCCCCAGTCTGACCTCGCGGTGGAGATGGCATCTCTGGAGCCCCCTTGCTCAACGAGATTATCTAGTTCATAGAGAACCGAGCTTCTGATTCTTTCTCTCAGCAACCCTCGTTTCTGGAGTCTTAGGGGTGGACTCGAAGAAGCTCTCTATTTTAGTCTGCTGGATCTTCTTCTTCTTTTCCAGATAAAATGTTCTTTAATTTAGCTTTATGCTTTGTGTGTGGCATCCTGCAGTCTTACAAATTCACAAAGTAATTCACAAAGGTAATTCAAAATGCAAAGAGAGCTCCAACAGCGTGTCCTATGAGTCGGCCATCTTGACTGGTTACAGTGGCAATTTTGGTTTACAAAGGACATATGGGTGTAATTGGCTAACATATAAACCTTTTATGTGTTGTCAGTAGAATCACACTCCTCAGAGTTCTCTTCACATCCATGACTCCTGGGTGCAGCTCACTCCATTCCCCCTCCTTCTACTTACATCACTGATAGAGCCTAAAATACAATGGCATAAAAATATGCCAGCAGCTGTTCTAGGGTGTAAAAAAAGTTGGCTGTTCTAGTGTTAGAGGTGGCCCTTCCTCCCTCAAATAGAAAAACAAGTCTAAATGCAGTCGCACAGTGATGGCCTCCCCCCCACACCCAAAACCAAAGATAAAGTCCCTGGTCCTGGCCCCCCTCCCAAATATCAAAGATAAAGACATACAGTCCTGGCCCCCCTTCCCATACCCACCCCCCGAAGTCAGTAATCAAGTCCCAACACCGCCCCACTCCAAAGTCAATAATAAGGTCCCAAGACCCCCCCCACCCCGAATCCCAAGAGTAAAAAGAAAATTAGGGAAGGGGGGACTGGGCCGGGACTGTATGACTTTATCTTTGGTCTTTGGGAGGGGGGGCCGTAACAGGGACTTTATCTTTGGTTTGGGGGGGTCCATTGCAATGCAACTGAATTTAGATGGGGGTTTTTATTTGGGGCAGTCGAGGCTGCCTCAAGTGGCAGCCCCTGATTGAGATGGATGCCAGCCCTGACCCCTGCTCTATCTCCCCGTTTTGTCGCAATTGTTTATTTTTGGGTTGGCATCCTTCTAAGGTGATGGTGGTCCTGTGACGTTGGGGTCACCATCGCGTTAAAGGGCCGCTGGGCACGTTCTTTTCGCCCACGGTATTTGCCATGAGACAAAAGAATGTGCCAGAGAGCCACAATGTTTTTTCAGGGGAGGGGCCCACTATTGCAGTGACATCCCTTCCCCCCCACAATAGTGGGACCCCCTCCTGTGCTAAAACATTGCAGCTTAGTGAATCTAGACCTTAGATAGCCAAATAGTTTGGAATATTGTGCCCAATATTGTTAAAACGTTTAGTACCTGCAGATTAGCTTGCCTTTTTTATTTCAAAATGTAACTTATAAGATCATAAATTAGCTTCACTATTTCTATTGTGTCATTATGATTACTCTCTTTTTTTGCCAGATGTTTTGCTGGTTACAATGGAGAAAGATGTGAACATTTAATGTTAAATTCATATTCAATTGATTCACATGAAAAATATATTGCAGTTGGAATTGGTGTTGGATTACTACTAAGTGGAATCATTGTTTTTATCTACTGTTCTGTAGAGAAGAGGTATGAGATATATATTATTGAAATAATTGTGTGGTATAAGAAAATATCTTCATTTTGATAAATGAGGGATAACCCTTAGAGATGTGAATCGTGTGCCCAATCGTCTTAACGATCAGGTTCGGATGGTGGGAGGGAAAAATCGGATCGTTAGAGATTGTGAATTGGAATCGTTCCGATTCCAATTCACATTGTTAATTTTTTAGTGAGGCCTGAGCAGATAAACAAAACCCCACCGAACCCCCTCCCAAAAAAATGTTAAATTACCTGGTGGTCCAGTGGGGGGGGTCCCCGGCGCGATCTCCCGCTCTTGGGCCATCGGCGCCATTTTGGCTACCACTGATAAAAAGGCGCCGATGGCCCGAAAAAAAAAACCCACCCCGACCCTTTTCAAATTACCCCTTTGCTTCTCCCACCCTCCCGACCCCCCCAAAAACCTTTTACATGTACCTGGTGGTCTAGCGGGGGGTCCTGGAGCCATCCCTTCAATCGTGCCGGTGCCGGTGCTGGAGGTTTCAAAATGGCGCCGATCGCCTTTGCCCTTAACTTGTCACAGGGAGCGACCGTCGCTCCCTGTGACAAGGTAAGGGCAAAGGCGCCTTTTTATCAGTGGTAGCCAAAATGGTGCCGATGGCCCGAGAGCGGAAGATCGCGCCGGGGACCCCCCCCCCCACTGGACCACCAGGTAACTTAACATTTTGGGGGGGTTCGGGAGGGTAAGGAATTTCTTTTAAAAGGTCGGGGTGGGTTTAGAGTTTGTTTTGGTGTGCCGGTTTTCCCGCCCTCCCCCAAATAATTCCCGTGCCCTATTTAACGATACAATATAAATGCTCCTGATGATAAATCGTGGGCATTTGTATTGTATCGTGTACTCTAATGGTTTAGAACGATTTTAAAATTATCGGACGATAATTTTAATCGTTCAAAAACGATTCACATCCCTAATAACCCTATCTCACTAGAATCATATGTATTTACACTGGAATATAAATCACCTTGTAAGGATTTTATTTAAATTTGCCACATTTGCAATATGTGAAAACAATATTATAACTTTGGAAGCTGATTTGTTAATATTTCATGGTCCATTTATTGCTTGAGTAGGATTACAAATAAAGTTGCTTTCAAATTGATTCTGTTACCATTGAACAAAGTGAGTAGAAAGCTTAGTTTCATTATTCATATCACCAAGTTATATTAAAGTGAAATATGATAAGAAAAACACCATTATGTAATGTAACCCCAATCTGAGGCACATAAAATGTAACCAGATGCTGAGTGAAGGAAAAATCCAAATCTTTTCACTAGTTACTGTTGCGATCCCCCCTGTTGCCTCGCTACAGGAGGTATCTTACCTTCCCTCTGGAGGCCGCTTCGAAGCCAGGGCCTCGCCGGTGCACCATCCGGGACTTGCTCCAGGGCCTGGGAGGCCTAGCTGTTCCTGAGGCCTGCCTGTGGCTTGCATGGCTGTGTTTGGACTTCCTGTTTGGCGACGCCCTTCTCCCTAGGGGCCGGCCCGCAGCTCTCTACCCCAGTTATAGGGCCAGCAAGGGGTGGTCCTGGCAAACTCCTCCCAGGGAGTTGCCTACATCCTGCAGTATAAAATGACCCTCATTTCACTTGCAACTGGCCGTTGGATTGAGCGCTACAGTCGTCTGTACCTCCTCCTCGATCCAGGTCCTCTGTGGTCTACCTTGTTTTGATGGCGCCTTGTCCTGTCTTGATGTCTGTTCCAGTCCGTGCCTTGATGTGTTACCTGATGTCTGTTCCTGATCCTATGCTTGATCCAGTTCCTGAGTTTCCCAGATGATCCTGCTTCAGGCTGCCGGTGTGCAGCAAACCCTGCTATAGATTGCTTGTACTGCAGCTACTTGCCTTACCCTGTTCCTGAATGCTAGCACCTCATTCCTGTACCTTCAAGATGTCCTGGTGCCTCGCGGCAAGCCATGTCGTGGTCCGTGACCAGCCCCGTGGGCGGGCTGTGTAGGGTGCTTCATGATGCAAGCCATGCACCTCATTCCTGAGTCTGTGAGAAAGCCTTACCCTGTTCCTGAATGCTAGCACTTCGTTCCTGTATCTTCAAGATGTCCTGGTGCCTTGCGGCAAGCCATGTCGTGGTCCGTGACCAGCCCCGTGGGCGGGCTGTGTAGGGCGCTTCGTGATGCAAGCCATGCACCTCGTTCCTATATCTGTGAGAAAGCCTTACCTTATTATTGAAGGCAACCTCTGTAGTGGTCCGCGACCAGCCCCGCGGGTGGGCTGTGTAGGGCGCTCCATGTTGTCAGTCTCTTACCTCGCCCTTGAGTTTCCTGTATGCATCTTACCTCATCCCTGCCTCTGATGTCTCTGCACCAGTCCTTGTCTCTGATGTCTCTGCACCAGTCCTTGTCTCTGCACTGGCCTACGCCTAAGACGTCCTTCGTGTACTATGGACTCTGTCTGCCCTCGTTCTCTGTCCGGCCTGCCGCCCTTTGCCGTTACCCAGCGGCAGGTCCGAAAGGGCTTGGAACAGTCGGAGGACCGTTCATCAACCAACATTGCATTGCTGGTTGTCATGGGCGTGCAGGTCCGGCTGAGGGTCAGACTCCGTTCCTGAATTCCTGCTTCGGTACACGCCTGGCTCTCCATGCCAGCACCGGCTCACCTCCCACGGTGTGGCTGGGGCTCCTCCCTAGCTCTCGCTGTGGCCCAAGGGCTCACACCACCCGCTTTAGACGGCCGTGCTCCCTGCACCTACGATATGTACCCGAGGGCGCCCAGACCCTCGGCCCGTCAGCGGCGTGGCAGACGCGCCCGTAACAGTTACTGGGTTCTTGAAAGAGTTTTTGAGCAATTCTTGTAGTGGACTTTTCTCAAGGAGATTTCTCTTCCAGAAAGGAAGACTTTCACCTTTGTAGCTGATCAGTTAACCCCCTAAGTATGTGGCTTCTTCTTTGAACATCAAATAAATGGCCATTTTCACCTCAAGTGAACTCAAACTCTGCATAGATAGATCTGTCCAAACCATATTGGTAGTTCCAACTTGCCAAAATGTATTTAAAAGAAAAATGTAGTTTCTTCAACAAAAACTAAACCACAGGTTCGACAGCCAAGTTCACGGACAGGCAGTAAAAAATATATGCAACCAAAAGAAAAAGAAAAAAAAGAGAAAGAAAGAGCCCAAAGAGGGGTTTTTTCCCCTGCTCTGGCCTGGGGAATAGGAGCATTGGAGGAATAGGCAGGCAGGAGTATATTTGAATTGTCATGCCAATAAAGTTATCTGATTCTGCATCTCTGAACTGGGCATGTGCTGTGTTGCTAGGCAACAGAGAGGCTTATAAGAGAAGCCTGCTTGGCGTGCATGGTTACAATATCACCGCAGGGCAGAGGTGCGATCGCTGCCGGCTATCGCAGGTCCTCCCCCCGTTTCACCCCCCTGTACCGCGCGATTCATGACACTGCGGTATGTTAGAAAATCTAGGCCTAAGTCTCTGTATTAACATCTATATTATTGTTTGGCCTCCATATTAGGGGCTGGAGATGCTCCATCCAGTAGTGGTCTATTACATGTAGATATAGCAGCAATTTAATCCTCCTTAAAGTTAATAGTTCATCTCCTGGAAAAAATCAGTACAAGTCATTCCTAACAGCAGATGCTTCACTTACTCCCTTCAGAAGGTGAAATAAATGATGAAACTTCCACTAGCTCTGATCTTTACTTGAGTCCTTGTAATTCATCCAGGGGCTCTTCAGAAAGAAACTACTGTAGACTTGAAGCCTAGGAATACAGTAGATGGTTTACTCCCTTCCTGGAAAACCATGTGACACCACTGGCTTCTGCACGAGTGAACAAAGTAATAGCTAAAACCTACTCACTAAAAGTCTCATCCTTTAGACCTGCTAGATGCCTCTGGTGACATCATCAAGGCTTAAAGACACAAACCTCCTTATGCAACTCCTGTCCGATCAAAAGGAGTCCACTGCTTTCTATGCATAGAGTTAAGTGCAGGTAGAAGTTACACATACAGAGCGCAATATTCAGAAAAGCAGCGGGTGGACAACTTACTAGGTTAAAGTTACCCACATAAATTGTCAGGGATAGTCAGTGGAATAAACGTCCCTCCAAATAAATATACCTACAGAAAATTATTTGGTTATAAGACCCGGACAACTTTCAAACCTAACCGGTATTGTTTGAATATGTGCACAAGTTCATTTTGAAAATCCTCGGATAATTGGGCTGAGTACACACACACACATTACTTCACATAAAGTTACACCAGCTTTTCGGAGGGGATAACTTACACAGAGTAACTTACTTGTTACTTTTAAGGATAAAAAAAGTATGCAAGTAAGTTTCAACTGCATCCCATTTCTAGCCCCCTCCCCCCCGGAATGCCTCACTGCAGTTCACATAAAAGTTTGCAGGTGCCTTTATATGCACAGCATCTCAGACTATTTTAGTGCATCCATTTACATACATAAAACTTGGTTTTAAGAGTGTAATTTAAAAAAAAAATGCTGTTTTATGTACATAAATGGTATTTTGGAAAATGACCATGGGATTGCATGTATAAAAGTATGAGCGAAGGTGATTGCATGCATACTTTACCATGTACTACAAAGAGGCATGCTCGAGAGCAAAGTGTGTATTTTTGATTGTCAAAAGCATGCGCATAAATGTTTACGTGAACCTCTACACCTGCTTCTTAGCAGGTATAAATGTGCACGACTATTACACAGTCATACACCCAGTCCTGCTAATTTTCAAAGCATGCTTACACATGAAAAGCTGTTTTGAAAATTCCTTCAATATAAAATTGTAGGCTTTAAAAATTACCCCCGTGGAGCTGTGTTTCACACTTTTGAGTCCAAGGTCACAGTAATGACTCATCAAAATGTGAGACACAAATGCTGTATGAAAGGTAGAGGATTTGGTACTGCCAATTGGGAATAGAAGTTTGGATTAATAGAGCTCACAGCAAATATCACAGCTTTTCCCCCATTGGTGGGCTCACAAGAGACTGTCCCACAAATGACGTGAATGCTGCAGTAAGCAGTAAGATTCTAGGCAAACCCATGTTAGAACTATAGGCGCACTCCTCTTCAGACTGCACAAGCTGGCTGAAATTGTTTCACCCCTTCATTAATGTACATATTCAAATTGCACTCAGGCTAAGTGCCCAGCTTGATATTTTGCAGACCAGCACCTTTCTGAATGTGAACCTTCTTGTCTCTTGTGATACCATCCAGAAGTGATTCAGGTTTGAGCCATGTGAAGCAATGATTACTGTCATATTGAAAGATTATCTTGCTTATGACATAGTTTCCATGTAAAGGATTAAATTATTTGTTCCCTAATAGTAACTTTGTTCACTAATAGTTTTAAATGTGAAAATTACATGGTTGGTTATAAACCTAATCAAATATTTTCACCACTTGAACTTGATACATTTCTGCAATGTAGTTCTGTGGGAATAAAGGTCAACAAGCAAATTGCAGATGGTACCATTTTTTTTGTGCTAACTCCATATATTTGTGACTTGCTCAGTCAGCACAGCTCTCAAAAGCTAGTCACAGATGTATTTAGTCCAATAAAAAGTTGGACTTGTTTGTGGCCCTTATTTCTGTACATTCAACAGAACAAACAGGGCAACCACAATATTTTCCTCAATGTACTTCTATAATTGAGACATCAGGGTTAGTACATAGCAGTTAAATGAATTATTTGCCTGTTCAATCTTATTGAAATATGAAGTCTTGTCAGTGGTGCAAAACATATGTTTGTTGAGAATCCATGAGATCTTCTGATTGATTGTGTTGGCATAGAAGCATGGAATTAATAAAACCCAATTTCTTTAACATTGCACTCCTTTTTTGGGTCAGATAGGAACTTCAAAACATTTAGGTGATTAAAGTCAGCTTTTAACTGTATAAATCTAATCATGTTAAAAACTCACACAGACTTTCTATCCCTCTACCCTGCCCTCCACCTTCCATCCCCCATCTAGCTAAAATCTTTCCTCACCAAATCACTGTGTACACAGATTTAAGTCAACAACAAAGGGGCTAGGTCGGAGCATGCCTGGGCTGGGCTTTTCAGATTTAGTACCAGATTCACTAACGGGTGGATTTTAAATGCCCTGCTCGCGTAAATCCACCCGGGGGCGTGTCGGGGTGTTTCGGGGGCGGGGCCGAACGACGTGGTGTTTCGGGGGCAGGACGCGGTGCCGGCCCGGGGGCGTGGTCGAGGCCTCTGGACCAGCCCCCCGGCGCGCCAGCAGTCCGCTGGCGCGCGTAGATTTACGTCTGCTTCTAGCAGGCGTAAATCGAGGGACAAAGGTAAGGGGGGGGGGTTTAGATAGGGCCGGGGGGGTGGGTTAGGTAGGGCAAGGGAGGGGAAGGTGAGGGGAGGGCAAAAGAAAGTTCCCTCCGAGGCCGCTCCGATTTCGGAGCGGCCTCGGAGGGAACGGAGGCAGGCTGTGCGGCTTGGCGCGCGCAAGGCTGCCCAAAATCGGCAGCCTTGCGCGCGCCGATCCAGGATTTTATAGGCTACAGGCGTATCTTATAAAATCCAGCGTACTTTTGTTTGCGCCTGCTGCACGAACAAAAGTACGCGATCGCGCTCTTTTTTAAAATCTACCCCTAAGGGTTTTTCCTCATAAACACAAAATGGGAGAAAAGCCTTCATATATCTGGCCTTTAGCCAGTTAGCACAACATCCAGCACTAACCAGCTAGGGATTCATTTACTAAAGGTTTTCTTCCATTTTGCTTCTATGGGGAAATTTTGTTTCTATTGAGAAAATGCTTAGTAAATAAGGCCCTAAGGGGGTCATTTATCAAACTGCTATATGGCATTTCCGCATGTGTTAAGGCGTTTTCGCATGCGAAAATGCCATAACACATAGTGCGATGCAAATTAGAAAAAGGGGAGGAGATTGGGGCGCGTTTTGTGGTTCAGTGGGCTGGCTTCATGATTTGCGAAGCCATATCGCACGGCTTTAATGCGTATTTTAACTACACCTTTCTCATTTGCGTAAAGCCGTGCGATAGGGCTTTATCGCGATTTGCGATGTTTTCGCAAATGCCGTTTTTTTAGTAGTTTTAAGGTTCTGGAGAGCCAGCCTAGCTATCAGGGCCCTCCTCCAACCTCTCTCTCTCACTCTCTCTCTCCCCCACTGCCCCGTGGTTGGAGGAGGGCCCTGATAGCTAGGCTAGCTTTCCAGAAGCTTAAAATTGCCCCCCCCCCCCCCCCGGTGGTCGTATGTAGGAAATACAATTCTGGCACTTATCGCAAAGTGCGAAAAAGTTATCGCAGTTTGTGCTAATACTTATGCGAAGCATTAAGATATCGCACTTTACGATAAACTGCCTATTACCATAAAACACGCCCCTTTTCCTATTGCATGCAATATTTAGTGCATTTTGATAAATCTAAGCCTAAATTTGTAAAGACAACTCTGCCCATTCAAAAGATGATTGTAATTCTAATCATACAAATTTTATGCAGTTAGATTTGACAGGATTTTCAAACCACAACTTTAGCTGATTAGCTGAAGCTGAATATCTGGACAAAGTCAACCAGTCAAAATTAACCAGTTACCTTTGCCATTGAATTGTGCTTTGACTATCTAGCTGGAAGCATACAGCTAAGCTTTGTCTTACATCTGGTTTTACTGCTTTTCATTATTTTATTTAAATTGTCTTACTTTTTATGAGATAAGGATAAAAAATGAGAACAGGGCATTTCATGATCCGGCATTGCAGTATGATTTCACCTTAATTCACATAATATTATCTGTTCTTCTTTAGGTGCCTAAAATCAAAGTCATCTTATAAAATTTGCTCTGAGGAAGCAACACGAGACAGATGAAGCATATTTACACATCTGCAGCATGTAAAAGATGGGCTGAATTGTCAGCGCCAGGAGGTACAGTAGTGACAGAATGCCAGCGGTTACTCTGATATCTAGGGTATCTGAGAAAGGTTGGTCTGGGTGTATGCCGACTAGAATTTAATACCTAAAAAAAAATCTCATTGAAATGAATATAATCAAGCATTTCAAGTAAAAACAGAAGGAAAGCCTTCAGAGTGGTTCCAGTCTATTTTTAAGAGGCCTCCATTCAAGATCTGCTATCAACAGAGAATGGCATGAGCACATTTCCTCGGGATTCAGTCTCCTCTACTTAGCAAGTGGAACTGACCAACTTATTATTATTATTATTATTTATTTCTTTTGTATACCGACATTCGATCGAGATATCACATCGGTTTCCAGATAACAGGTTGAATAGAGCCGGAACTGCCCTATTTTTACATTGTAACAAGATAACAGTTGATTAAACAATTAATATAAGGAACATTGTAACATATGGATAAAATTAAAATTAAATATTAAATGTGGGTATATAGAAGTGGCATATAGCCTATATACAATATGACTTGGTAGGAGGAGTAGGGTAATATTTGTAGGGATTTCTGAGGATGTACTGTGCAGAGTCTTGTGATAGAACATTTTAAGTACACTGAAATGTAAAGAGCATAATTTTTGATATATATATATAGAAGTGGCATATAGCCTATATACAATATGTACAATATGACTTGGTAGGAGGAGTAGGGTAATATTTGTAGGGATTTCTGAGGATGTACTGTGCAGAGTCTTGTGATAGAACATTTTAAGTACACTGAAATGTAAAGAGCATAATTTTTGATACCACATCATTTTTGTCTGTCTTATAAAGTATACTTATAACTGGCTACCTTGGTTCTTTCTCGATTATTGCAGAGAACCAAATAAAGACCATCTATGTCGGGGGTCCCCAAACTATGGCCCGAGGCCAGATTCAGCCCTTGGCTGAATTTCGTCCAGCACCCGACAGTAACAGCAGAAGGGGCTTGATCTGTCCCCCGATGGCAGCAACCAGAGCACATCCCCGCCACTACCACCAGCTCCGATACTTGAAGTCAGAAGTGCAAGTGGCAGCATGTCAAAGCGTCCAGGGCAGGGCAGGGCATGCCAGTGCAAGGCCGCCACTGATTGCCTGCATTATGCATTGTTGGCATTAGTGCTGCTTGGGCAGGAGGAGCCACTTGAGCCAAAAACAGGGAGAGAGCCTGCAGCATAGCCATAAGTAGTTTTCAGCTGCTGGGGAGAGTGGGGCAGGGTTCTGTGGGGATGCCAGGGAAAGCCAAGTAAGGATAGTGGTTCCTGGAGTTACCAACCATGCCGCAATCTCTTCTGAGATGTGTGGGAAGGGGCATGGCATTGTCCCCTAAGGATGCAGGCTCTGGAGGCATAGAGTGCAGAAATCCTTATTATTATGACCTAGATATCAAGTCCAATTGTCTCTCCCTGGATTAGAGTCTCCAGTGGGGATTTTTTTGCTCACACCATGAACCTGGCATGATGTAAGAGAGGGGCGTGAGAGAAGGGGAAAGGGAGGAAGGGATAAGAAAGGGGAAGAAAATAGAGAGGCAGCAAGATTGCATGGGAAGAGAGCAGGAATGGATTTAGGATCTTGCTACCCTGGGGCACTTTTGCTGCTTTCATCATCACCCCTCTCCCCACTACCTCCTGTAAGGGTCTGTTGCAGGGTAGCAGAGAGTTGTGCTCTGTGTATGAGATTCATCAGAGCTGAAAGATAGCAAACCTTAGTCATCCTGCTGCCCCTAAATGTTTACCACTCTAGACACAGGCATAATAGGTACCTATTGATAAATCCAAGGTGGGAGGCGAGTGAGGGTGAGAGTGAGAGAATGTAACACACGCACACATGCACACATATAAACCCCTTCTTCCCACCAGCCATCTATCCATCTTTCCTGCCCTCTACTTCCCTAGCTGAGCAGATATTGGGGAAGAGGACAGGAGGCAAGGTTGCCAACTTTGGAGAAATCCTTCCCCTGCATCTCAAATCACCGAAAGAGACAAATCTCCTCACCCCCTCCCCTTCCCCCAAACTCTTCTCAGCAAACATTTTCAAGTCTCTCTCCCTCGTTCCCTCCCACCCAGCTCAGCAAACTGTAAGGAGGACCTCCCGGTTATTTGAAATGTCCTAATAATTCCCTCTTCCTAAGGTTTACATTTTAAATAAATTGAGAGTTCTACGAAATCACTGGGTATACAAAACGATGTTGGTCCAAATGTAAAATTCACTTTAGTAATCTTTTATGCATGAAAAAAATATTCTTTTTGACAAAACTGAAATTGATCACAATTGCTCTGTAACATAACACTCATTGCAGTTTACATCTATGCCATTAAAGAGGTTGCATAATGTTCTGTGTGTGAAAAAGACAAGAAATAGTAATCCATGATTAAGTACTCAAAAGAAGACACAGGTTCAGGACAGTATTCTACCCACAAAACTTAGAGGCAGAAAAAAAGAGGGTGTTTATAATACACATTTCTGCTCAATACGTCAGGCCCCAATGTAATAAAGTGCTCTAAGCTATGCACACATGACAGCACATGCTCATACCTGGGAACTCTCTGGATTTGGCTTGGAGACTCTGGAATTCTGATAAAATTGCAGGCTCTTCAGGGCAACACCTGAAAACTCTGGGTGCTGCTGCAGAAACAGGCCCTGAAGTAAAAATCACCTTAGCCACTCGGGCTGGAAGGAGGAGGAGTGTCAGGCCCACACAGGAACATGAAATGGCCAACATGGGGCCCCCATGGTAGAAGGAAGAAGAGAATGAGCATCGGTCCTGCATGGGGAAAAAGAAACAAAGGTAGCATTGGCTCTCACAGAAGAAGGAAGAAGAGGAGGAGTCTCAGCCCCATAGGTCTAGAGAAAGAGGATAGTGCTATGGCTGGAAGGTTGGGGGTGTAGAGAGAGAATGAGCAAGTATGGGTGTGAGAGGCAGAGAATTTAGTATATGTAGGCATTGTCTCAGTGTGCATGTGTGTATGTGGAAGAAGGAGGGAAGTGAGTGAGTGTGCATGTGTGTAGGGGAGTGTGTGTGTATATGTGAATGAGAGATGAGAGTAAGCATGTATATGATAATGAGCATGTATGTGTTTGAAAGATCATGAGAATGAACATGTGCATGGCTGGTGGAAGTTCTAAGTGAATTAGGCAGCCACCTAGAGCACCACAAGTTTGGGGTTTTCACCTAGTGCCCCGATTGGCCCTGATCAGCATCAGTCCTGCGAGGCTAGAAGAAAGAAGGACTGGAAGCAAAGCAGCTGAAGCCGGTTTGGTGCGATGCGAAGAAGATTTGCTGGGGCAGCAGGACCAGAAGGAGGAGCAGCATCCGCCGGGCTCACTCATCCCAAAGAAGCAGCAGCAGCAGCTGAGCTGCGCAGGCCGATGAAAAAACAGCATTGGCTGGACCCATGCAGACAGAAGACAAGAGAACTTAAGATGGGGAGCAGCAGTGGCCCGGCCCACGCTGAAGAAGCAGCAAGATCATGAGCATGTGCTGGATCCATGGGACTGGAAAAAAGGAGAACTCAGGAGGCTCAGCGTCAGTCTGGCAAGGAGCCTGAAGGAGCAGCAGCAAGGTCAACCTGTCCATGCAGCTAAAGACAGGAGTAGGAGCAGTATCGGCCCTGCAAGAAAAGAAAGAGGAGTGCCCCAAAGGCAAAGGATACCCAAGGAGGAGGCTACTGCTGCTTGTTCTGAGGAAAAAATAGGTAAATGAGTGTGAGTGTGTGTGCATAAGAGAGAAAACAAGTGTGTGTATGTGAGCATTGGAGAGAGCACATGTGTGTGAGAATATATAAGTGTGAGAGAGAGCATATCTGTCAGAGGGTATGTATGTGTTTGAGCGAGAGAAAGCACACGTGTATGTGTGAGATCATATCAATGTGAGTGAGCATCTGAGAGAGTGTGTTTGAATAAGCATGTGTGAATGTGTAGCAGTGAGCATGTGCGTGTGTGAGCAAGAGAACATGTCTGTGAGCAAGACAGTATGTGTATGTGTGAAAGAAAGCACTTGTGTGTGTGCGCGTGTGTGAGATAGCATGTCTATGTGAGGTAGAGTCTGAGAGAGTGTGCTTGAATAGCATATGTGAATGTGTGACAATGAGCATGTGTGTGAGAGAGCATGTTTGTGTGAGAGTATGTGTATGTGTGAGAGATAGCGAGCGTGTGTGTGTGTGTGTGTGTGTGTGTATGAATGAACATGTGTGAGTAATCAAGCATGTGTGTATTGGAGAGTATATGTGTGTGAGACAGGGGAAGTTTGTGCACTACCTCCCTTCCACTTGGCTAATCCACAACAATCTCAGGGTGACTGGAAATAAAAAGTTCCCAGGTATGGAAAGCAAAGAATTTTTTAAATCCTTATTAGTTTTAATTGTTGAGCGTTGATTGCTGTATCTGCATTTTTTAAATATTTTATTGGCATTTGGGAAATAATAAAAATTATATGAGTTTTTAATTATTGACTGTTATTCTGTTTATCAACTGTTTTGAAATATTTATTGTTTTTATTAGTATGGTTTTACTATTATTATGTTTTATATTTCTTGATTTTGTTTTATGTTTTCTGAAGAATGGTGTTATTTTGTATTTGCATTGTTGCATTGAATAAAACGTCTGACTTCATGTGATTTCCAGTTCAGTTCTTTTGTCTGAACATTTCTATTTATACTCTATGGTCTATTTATTCTGTTTTTGGCAAGAGTCTGTCTAAGTCCTTTTTTCTGCATAGTGCGCAGAAATCATGATTATGTCCCTAAAACATATTTTTTTGTGCATTAACCATGCTTTATGCATGTAAAACATGGTTTGTGCACAGAAATAATATCTTGTTTTCCTAAATTATGCATTGTGTGTATAAATATTAAATAATAGTTTACAAATCAGAGTTTGTGCATATTACTCATCATTTATGCATGCTATTCATGAGATAAATATTCAAAAGAAAACACCTAAGTAAGTTAGCAGGATAAGGCTTATTTGGCTAAATTACAAGGGATTTGGTGGATTGTACTATTTCCAAAGGGCACACAAAAATATTTATTTCTGGGGCTGACCCCATAGTTATATGTAACCAAGGCATGGGTCTGTTACGTGTCCCGGCCATGCTAGGCCCACGCCCGGGCTCTAACCACTAGGAATAGCCTAGTGGTTAGAGCAGTGAACTATGAACCAAGAGACCAGGGTTCGAGTCCTGCTGTTGCTCCTTGTGACCTTGGGCAAGTCATTTACCTTCCATTGCCTCAGGTACAAAAACTTAGATTGTAAGCCCTCTGGGGATAGAGAAATACCTACAGTACCTGAATGTAAACCGGTGTGATATCTCAATTGAGATCGAATGTCGGTATATAAAAATAATAAATAAATAAAATACTCACCCTAGGAATCCAGCTGCCAGCTCCGGTTCACCTTTGCTCGCGGCGGGGGGCAGTCGCCTCCACCCCCGAGCACCTACAGCCACCTCTGACTCCTGCGCAGTTCCTCTTTGTGACCGACACGTCTCCCCACGTGGGCCACGGAGTGATGCTGCCGCCCTGCTCCTCCAGACCCCAACTTAGCCGCATGAGTGCGACTTGTGCACTCTTAAAGGGGCCACGGCGGGAAAGTAGCCCGCGGCCCCGGATGATGACATCACTGAGCCTCTGCATAAAAGGCAGGGCCCAGCCACTCGTTCCCTGCCTTGGCAACAGGTCTCCACGATTGCTCGTGTTCTCATTGCTTGATCCTGGTTCCTGTTCCTGTCTCCTGTTCCTGCTTGTCCCTTCGTTTGTTCCATGTTCCCTTGGACTGATTCTCTGGTATTGACCCCCGCTTCGCCTGGACTACTCTTGGACTGATTCTCTGGTATTGACCCCCGCTTCGTCTGGACCGTGCTTGATCTGACCTTCTGGCTCTGACCTCGGCTCTGCTTCCGGTACTGTGCCTTCCTGCCGCCTGCTCTGACTCCAGCTTGCCTTAGACTCTCCTTGTATCCTACGGACCTGGCCTCTCAGGCTTCGGCCTATCTTTACCTGAACGCCCCCTGCTCTCATTTGTTCCTGTTGGCGTCTGGGTCTTTGGAACCCTGCCTCGTCCAGACCGTCTTCAGCCCTCCAATACCTCTGCTGGTTCCTGGCGTACCCTTGTCAATTGGGAGTCATCACACAGAGGCCCGCCTAAGTCCAGCCAGCCCCGGCACCCAAGAGCTCAACCTAAGGGGAATGTGGGCTGGTACCGGCGAAGCTCCAGTCGACTTCTGTCTCCTAGCCTGCTCCGCCACCCGACAGTGGGGACCCGTAGGACTTGCCCTGCGGGTAGCGTCAACCCCACCTTGGGCCAAGGGTCCACCATCAGTGCAACAGGGTCCTTAGTGTGCAGTGGAAGGCTATCTTTCTTGGCCCAAGTGGTGAAGTAAAATCCCTTTCAGCTTGTGTGTGTGTAATGTAATATTTCTCTCTTGCTGTGATGCTGGGTCAGACAGGCTGGACACAGTAGTGGGTTTTCAAAAAACATTTTCGGATGATTTTTCAAAACTGAAATCAATGTCCAATCAATTAATACTACGTCAACTTACAGCTGGGGTTACACAGATTAATGATTCTCTCTGGTGTATGTGTCCTTTCAGGTTCCTGGGTTGTGCTGAATGCATAAACTGTCCCAACAAATGCCAATCTCCCACCCCTCACCCCCATACACACCATCTCCTAATCTCTAAAAAAGTGTTATATAAATTCCCATCTCCACCCCTACGCTCGAAGCCCCAAAAGTGCCTGGAAAACCCAGGGTAGAGGAAAGGTCCTACTGCCTCCCACTGGACTGAATATTAAGTGCCAGTACAGCTGACAGATATCAGCACTTAGTATTAATGTGTTCACCACTCCAGGTAAAGCAGCTAATCCTCATTCAAAACTAAGTTCTGAATGGGGATTGGTCCCTTCCCTGTTGGTGAAAAGATCAATCCCCATTCACTGCTTACTGATAGGGAAGCTGCCAATCACCCTTCAGAATTCACTTGGGGATCCATTACTGCTGAGCCCGATTGGTTTGGGTTTTTTTCTTTATTTTAGTGTAACTCCTCATTAGCAAGTGAGCAATATCCCAAAGGGTCCATAAAATAATTTATTTCTGGGGCTAATTCTGACGCTTCCCCAATTCTCAGGGTCCCAAGGAATAGGTTCTTTCCACCGGGAAGGGGGGGGGGGATAAGGATACCCTTCTAAGTCCAATTATAGCTGGGTTTACACTGGTTTCTTTCACTTAACCACTGCACTTCCTTACTATCTCTCTCTCTGAGTATGAGTCCTTAATCTCAAAATCCTGGCAAGAGTCTTATCTCTGCTGAATTTAGGGAATAAACTTGTTCCAATTGGGCAGGGAAATCCTAGTAGTGAAGGGATCCCTCCTAGTCCCAGAAAAATCCTGCTTGAGGGTCAAAAGTACAGGGACTCGTTTACCCCAGCCTATGTCCTGTGTCCCCAAGTGATGGAAATCCCAGGAATGGGTCTCCAACAAGCTGGTTTTTTTCTCTCTTGTCCCAAGTACTCCAGATTCTTCCTACTGTGACCTCTCTTGAGGAAAGGTCTGCTGTGTAAAAGAACCAGGCTATTGCAGCCCAGCCCCAGTGTGAGGAGGGGGTGATACCAAATCTCCTGCCAAACAGAAAGGTATAATACTTTCAGAGTCCCAGCATTTCTTCTGATGTAAAACTGTCACTGCATCCCCTTCACTTGCAGGGAGAGGGGCTCACGACCTGGCCTCCGGATCCCACATCAGACTGGGCCAGGGCCTCACCTTAGGCAAATTACAAAAAAATATCAAATCTTCACTCAAAGTCGCTCTACAAAAAGAGGAGACAGATCCTCACAGGCAGGGGGTGGAATGAAAGGTATCTCCTCAATGAAATAATAAGTTAGGTTGGTAGGCCCTAACTTGAACAGAGATAACACAAACAGCTCCTCACTCTCCAAAAAGCCAAACCAAAAGACTACACTCACTATCCTCCTAGCTCGCCTCCCCCCCCCCCCCCCCCCCACTTCTGGACTGGGGAAAAAAACAGTGCAGCTATCCTCTAAGGGAAGTGCTGTAGGGAACTGTTTCTCTCTCTCCTAGCTGGTTAAATAAAGGGCAGGGATCTAAGGCCATCTGGTGGAGACCTAGGGGGACTCTACATTAGTTATTCATCTAACCTTAGGGCAGCAATTTTTCCAACCAAACACTGAAAGCCACTAAGCCGCAATGTTTTTTTGTGGGAGGGGTCCCACTATCCCATGGGGGTGTCGCTGTGATAGTGGGGCCGCTCCCCCCCAAAAAACATCTGGCATTAGGGCATATTCTTTTCTCTCACGGCCAAACACCGCAGGACAAAAGAACGCAGGACAAAAGAAAAGGACAAAAGAACAGGTGAAGAGAATCAAACCTCTCCTTCACACCTCTGACTTCCGCACAGTTCTACAAGCTATGATCCTATCCAAACTTGATTACTGCAACGCTATCCTCCTAGGATTACCAAAAAGTACTCTACAACCTCTACAGCTATTACAAAATGCTGCGGCACGTATCCTTACGAACACTCACCGTCATGACCACATCACACCCGTCCTTCAATCATTACTAGGGATGTGAATCGTGTCCTCGATCGTCTTAACGATCGATTTCGGCTGAGAGGGGGAGGGAATCGTATTGTTGCCGTTTGGGGGGGTAAAATATCGTGAAAAATCGTGAAAAATCGTGAAAAATCGCAAAACCGGCACATTAAAACCCCCTAAAACCCACCCCCGACCCTTTAAATTAAATCCCCCACCCTCCCGAACCCCCCCCCAAATGACTTAAATAACCTGCGGGTCCAGCGGCAGTCCGGAACGGGCTCCTGCTCCTGAATCTTGTTGTCTTCAGCCGGCGCCATTTTCCAAAATGGCGCCGAAAAATGGCGGCGGCCATAGACGAACACGATTGGACAGCAGGAGGTCCTTCCGGACCCCCGCTGGACTTTTGGCAAGTCTCGTGGGGGTCAGGAGGCCCCCCACAAGCTGGCCAAAAGTTCCTGGAGGTCCAGCGGGGGTCAGGGAGCGATTTCCCGCCGCGAATCATTTTCGTACGGAAAATGGCGCCGGCAGGAGATCGACTGCAGGAGGTCGTTCAGCGAGGGTTCCGGCGCCTCGCTGAACAACCTCCTGCAGTCGATCTCCTGCCGGCGCCATTTTCCGTACGAAAACGATTCGCGGTGGGAAATCGCTCCCTGACCCCCGCTGGACCTCCAGGAACTTTTGGCCAGCTTGTGGGGGGCCTCCTGACCCCCACGAGACTTGCCAAAAGTCCAGCGGGGGTCCGGAAGGACCTCCTGCTGTCCAATCGTGTTCGTCTATGGCCGCCGCCATTTTTCGGCGCCATTTTGGAAAATGGCGCCGGCTGAAGACAACAAGATTCAGGAGCAGGAGCCCGTTCCGGACCGCTGCCGTTCCGGACCGCCGCTGGACCCGCAGGTTATTTAAGTCATTTGGGGGGGGTTCGGGAGGGTGGGGGATTTAATTTAAAGGGTCGGGGGTGGGTTTTAGGGGGTTTTAGTGTGCCGGCTCACGATTCTAACGATTTATAACGATAAATCGTTAGAATCTCTATTGTATTGTGTTCCATAATGGTTTAAGACGATATTAAAATTATCGGACGATAATTTTAATCGTCCTAAAACGATTCACATCCCTAATCATTACACTGGCTCCCCGTAGCCTCTAGGATTATATATGAAGTACTCACGCTCATACACAAAGCCATTCATAACCAAGACATGCAATGGTTCCCAGAACATCTCCTGCTTCACACTCCGACAAGACCCACAAGAACATATCACCAGGCTAAACTCCAAATACCCTCTCCTAAACTCATGAATCATACCACCTTTAGAGAGCGATCTTTCATCATCGCAGGAACCGCCCACTGGAACAAAATGCCTTCCCAACTACGCCAGGAACCCTGCCACAAAAAATTCAAGCACAATCTTAAAACATGGCTATTCAAACTAGCTTACCCTGACTAACGAACTAATTCTCCCCAAAGATACGCCTTGACCGCCTGACTGATCCGCGACCTCTCCTTTTGCCCTCCCTTCCCCCCCACCCCTGTAGGTATTCTCCTCTTCCTCCCATCCATCTTTTACTTCCCCCTGCTAATTTTCTTCACTGTCTTGTTTTAACTCCCTTGTTAAAACTAACATGTACATTTGTATATAATTCCTGTATATAAGTCCTGTATTATCTCCTACCCCTGTTAACACTCCCCCTGTTAATGTTATTATTGTAAAGCCTGTTGCTAAGTTATGTTACATTGTGAACCGAGGTGATGTTTTGCAAACGTGCCTCGGTATATAAGAAACCTTAAATAAATAAATAAATAAATAAATATATGCAACTAGTGGCCCTTTAGGTGCGATGGCGGCCCCAATCTCAAGGGACCACTCCTATTTCCATTACACATATGGCAATGGGCCCCCCCCCCCCACCCTTCCAAAGGTTCAATATTAAATTAAAGACATTGGGGGATAATGCCTCCCCCATCAGGCACCCCCTTCTCCCAAAGGTATCCAAAAAAAGTAATTGGGGTTCAGTGGGGGGACTTCCCCCTCCCCTCAAAGGTAAAAAAAAAAAAAAAGTAATTGGTGTACAAGGAACCCTGCACCCCCAGGCACCCCCAACCATCCTCCTGCATCCCCTAAACCTGTAAAATTTGAGGAAGATCACGTGACAGGAGCAAAGTCAAGTCAGCATCATTTGGAAAAATGGCATTGACTGGGCAGACTACATAGGCCATATGGTCGTTTTCTGCCATCATTTTCTATGTTATAAGTTGGTTTATATAGTTCCACCAGTGCCGCCACCACTACACTGGGCAAGGCTGTCCTTAGAGGGAGTGAATCAGAGATTTGGGGAAGCCCCTCACTGCTATGGTAGCCCACTCCCCAATGTCCAACATAATTTCTTATTCCTCATGAGGACTGGTGGGGCAGAAGCTGCAGCAACCAATGTGTGGAGACGTCTGTGCCAGGCCAGAAGCTATTTTTCTCTCTCTCCCTGCTCTTTAAGCTCAGAGGTATCCCAACTGGACCTGACTTGCCCCCTTCCTACCCAGGTCAGCCCTATCCTTGAGACACAGTCCTGGTCTGGAACTAAAGAGACACAGGTTATGTAAGAACTTTTATGAATAAGGCATTCTTGATCTCAATATACAGGAATTTCAATTTTACAAAGTGAGGGACCTATTTACTAAGCCATGATGTTTTATTGCGGGAGGGGAAAAATATCACGAAGGGGTGGGTCTCACGGTATTATGCCCCTCACCGACAAAATTTTGCAGCAACATCATCCTGTGATAAACAATTAATGTGGCAGAGAGGGGAAACATATGCAATGGCATTCCCGTCACCCAGGGCTATCATCAGCATAAAGGGCCAAGAGGCGCAAACTCCCCTCCCCCCAGTGCAAAAATGACTCCCCAAAGGTCAGTTTAAATCCCCACCAACTAGGAAGATGGTTCATCCCCCAAAAGAAAAAGAAAATGTTTAAATACACAGCAATGCCCCACTTCCTTACCCTAACCTCTCCCATTTGTCCAGAAATTCCCCTCTGGATGCTTCCAGGGAAAAGCATTAGATGCAGTCTGTCAGTGGGACCCTGGCATGAGGCATGGGCTTCCTTTTCAAACAAAAGATCTGCATAGAGGGCAGTGGCGCCATTGCAGGGACCAAGAGAGCACCTTGACTCACAGTCCCAGTGATTACACTTCAAACAGGAGGACTATAAGAGAGGAGAAGGAGGTACAGTGTGCTGGTTTACAATCCCCACACTTACTGCAACTGTTCCCTGATAGCAGCCAGGCACATCTCATGAGCTGCTCATTAGCTGCTTTGAAACAGAAAAGATGTGAATCTGCAGGAAGAGGGAGGGAGGGAATGGAGATGGAGCCACACAGGGAATAAGGTACAGAAAAAAGGAATGAAGGCTTGACAGGGGTGGGGAGGAAATAGCGGACGAAGAAGCAGAAGCCTGCGGAGATGATAGCAGTGATGGGAGGGTTAGGAGTAGAAGAGGAGAGAGTAAAGACCATCTCAGCCTCACGTTTTGGAGAGGCTGAATTGGCAACCCTACAGTCGTGGAATCAGTGGCATTTGAATTCATGCACTCACTTGCGTCTTGGACATCACCCACAGTTTATATTTAGAATGAGGTTATGGTACTTTTGAAAAAATATTTCTCAACCATTACAAAGCAAACATCTCCAGTGGTCAAAACTGAAACAGCCTGGGGATGGCTGAAAAAAAATAAAACAAAGAATAACATTTAATAGCACAAACCTTATTGGCACCTACTCTCACACTAGCAAGCATAAAGGAGCAGAAAATTCTATTCTTTATAGATTAGTGATGGTGAAAATCTCCAGAAATGAATTAGAGCAGCAATGCTCTTGCAAGCAAGTGGAAGATGAAACAAATTGTCTGACACATATTTCCTCAAGAGTTAATACACCATTTTGCCACCCACTCATATATAAAAAGCCCACAAGCAATGATATGTTACCTTAAAAGCCACTCACAATTAATATGATTCCTTTCATCAACAATTTCTAAAAATTAATTTACGTTTATTTCTTAAATCGAAAAAAAGTAGAAAAAAGAATATAAAAACTAATTACAAAAATGATAATGTTCAAATTCATACTTTAACAAACATCTTCTCCAATTGACATCATGTAGATTATGAAAATAGATACCACACAATAATTAGTGCTGGGAGTTTTATATTATAGATCTCGTCTTGTTATTTATTGTGCCCTTTGGCTCTATAAAAGCATGCATGTAGACTGCACAATTATATAATTAAAGTTGAGAATCCATGAACATATTCAATCAGTTAAAAGATATAATAGACAGTTATTGCAAAACAATTTAAGAGATGCACATTAGGTAATTTACAGAATACTAATTTCACAGTTATTGGAAAGTTTAACAAAACTGAGCAAGGAAGTAATTAGAGCATAATTAAAGAAAAATATAATTTATTATATACTCTATGTTCAAGTTATTTGTAACTTTTTTATTTATGTCTATAAGAAATGGCAAATGGCACTGAAGTATATTTGTTTATGCTATTTTTTCAGTAAGTATGCATAAAATGAAACAAATTCTATTTTTGGCAGGAGAGGAAAGGTGTGCACTTATAAACTTTTCAACCCCTCCCTGTCTCCTTGAAGTTGGCACTGCAAACTGAAAAATGTTGCTTCCTCACTGAGACCAACCTAACATTTTGGTTATTCAAGAAAAGGCTATTGCAGCTGAGTCTGTCACAGCACACTCAAGAAATCCATTTGGCCAAGTCAACAAATATACAAATTTGCAATGACTACAGATCAAATTGCAGGTTAACTCTAAAAACATCAAAAACAAACTTCGCGTGATCATGTTTCCATTCACACAAAAGATTTATAGTGCTCTAAAAAGGGTCACTTCAAGCACGTCTGCTGCCAAGATGTCAGGGAAGGAGCACCAAGATGTCAGGGAAGGAGCATCATATAAGATGGAATTTAACTCAGAAATTCCTTTCATTCTCCTCTTGCAAGAGATTTACTAAGTTTTCTAGTCTCAAACATTATCCAAAGTTATAATCATCATGAATCTTGCTACATGACTACAGCAGAACATGAGTGCTGGAAAATCTTGTGTTGTCAGTGTCCAACATGGCACATACAAAACTTTACCGCAGGCTTACCCAGACTAGTCACTTACCACCCCCATTTTCTTGCTAATCCGCCTTGGTGAACTGTATAAAAGTTTGTATAAAGTTTTTGTTACTCCTTCATGTTAATTGCAGTACATTGCTTGTTATTTTGCATTGTTATTTGCATTTCTCTCCTCTTTGTTATGTTTCCGGCTACCTCTCGGCCTCTATCTGTTCTTTGCCCCTCCCCCATTTCCTGTTTTATGTACTTTCCACCTTTTTAGTCCAAATGTAAACCGGTATGATGTTTCCCACTAATATCGGTATATAAAAGCTTCAAATAAATAAATAAATAATATTGGTCACAAGTGGACACTGTGAAAGCCTCCCTAGAGAAAACTGGTTCAAAGCTTTTCATCATATCAAGAGTCAAGAAATTCCACAATTCTATCTATGGTTTAGAGTTAGAGATATGAACAGATCATAAGCTGCTGTTAAGGTTACTTGGCAAATGTTAACTGATATCTCCCTAAATCCTTCTTTGGAAGTTTTTTATTAAATGCATGTAACTATAATCTACAACTGAGAAATCCATCAGGAATGTTGATGCCCTGTACTAATTACCACTGATGTATCTAGAAATCAATATTTTACCATTACCTGAAACTTTAATACTAGAATCAATGCCAGGACCATTTCTAGAAGTAAATGATATAACAAAGATTACATGAAAAGACCAGGTATTGTCACATGTCCTCAGCCCACTGCAGATGGGATGCCCATTTAGAAAATGGAGGAACACATTACGTTTTTTTTACCTACTGAGATGATGAATTCTCAGCTTATAAGGAGGTCTTCATTAGAAAGTTGCATCATTGTCTTAGAAAAGGAAGACTGAACATCTGGTTCTGTAGGCTATGCATCCAGAAAGAAACAATAAAAATGACTACACTATGAAGAAATGCAACACATATTAAAGCATGTGCAATGCACCTTTAAAGTCAACATTATACTCATGGAAAGTCAAAACTATGGTAAGACTACACACACATAGACTTCATAAACCTATTCCAAGAATACATGTTCTTCATGGTGGCTGACTTTCTCCAACCGGTTAGAAGTCACCCTGGTCAGGACAACGTCTGAAAATGCAACTCTCAGCAAGTAACTCCAGCTGTTTACAGTACACAGAATTTCAGCTGTCATCATCTTGAATAATGAAGTTCTGTTTATGTTTGAACAATTAAAGACATGGCTTTGTGAACCAAAATCAGATTTGTCATGCAACCATTGTACCATTGCACACTGCAGGACAATCAAGCCAAGCAAATAGTACAGATGACCAAAGAGTCACTGAAGATAGAGATTGGCTGAACCACAGCAATAGGATGAAATTCAGCACTCGTACTTAGATTGCCTAAACACAGACTGGGCTGCAGATTTAAAGAGAAGTAAGCTTCTGCTATGGAGGAGAAGTCATCCAAAATACAATGAAGTTTAAAACGGACAAGCTAATTGTCACATGTAACTAAAGTTATGAACCAAAGTGGATGCCAACTACCTATTTTATACGCCAAAAAATATGTGATGGATTGATTTAAACAACTGCATAATGTAGAGGGTGGTGTGTTGTGTATTTATCCCAAAATGTTATGCTAGTTCCAGTTGCTATGTGGCAGCAAAGTGTATTCTAGTTAAGACTACAATACTGTGGCTAATGTACTTCCTCCTGCAATGGGACACTGTCTCTCAGTATGTCTGAATTCAGTCTTGTCTGTGATGTACTAAACAATTTTCCCATAGATACAAAATAAAAATAAAAAAATTCTTTAGTACATCTGGCCCTTAACATATTTCTCTACACCAATACTTCAAAAGCATGTTCTTATTTATTTATATAGGTCTCTACAACACTATCCAGCTGGACCCATGGGCCTGGCCCCCATCTTTCCCCTGTTATCGCATTCCCACCTCCCCCAATCCCTATTCCTGCTAAGAGTTTTGTTCATACTGTGCCCCCCCCCCCCCCCCCCACACACACACACACACACAAACACACACAGTTGGACACTAGATGTCCCTAGAATTCCACAAACCAGATAGAAGGAAATCCACATTTCAGCTCCTCCTCCAGAGGCTGCTTGAGTAGATGGAGCTTATACTATAAGTAGGGGCTAGGATAGAAGAAGGTGTGGCATTTGAGTTTAGGTTTTGTAGAAAGAGGAGCACTTTGAGGATATTTTTGGAGAACGGTCTTTTCCAGGCACTACCTGCTTGTTAAGCATCTACCTCACATGTAACTAAAGTTATAGAGACTTTATTGAAGAAGATTTCCTAATTATGAGTTATTTTTCTGGAGTGCAGCCTGGATTTCTCTGAGAGATGGCCATCCCCCGTAGCCAGAGGCCAGGACACTGAAAACCTGTCAGCTTCCTTCTAGGTCAGAGAAGGGCTGAAGTGACAGTATCACTGCAGGAAGTGTTTTTAGTACAGTTAAGTAAAGTATTTTTTTTCCTCCTTTTGTTGCAAGGAGGTTTTTGTCACCCTTCCTCTCACTTGGAGACTGGGCAGCGTGCCTGATCTCTGGCATCAATAGGCCTTTCCTTTTTGAAGATCACAAAGAACAAAGTTGAGAGGAAGAAGGAAGAGGACCAACACTGGAGACCCATCACTGGATCTACCCCCAGGACACAGGCACAGGCTGGATAGAAGGGAACAACTAGAGCTCTGATAGGATTGCTTCATATTTTAAGGGAATCCTAAGGAGAACAGGATTTCTCGCAAAGATTGAACCTCTTATACACTTACTTCAGGAGTGTTAGGAATCACCCCAGGAACCTGAGTCATCACCACATACACAGAGAGGAGAGACACCCAGCTGTAATATCCGTTTATTTGCAAATTGGACATTGATTCAATTTTTAAGATAATCGGTAAATGATCTTTTGAACACCCAGACCTGTGTCCTGATTCATCTGTTCCCAGACAAGCATCATCACAGCACCATTTCAGATAAACAAATACACACTGATAAAGGAAGCACCTCACCACCTGGGCCACATGCAATAGCTTTTCCCCACAGAAATGACTCACCCCTGGGTTACAATTATCAGGAGGGGACAAGTGGCAGCGAAGCAGCCCCATAGATATAAAAATACTTTTGTGTGCCCTGAAGGATCTTGCCCCTTCAAAGAAAAGGGTTACAATATCAAGAATGACCAGAAGACTCTGATTTGGAGAATGACATCTTTTTATTTCTATTTCTACATTCTAAATTCTCATAATAATAAACTGGGTTCATCTGGGCTTTTACATAAATATCATCATTAGCCACACACAATTTTAGTGCTACCAATGGAGGAGCTATCATTCTTATATGCTGAGGAACAGGAATTTGTTTTGCATTTGTATTTTATTAAAATTTGTTAATCGCTGATGCCTAAGCCCTAAGCGATATACATGACAATCTACAAATAAAATAAACGCATTTAAAACAAACCAGATAACATAAACAATCTACATAGACAACAAGGCAATCACAAACAGGCTGATACAGTTTTTGACGCGCTAGCTTTACCCCTTATTCAGTAAGGGATAATAGTGCGTCCAAAACTCGCGTCCAACCCCCCCCCCCCCCCCCCTCCCCCCCGAACCTAATAGCACCCATAACAGGCAAATGCATGTTGATGGCCCTATTAGGTATTCCCGCACGATTCAGTAAGTAAAATGTGCAGCCAAGATCAAAGGTAGGTGCTAATTTCTCCGGGCACCAGGAAAGTGCACAGCAGTAAAAACTGCTTTTCTGTGCACCCTCCGACTTAATATCATGGCGATATTAAGTCGGAGGTCTCGAAAGTTTAAAAAAGTAAAAAAAAAAATTGAAATAGGCCCGCGGCTCGCGGGTTGAAAACCGGACGCTCAATTTTGCCTGTTTCTGAACCCGTGGCTGTCAGCGGGCTCGAGAACCAACACCAGCAAAATTGAGCGTCAGCTGTCAAACCTGCTGACAGCCGCCGTTCCTGTCCGAAAAGAGGTGCTAGGGACACTAGCGTGTCCCTAGCGCCTCTTTTTACCGCCGGGCCTAATTTAAATAAATTTATTTACTGTATCGCATGCACAGGAGAGTGTCCTGTGCGCATGCTGGGAGAGCTGGCGCTCGCCGGCTCTCCCGCATTTTTTACTGTATCGGCCCGAAAGATTGTCAACAGTTAATCTGCAAGTTAGAAGATGTTATCATCACAGAAAGTAATACAAAGGCCAATCTCAGCAAGAACAATTTAAGGAATGTTTTGAAATTTTTTGTACATTCCATGAGTCTTACTGCTTCAGGTACAGTGTTCCATATTGAAGGTGCAACCGCAGAGAATGCACAGCCTCTTGTCACAGACAATCATGCTGCTCTCTTTGCTGAGATCAAAGAGTCCATGTTGGTTGGTAAATCCATCGCAAAAGGTTTATCCAGGGCAGAGAGTTAACACTGGAATAGTCCAACCTCCCCTTATTCTTATTTCGTGTTTATGATTATCACCGGGTAAAGAGGGCTCCAGCTGAGCCATATATGCAAAGAATAGCCAGACTTCTACCCATTTACAAACTTTTGCCTATATGTTTATTAACAGTAAGGAGACACCCCCATCCCAGCCATGAAAGCAAACAATGGCCAGATTTCCACCTATTTTCAAAGCTTTCCTTGTATGCATAAGAGTAAGGAGGAGCCATCTAGGCAGCAAAATCAGGAGAGAGCTAAGACCTTCCACCTCCCTGCATTTATTTGTTTATTCATTTTGCAGTGCACAAAGGGCCCTCCCCAGCTGTAGAAGCAAAAACAAGCAGACTGTCCCTGCCCTTCTCCAAGAGTCCACCTAAACAAACTAGTTATATAATATAAATAGCAACATAGCTAAATCAATATATTAACTGAAAGACATTCCCAGATAGGTAGGTCCCTTGCATGTACTTCTGGCTTTGAGCGGAAGGAAGAAGGGGGTAGGGGTGTGCATTCGTTTTCGATGTATTGGCAATCCGCAACGTATATGTCCCTATTCGTTATATTTGTGGGAAGCAAAAAGTATTGCGACTCCCCACAAATATAACTTATCATCTGTTTCATCCGTTGCATGGCACACGGCGTGCGTGCTTTTCTTCGCGGCCATTTGCAATCAGAGGATGCCATTTCGGTGTATCCAGAGCCAAAAACCAGCCCTTTCCTGTGAGTCACCAGTGACTCACAAGAAAGGGTCAGACAGGTTGGCACGGATACCGGAAAGCAGCGTATTAGCAATAACATTTTGTGAAATGCACTGAATGCAGCCAATCGCACTGTCATTCCGTGCTCGGTGACGATTTTCCTGATGACCCAGCACTGTATATACTTAAGCACGTGGCATGCCACGCACTTTCTTTGCAGGGGTCGTGTGGGGAGGTGGTCTCTGTGGAAGCAGGCTGCACTCAGAGCTAGTCTGAGTTCAGAAATCTCTATTGAATTGCTAGTTAGTAGGGAAAAAAAGCTATTTATTCTTTATTTGGCTGCAGTGCCTGTGCCAGCTAGCCCTGTTGTATTTTAAGCAGTTTATTTAGGTGATCTGAGACGGTCTTTCTGTGCCAGGGAGAGAAGCTGCTAGCAGTGCCATTTTGTTTCATTCACCCTCTGGGCTAGGCTGCAAGCAAGCACCATTTGGGTGTTGTGTCTGGGAGAGATATATTCAATTTTGCTAGAATTTCCATTGGAAAATATATTTCATCGATTTTCCTGCTGTGCCAACAATTCCAGCTTTTTTAAACTGAGTTTGTTTAATTCAACTCACTCAGTCTCTCTGAGCACTGGGCTTCAGTGGGCTGGCAGTTTAGCAGACTGAACTTTATTATTGGGACAGTCTGTGCAGTGAAATCCCCAGTCTGCCTCTTTTGTGCTTAAACGCAAGCTGTGTGTGTGTGCACACCACACACATTACATTAGTGCATAGCAAGGCACTGTGACAGTGGGCAGTGGGTAGTTTAACAGACTGAACTTTATTATTGGGACAGTCTGTGCAGTGAAATCCCCAGTCTGCCTCTTTTGTGCTTACAAGCAAGCTGCGTGTGTGTGCACACCACACACGTTACATTAATGCATAGCAATGCACTGTGACAGTGGGCAGCCAGTTGGCACTAGGCAGTGACATTAAATCCATAATGTCAGGGAAAGCTAGATGTAGTCGAGTGATTGGGACTGGCAGAGGAGGCACTTCAAAAGGCACTAGTGCCACCCCCCCATGAAAGTTAAAAAGGGACCTGTCACAATCTAAACTCTTTGGAGGGGCAGGCAGTTCCATCCAGAAAAAAAAATGAAATCTGACCATGGTGCATCACCATCGCCACTACCTGTTTCTGACCCTGTAGTTTTGGAGGTGAGGGAAGTGGAGGCTGAGTCATGCCAGACAAAATGTCAACACCCAAAAGCAGCAGGGGGACAGAAGTCTTGTCTAACACTTAGCGTTGACAATGTAGCACAGTCACTGTTTGCTTCTGATTCAGATGAAGAATCATATTGTGTGGGATTCTCATCAGAAACAGAAGAAGTAATAGCTTACGAAGCTTTAGGAGGATCAGTTAGTCCTGTCTTAGCCTCCACTTCAGTGCAGCAGGGGAGAGATGAAACTGATGATGAGGAGGAGGAGGAAGAGCAGTCAGTGCAGGCACAGAGGGTGACTGAGGCCCCTGGCATTGCTTCTCAGGGTGCACCCACTACTTCAGCTCCAGTGCCAGCTTCCACCCCCAAGGCTTTAGAGAGGGGAGGATCATGAAAGACATCTGCGATCTGGAGCCACTTTAAAGTGATGGATGACCCGCATTTTGCTTGGTGTAATTACTATGGCAGGGATATTAGCAGAGGCAAGCAAATGGAACATCTATCTAATTTTGGCATGACGTATCATATGAAGAGGCAACACCCAACAAGAGTACTGCCATCTGGGGATGGTGGCAGTACCAGTCAGGGGACCCCTTCCAAGCAGCGTAAAGTGCTTCAAAAGCAGCAGAGTCAGCCCACGCTCTCATCCCCTTCTAGCAGTCAGGTGGCAGGCCAGCAACCCCCTGACATGTGGCAGAAGCGACAACCCACCATGGAGGAAATGGGGTGGAGTGCGGTAACGCTATCCCGGGGTAGGAGGCAGGCAGCCTCAAAAGTTGTAACCAGGAGCTTTGGGGAAATGATTGCCCTTGATGAGTTAGTGGAGAATATGGGTTTCAAGCGTTTTCTGAAGGTTGTAGTTCCAAATTACAAAGTCCCTTCCAGAACCACATTTAGCAGAAAGGTCATCCCCAGCCTGTACAAGCAGTATCGCAGTCGCATGCAAGCGCTGCTAGCTAAGGCAGAGGGGAGAGTACATTTCACCTGCGATATCTGGACCGCCATGAATGCTGCACACTCTGACCTCTCCCTGACAGCACACTGGTGGGACCTGGCTGAGGCAGGGACAGGCAGCAGCTCTATTACTGAACAAGTATCAGGGTGGAGGTGGGCTTTACTGCACACCCACCTGACGGACCAGGCCCATACCGCAGCCAATATTCTAGCATGCATCAGACAGATGCTGGAGGGCTGGCAACTACACCAGCGAGACAGGAATCCTCAGACAGGGTTCTTTTTTCACAGACAATGGTGCAAACATGGTTAAGGCAATAAACGGTGGGCACTTTAAGAACATCCGATGTTTTGCACACACTCTGCACCTGGTAGTGAAGTCACCTCTGGGGTTGGATTCCAATGACAAAGAGAATGAATACCTGCATAGGTTAATACAGAAGTGCAGGAACATAGCAGCGCACTTCCACAGAAGTGTGAAGGCGGGGCAGGTTCTCCGGCAAAAGCAGACTGATTTGGAGATGCCTCACAAGCATCTCATTCAAGACATTGCCACCCGGTAGAATTCCACCTTTATGATGCTGGAGAGGTTAGTGGAGCTGCAGATACCCCTTCATGAACTTTCTGGTACAATGGACATAGGTGTGCAGAATCCCCTAAGGCATCATGATTGGTTAGTCATGAGTCAGCTGGTAAAAATCCTGCAGCCCTTCAAAGATGTCACGGAGGAGCTGAGTTCCAGAAGTGCCACCTTGGTTGACATCATCCCTATAGTTAATTTCCTGGATGAACATTTGGAGGCCTTTAAACAGGAAGAGGGGATGACAGTTGAGGTGCTGCATTGATTGGACGTTTTGCAGCAGCAGGTGGAATTAGATTAAGGCCTTTAACAGAACAGAACACATACATGCTCGCCACAGTCTGTGATCCCCATGTGAAAGGGAAACTTGCCCTACAGTACAATTGTATCTTATTGGTAAAGGACCTGCTTTTAGCAAAAGTCCGTGAACAGGAGCGCCATAGGCAGAGACATATTAGGTGTGAAGCAGAGGTGGAAACAGCGGGCACTTCAGAGAGTTGTGCTGCTAGCCCAAGCAGGAGCAGCACTCTGTCAGCGACAGATAGTACCTCCTCCTCCACTTCAGAAAGCCAAAGGCATGTTGCCCATAAAGATTCATCTGTTGTGCAACGGGCGAGAGAGAAAGCAGATGGCATGAGTGACTCTCAGCCCACCCAAGCAAAGAAGACACCAGCACAGCTGTCAGTGACACGGTATCTCTCAGAGCTGACAGAGAACATGCAGACAGATCCGCTGGCATATTAGGCACACAAGTCCAATGTCTGGCCACAACTAGCCAAAGTGGCTCAGTGATATCTGTCATGTCCACCAACCAGTGTGCCCAGTGAACATGTCTTTTCAATGACAGGGGATATCATGAGCCCTCACCGCTCAAGGCTGACAATGCTAGTGTTTTTGAAAGTAAACCTGCCTTTGCTTGGGTTTCCAAATTTTCCCTGTGAATGGCAAGATGTCCAGGCCGTATGTCCCTACAAGGGCCTGACCTCAAACACTGTGCATGTCCATCCACTGTCCAGGCCTTATGTCCCTACAAGGGTTTGACCTCTGGCCTCGACTGCTGTGCCTGCCCATCCAGGCCTTATGTCCCTAGGTGGGATTGACTCTGTCCTGTATTGCTGTGCCTGTCTGTCCAGGCCTTATGTCCCTATAAGGGTTTGACCTCGATTGCTGTGCCTGTCAGTCTAGGCCTTGTGTCCCTATGTGGGCTTGACCTCTGTCCTTGATTGCTGTGCCTGTCCGTCCAGGCCTTATGTCCCTAGGTGGGATGGACTCTGTCCTGTATTGCTGTGCCTGTCCATCCAGGCCTTATGTCCCTAGGTGGGATTGACTCTGTCCTGTATTGCTGTGCCTGTCCATCCAGGTCTTATGTCCCTACAAGGGTTTGACCTCGATTGCTGTGCCTGTCCATCCAGGCCTTATGTCCCTACGTGGGCTTGACCTCTGTCCTCGATTGCAGTGCCTGTCCGTCCAGGCCTTATGTCCCTACAAGGGCTTGACCTCTGTCCTCGATTGCTGTGCCTGTCCATCCAGGCATTATGTCCCTATGTGGGCTTGACCTCTGTCCTCGATTGCTGTGCCTGTCCGTCCAGACCTTATGTCCCTAGGTGGGATTCACCTCTGTCCTCGACTGCTGTGCCTGTCCGTCCAGGCCTTATGTCCCTAGGTGGGATTCACCTCTGTCCTCGACTGCTGTGCCTGTCCATCCAGGCCTTATGTCCCTAGGTTGGATTGACTCTGTCCTGTATTGCTGTTCCTGTCCATCCAGGCCTTATGTCCCTAGGTGGGATTGACTCTGTCCTCGATTGCTGTGCCTGTCCATCTAGGCCTTATGTCCCTACAAGGGTTTGACCTCGATTGCTGTGCCTGTCTGTCCAGGCCTTATGTCCCTACGTGGGCTTGACCTCTGGCCTCGATTGCTGTGCCTGTCCGTCCAGGCCTTATGTCCCTACGTGGGCTTAACCTCTATCCTCGACTGCTGTGCCTGTCCATCCAGGCCTTATGTTTCTAGGTGGGATTCACCTCTGGCCTCGACTGCTGTGCCTGTTCATCCAGGCCTTATGTCCCTAGGTGGGATTGACTCTGTCCTGTATTGCTGTGCCTGTCCATCCAGGCCTTATATCCCTACGTGGGCTTGACCTCTATCCTCGACTGCTGTGCCTGTCCATCCAGACCTTATGTCCCTAGGTGGGATTGACTCTGTCCTGTATTGCTCTGCCTGTCCATCCAGGCCTTATGTTCCTACAAGGTTAGACCTCGATTGCTGTGCCTGTCCATCCTAGACGAACAGCCAAAAATAGGCTGCAAATACTTCCCCCATTGACTTTAATGGGAACTGGAAAACAAATGCACATATCAACGTATCTGGACACCATTGAACGAATACAACGTATCTGGGCCCTGACGAATGCGTATCCCGAATCCAACGAATACTTTCTGGCTGCACATCCCTAGAAGGGGGTTTGTCCCGGGCCATTCAGTAGCAAGCATGTTGTGTTGTGCCCATGGCCACATTAACAGTGTGGCGACTTGGTGTCTTTCTATAAAACTCCTGGGTCCGTACAGGTAGTCAGCCTTCAGCATTTTTTCTCCTGCTGCGAAAAAGATAACTGGCCCAAGCTCAGGAGACATTCAATTATATCCCACTGAGGTTTACATCTGTACAGAAATGTTTTACTCACCTTTGAATTTTATAGAATAGAGGATGTAATTAACCCAAGCAATTTTGTGCAGTACCACATGCACTGATGGCATTATGTAAATTAAATAATAATCAGATGCACAAAATATAGCCAACACATTAAGCATCCGATATATTTCTTTTTTGTAACTTTGTACCTTTTTCAAGGCAGCTCCAAAGATACTCATATGAATTTATGTAAGGACAGTCATAACACCCGTGTACTGCTGATAGGCATATGCATGCACACCTTTTTAGTACACTGGGTCATTCACAATCATAGGTCCCTGAATTGAGCAATATTTGAGAAAACATTTTTAAATTGCAGATAAAAGGTAAAATGTCACGTCCCTTTCACTCAAAGAATGACATGGCTTAGCTATGTCAACATTTATATGAGTATCTTTTAGTGCTGCTTTGAAAAGGATACAGAGTAAAGTTATAAAAAATATATATATCAGATGTTTAATGTGTTGATTATATAAATAATAACAGCAACAACAAGAATATTATCACTGCTCAAATGTAATATGTATTTGAAACTTGCAAAAGGTGTGTCAGTTTGCATGAATTCCAAACTTTCAGCGGTGAAGAAGGATTGTAATTTTTTTGGCAATTAGAAGTTGATTCTTGTTAAAGCTCAGAAGTAATCACAAGTCCAGCAACTTGACTTGTACTACCTATTATCATAGAAAGCAATTGTCAAAGGAATTTGCCTAGGTAAGTAATTGCCCAGGCTGAAAATTGCCCCTTCCCCCCAAGTGGTCACAAGTGAAACAGCCAACATAAATTTTATGCATGATAAAAAGAAGCAGAGCTGGAAGGAAGGGAAGGTAAAATACATGCAGGAATTTCATTTTGAGATCTCCATGAGCTCTTTGCACCTGATATAAAGTTAATACAAAGTTCATAAGTTCTTGTGTACCCTGCAGTTTTCACAGCGCATATTTTTGTACTAGGAATGTGCAGCAAACTCATTTCATTTCTATTGGTTTTTTTTTTGTTTGTTTGTTTTTAGGAGGACTGGGTTTTATTTTGTTTTTTTGTTCATTTTGGGATTTGTTTTTTTTTTGTATGTTTGTTTGTTTGTTTGTTTTTAGGAGGACTGGGTTTTGTTTTGTTTTTTTGTTCATTTTGGGGTTTGGTTTTTTTTGTATGTTTTCATTTTCATTTGTTTTTTAGTTCAGTCTTTTTATTGGTTTTACCAAAAATATAAATCAAGAACAAGACATTAGAACCAAACAGAAAGATCATACATAGCAATCATTTAACCAAGGTAAAAATTAAAATATATATCCATATAATCATTCAGTACATAGACCACAATAGGGTGAGAATAATAACAAAAAGAACATTAAATAATCAGAACATTTTCCAGCCTAACCACATTAAGGTTTATGCTATAACTAATCTATGGATCAGGTTGACATCTATGGCTTCGCTTCCCTGGCATCAACAATCTCTGGCCAAATAACCTCTCCTTCCACAATTGAAACAAGTTTGGAAACCTGGAGGCTGTGACCTGAGTACAGAACCAGAGCTCTCCTGCTTTGTCTGTCACTTCCAGTGATTTATCCACGGTGAGTCCTGGCTGCCAATGCAACCAATTTCACATGGATCGGTCCAGCCCATCCAGGAACTGCTGTTGGAGGTCATGATTGGCTACCTCAAGGCCTGTCTTTGCCTCTGGTTGCAGCCACTTCCTTCTGACATCTTTTCGCTAATGAAAAATGCTTCATGGCATTTCTTTGGACTGTAGGATGCTTCTCCAGAATTGTTGCCAGTATGTTTCCGTTGCATAGTTTGCTCTTTCCAGGATGGCGGTTTTGATATCCAAATAGCTGGCTCTGCCATCCGGATTGGCAGCTTGAAAAGCAGCTTGGATCTTGCCGGTAAGTAGCTTTGCCAAGTATGTGGTCCAGCTAGCTTCTGGCCAGCCAGTCATGCGGGCAGTTCTTTCAAAGTGCTTTAAGAGGACATCCAGGTCTTCCCTGACTTCATTTTAAACAGCACTGGGGGTTGTCTGTGTTGTTGCAGCTTGCATTGCTTGGGCTATCTGTGTCAGCACCCCTGCTGCTGGTTCAACATTCCCAGATGCTGGCCATAGTATTTGTGTAGGGTTTTACCCCGTTTTTGAAGCTGTTTCTGTCCATCTGTGAGGGCCTATTTTAAATCGCTTCATGTTAGTTAACTAGCTCCAGTCACACACAAGCTTTTTTTTTTTTTTTGCAGGGCTCTGCCCTGTTTAGAAGTACATATATAACAAAATGTTCCCTCACGGAGGAACCAAAACATATAAATCCTACCTGTTTAGCTCTGACAGCCTGCTGTAAAATAATCTCCAGCCACAGTTGCAACCAGGCCCCAGGAAAGAAAGCAAAAATGTCCCTTCTTTTCTCTTTCTCTTTTTGTCATGGTTCTTTATCTGTACAAGGTTTAGAGCAGAAATCCCCAAATTGACACCATATCTGGCATCACGAGTGACTGGCCAGAGAACAGACTCGGACTGGAGTCGGGTTGTTTTCTCATAAGCTTTTTATTAATCACTGAATAAAAATGTAACAAAAGCAGTTCTGCTTACCTTAGCAGTTCTCAAACAAAAGGCAGAAGTATTGGACCTCCCTAGGCTCTGTCTGAGGCTCCCTTGTTCTCCCTGGGCTTAGCTTCTTATGCCCTCAGAGTGGAACTCCCTTCTTGTCTGTGTTTTAAGGTGGACCAGATTAAATGCCTGGTCTCAGGCTTTTAAGGAGGGTTTAACATACATTTCTTCACACACACACACGTTATTGGTTAATGACATACATTAATTGGGCAATAATGCATGTTATTGCAATAATGCAGTTTAGTAAATATCCCTCTACATGATTACATGTAGATATTTCTTTTTAAAATATATATAGGGGTTTGAGAAGAGTGATTTATTACATGAGATTTTGATGAGAAATTACATGAGAAGAAGTAGTGTTGTAAAGTCTCACATAATATCTCGTCTGTACTTTCAGGTACCTAGTTATGATGAAGGTCCTGATTATCTTTTCTAATCATTTCAGTGCTGATGATCCTCTAACATACAGTGACTCCAGACTGCTTGTAATGATACTGGCTGCTAGGCAGCCTCCTGCCAGCATGGGCCTTCAGTGGGCCTCACTCAATCCTGCTCTAGCCTCTGCCTTAAAAACTGCATGACCCAGCAAGGCCAGCTCTGGATAACCCTCCCTCACTCTTAGTTTGGGACCTCACTATTGAATCGCCTTGACTCCTTGCTTTGGCCCATCTTGCATTTTCTTTGCCTTGCCTTGTTCATGTGTTCCTGCTCTCTTAGGTCTCCCAGTGGCCTAAACCTTGTCCTTCTTCCTGTTAGAGGCCTTCTTGTGTTGTTCCTGTTTGTCTATTTCCCTTGTTCCCTGTGAGCCTCCCAGTAGCCTTCCTTGTCCATGTGTTTCCCTGTATTGTCTGTCCTTGTCATAAGAACATAAGATACTAGGGATGTGAATCGTTTTAGGACGATTAAAATTATCGTCCGATAATTTTAATATCGTCTTAAACCTTTATGGAACACAATACAATACAGATTCTAACGATTTATCGTTATAAATTGTTAGAATCGTGAGCCGGCACACTAAAACCCCCTAAAACCCACCCCCGACCCTTTAAATTAAATCCCCCCCCCTCCCGAACCCCCCCCCCAAATAACTTAAATAACCTGCGGGTCCAGCGGCGGTCCGGAACGGCAGCGGTCCGGAACGGGCTCCTGCTCTGAATCTTGTCGTCTTCAGCCGGCGCCATTTTCCAAAATGGCGCCGAAAATGGCGGCGGCCATAGACGAAAAAGATTGGACGGCAGGAGGTCCTTCCGGACCCCCGCTGGACTTTTGGCAAGTCTCGTGGGGGTCAGGAGGCCCCCCACAAGCTGGCCAAAAGTTCCTGGAGGTCCAGCGGGGGTCAGGGAGCAATTTCCCGCCGCGAATCGTTTTCGTACGGAAAATGGCGCCGGCCATACGCGTATGGCCGGCGCCATTTTGCGTACGGAAAATGGCGCCGGCAGGAGATCGACTGCAGGAGGTCGTTCAGCGAGGGTTCCGGCGCCTCGCTGAACGACCTCCTGCAGTCGATCTCCTGCCGGCGCCATTTTCCGTACGAAAACGATTCGCGGCGGGAAATCGCTCCCTGACCCCCGCTGGACCTCCAGGAACTTTTGGCCAGCTTGTGGGGGGCCTCCTGACCCCCACGAGACTTGCCAAAAGTCCAGCGGGGGTCCGGAAGGACCTCCTGCCGTCCAATCTTTTTCGTCTATGGCCGCCGCCATTTTCGGCGCCATTTTGGAAAATGGCGCCGGCTGAAGACGACAAGATTCAGAGCAGGAGCCCGTTCCGGACCGCTGCCGTTCCGGACCGCCGCTGGACCCGCAGGTTATTTAAGTTATTTGGTGGGGGATTTAATTTAAAGGGTCGGGGGTGGGTTTTAGGGGGTTTTAATGTGCCGGTTTTTCGATTTTTCGATTTTTAACGATTTTTCACGATATTTTACCCCCCCAAACGGCAACAATACGATTCCCTCCCCCTCCCAGCCGAAATCGATCGTTAAGACGATCGAGGACACGATTCACATCCCTAAGATACTGAGTCAGACCAAGGGTTCATCAAGCCCAGTATCCTGTCTCCAACAGTGACTAATCCAAGTCAAAAATACCTGGCAAGTACCCAAACATTAAATAGATTCCATGACACTAATGCCGGCAGCAAGCAGTGGTTATTCTCTATTGATTAATAGCAGTTTATGGACTTCTCCTCCAGGAACTTATTCAAATCCTTTTAGACCTAGCTATGTTAGCTGCCTTAACCACATTCTCTGGCAACGAATTCCAGAGCTTAATTGTACGTTGAGTGAAAAATAATTTTCTCTGATTTGTTTTAAATATGCGACTTCTCAACTTCATGGAGAGACCCTAGTTCTTATATTATCCAAAAGAGTAAATAACTATTTCACATTTACCCATTCAAGTTCTTTCATGATTTTGTAGACCTCTATATCATATCCCCCCCCCCCCCCCCCCTCTGCTGTCTCTTCTCCAAGCTGAACAGCCAAAACTTCATAAGCCTTTCCTCATAGGGGAGCCATTCCATGTTCTTTATCATTTTGGTCACCCTTCTCTGTACTTTATCCAGTGCGGCTACATCTTTTTTGAGATGTTGCGATCAGAATTGCACATGGTATTCAAGATGCAGTCTAACCATTGAGTGATACAGAGGCATGTTAGAGAAGTCCCACCAGCAACCAGAACCTGCAGGTTTAATCCATGGGGGAAGTTGCCAATAAGGTGAAGAACCTGACCTACTCTGCTCTATGACCTGCCCAAGTCCTGCTGGGGATTTACCCTTAACCAGCCTTCCCAACCCTGGCAGTATGATGAGGCCAGATAAACCCCTCAGGAGTGGTTCCAGGATTTCTCACAAACCCTGTAAGTCAGAGGTAATGTTTGCTCCAGAAATGTCTCAATTCAAAATTAATGCTTGTTGGATTAATGTATACAAGTCATGGTAATCCAGTGGAAAACCTGGACACTAGATTCCTAACCCTGATGTAACCTCTGACACAGCCTCTGGTATCCCCACCACAGCTCCAGCTCCTGTAGCTCTTCCAACTCCTATTCTCTTCTGGGACTGCAACAGGTGTCAATGTAGAAATCCGCTGCTGCTACTAGAGTATCTCAGGTGTGTTTTTCCCAATTCTGCCATGAGAGAGTGTAAGAAGTGCCAGTTTGTGAATACCTTATCTGAAGTAACCTGCCTCATTTGTTTTATACCTAAAGCAATTCCTGAGCTACTGACCCTATTTCCAGACAACTTGTTAACCTGCTTCACAAAAGTCTCAAGCTCAGTCTGAAACTATTTCAGCACAACAGAACCCTGAGGTACTAGAGCTCTGCAATCAAGCTTTACATATACAGTTCATGATAAAGAAAGCATGCATTGCTGACCCCACTATAAACAGCTTAAAAGCCAGGCCAGCTAAATCTGTTTAAACTTGTGCTAAACCAGCTGTTATTCCAGCCAGTCAAGGCTAACCAAACTACTAGAAATCATTACCTGCAAAATTGAATCCTGCTCCAGAATTCAGTGCTGCTGCTGTTTGTGGGTCTCTGTCGAAGTTAGCCAGGGGCCAGTCCAGCCTTAGGGATCTCTAATCAGTCAGCTGCTCCCCACTCTGTGCCTGGGAACCCTACCTGTCCAGGTAGCTTCAGTTCATTGTGTGTGATTTCACCTCAGTCAGCTGATTCCTGCATACAAGCTCAAATCCTTATCTTGCCATTTGTTTCTAGTCAGATCCTAATGAAGTCTGCTGTAGCATAAAGAAAGGTAGCTTGTGTTTTTCCCATAGTGGTTCTGACTCTGCCTTAACTAAACTTGTTTCAAGCTCATCTTCTCCTAGGATTGCTTCCAGACCAGGGGCAATGAATTCTGCCTCAGTCTTCCAGAAGCCAACAACTGCCAACCCAGAACTGGTTCCAGAAGCCAGGTTCAGTCCTGCTTATGCTTTGTCCCAAGTACACACTACAAAAAAATTGGCTTTAACAATAGTTATATACATAAAAGAATAAAAATAAAAAATATAACTAAACAATTTCTATAATGTATTTTTATTATAAAGATTCTTTTACTGGTACAAAATACCTTATATTTATGAAATACATAAAAAGATTATCTCTTATAAACCAGTATCCCAATATCAGTCTTAAAATAAAATACTATTCCCATCACATTCAAAAACAAAAATCAACCATTCTCACACACATCATTAACAATATAATGCTACTTCTATATACCATTTCCAAATACAATATTCTTTCTTTTTCTCATTTTCAACCCTAATCCCAACATGTTCGCTTAACTAAAAGCTTTTTCAGGGGATTTTAAATGTAGTCCTTCATAATGGGTTCAATAGAATGGATTCATTGTTTGTGTCTGGCTCTTGTTCCTAGAATTGTGATTGGCTCTTATTTTCAGATGTTTTTCCTTTCATGTATTTTTCACATAATGTACGTGATTTTGTAGAACATATAAATATCCAATTGGCTATTTCAAAAACAGGTGACACAGGAACCAAACTAAGGCCTAGATTTATCAAAATGCGGTATCGCATGTGATAGCAAAAGGGGTGTGGTTTATGCAAATATTCAGTTTCTTGCAATTTGTGCTAATTACCTATGTGAAGAGCTAAGTTAGTGCAAATTGTGATAACATTATCAGACTTTGCAATAGGTGCCAGGCCTGTTGTTTTTCCTGCAATAGGTGCCAGACCTGTTGTATTTCCTGCATACAACCACTGGGGGACCAGAGAGAGAGAGAGAGAAAAAGAATGGCCATAATGTCATCTCCCTAGATAGGTATTTGTATCCCTATGGTAGGCCCACCTAGTCACTCGAGGTGAGGTTTAGGTATTAGTGTAGGATGTTAGGGGCCCCTTTGACATTCAATGTTAGACGTACGAACAGAACAGTGGTCTCTTGTGAACATTTGATGACCCTCGGAGTGAGGAAACTCACCCAAAGATGAGATTTGTACAATGTTCTCTCCACCTAGCTTGATGTTACCCAGGTAGAGAGTCCATCAAGCTAGGTTGAGAGAACATTGCCCAAATCTCATCTTGGAGTGAGTTTCCGTAGGTCATCGAATCTTCACAAGAGACCACTGTTCTGTTCGTACGTCTAACATTGAATGTCAAAGGGGCCCCTAACCTCCTACACTAATACCTAAACCTCACCTCGAGAGACTAGGTGGGCCTACCATAGGGATACAAATACCTATCTAGGGAGATGACATTATGGCCAGTCTCTCTCTCTCCCCATCAATTCACCTGAAATAGGCCTTGCAGGAGGCATCACACAGCTTAACATTATCCAAAAAGATGTTGTTAAGTCTGTGCAATAGCTCTTCACAGACAGGCAAACCCAGCCTATTTTCCAGATTTGCATCACACCATACAATATGGTGCTATCACATGCATTAAACACATTTTCGCATGCGAAAATGCCATAGCGCATTTTGATAAATGACCCCCTTAGATGGTGCCAGTTTAACATTTGTTTGGCAGTAGTGATTTTTTCCTTTCGCCGCTTTTCAAAAGGTAAGTTTAGACTTCTCTCACTCTCTTTATATATAGGAAACATCTTTAAGTTGAATGTAGTTTTTTTGTTTGAGTGCTATTGATGTGATGCATTTTTTGTAGATTTTTTTGACAAAAAAAGAATGATACCCCTTGATGTACAACTCTATAAGAATTGTGAAGCAGCAGAGTTAAGTTTACTATATAGAAGATTACGATTGAAGTATCAGTTGGTATATATTTGATATTGTTATGTAAGAATGTTATATATAGATAAAGTGTATTTCATATTTATAATTTTACAAATTTTTTAAAAATTGATTATTTATAGATACATGAGAAAATATCATATAGTGTTTTGTTGTTTCACTTTTTTCTTCATGGGCAAAATACTTTCCGATACCATTTACATCATTTGAATGACTCTTGAAAGAAGATTTTTGTGAAGAACTACATTTAAAATCCCCTGAAGAAGATTTTAGTTAAGTGAAACATGTTGGGATTAGAGTTGAAAATGATGTAAAGAAAGAATATTTTATTTGGAAACAATACATAGAAGTAGTGTTATATTTTTAATGGTGCATGTGTGTAAATGATTTTGTTTTTGAATGTGATAGAAATGGTATGTTACTGTATGACTGATATTGGGATACAGATCTATAAGGGGTAATCTTTTTATGTATTTCATAAATGTAAGATATTTTGTACCAGTAAAAGAATTTTTGTAATAAAAATACATTATGAAAATTGTTTAGTTATATTTTTTATTTTTATGCTTTGTCCCAGCCAGCAAAAGCTGTTCCTAGCTATGAGATTAGAAAGTGATATACCCTTTTTTACTTGATTTGGATTGTAAAGCTGTTGCTAAGTTAATGTTCAATGTAAATCGAGGTGATGTTTCCTAACGTGCCGCGGTATATAAAAACCCTTAAATAAATAAAATACATAAATAAAACTGTCAGACTATCTTTATATCTGCCAAACTGAATCTGAATCCATATTCCAGGTCAGGCATTGCATCAGTCTCTGTTGCAAAGGAATCTGCCCTTGTAGAGACCCTAGAATCTAGATTCCAAGGCCAGCATCTGTCTCTCCCAAAGGGAAGTCAGACCATCCTCCAGCAATATGTCTAATGCAGCTACAAAGAATCTGGTCTAGACTGCTATCACAGTACATTTAAAGACTCCAGTCCAAGAAGTGCCAATAGCCATTCCTGAAATTCCAGCCCAGTCTTCTTCTGCAGCCTCTAAGCCTCTGTTCTAGCCAGTGCTTACAACAGATTCAAAGACCCTGCTCCAAGCTGCACCAGTTGAGCACCCAGAAAGACACTACATCAGATGAGAATTCTCTGCAGCCTCAAGATCCCTTCTCCAGAGAACATCCAATGCTGTGCCAGAATCAGCAACAAGGACCTTGTTCTGGGCTACTTCCTTTGCACTAGAGACCTTGCTACAGGTGGTGGTTCCCAGAGATTTTTATACCTTGTTTACAATGACGCCAACTGCCCCTGCCTGGCCTTCAAGAACGTTGTCTTTGATGGGGGGCTGCGCAAACAAAAGTACGCTGGATTTTATAAGATACGCGCATAGTCGCGCGTATCCTCTAAAATCCTGGATCGGCGCACGCAAGGCTGCCAATTTTGGGCAGTCGGCGCGCGCCGAGCCGCACAGCCTGCCTCCGTTCCCTCCGAGGCCGCTCCGAAATCGGAGCGGCCTCGGAGGGAACTCTCTTTCGCCCTCCCCTCACCTTCCCCTCCCTTCCTCTACCTAACCCACCCCCCTTACCTTTGTCCATAGATTTACGCCTGCGAGAAGCAGACGTAAATCTACGCGCGCCAGCGGACTGCTGGCGCGCCGTCCTCCGACCCGGGGGCTGGTCCGGAGGCCTGGACCATGCCCCCAGGCCAGCGCCATGCCCCCGGTCCCGCCCCCGAAACGCAGCATCATCGGGTCCCGCCCCCGACACGCCCCCTTCCAAAAACCCTGGGACCTATGCGCGTCCTGGGGCTCTGTGCGCACCGGCGGCCTATGGAAAATAGGCGCGCCGGCGAGCAAGGCTTTTAAAATCCGCCCGTAAATTTTTTCCTGTCTTTTGGCTAGCTTTTTATAACAAGCACACAAAAACTAAGCCTTTACCTACCTTTTGGCTTGCTTTTGTTTAGCAAACACAAACACATACTAAAGAATATACCTCAGTGGTTTACCTCTCCATAAAACCTTTTAAGTTCTAAAATTTCTGAAAGCAATACATACCAATTCTCTTCAGCCACCAGCAAGATGATCCTCTCCTCTCAGTGCTCACACTGGACTGTGGGTTACTGAACCCTTCCCCTGCAATATATCTTGTGCTTCCAATCAAGTTAGTATAAAACAATCCTGTGGTAATTTACACTTCATTTAATTAGCCTAACTGATTAACTGCTATTCTATTTAACAAATGTTGGAACCTACTCAAATCAATCACACTACTCTCAAACCTTTTCAAGGTGAGTAACTGACCATTTTTAACCTTTTTACTAAGATATACACAACCCTAGGCTTTTTCCTACATTTTGGCTAGCTTATTGTAACAAACAAACTCAAATCTTTCGTACCTTTTGGCAAACTTAACTTTTTCCTACTTTTTGCTAGCTTATTATTACAAACACACAAACTAAGGGGTAAATTTTAAAACATCTGTGCACGCATCCATATGCGTATGGTTCCCGGCATGCACACATGGACACGCCAATTTTATAACATGGGCGCAACGACGCATGCATGTTATAAAATCCGTTGGCTGCACACACACAAGCGCCAAATTTTATAATCCATTGTACCTGAAGACTGGAGGGTGTACAATTCTATACCTTCTGTGATGGAGAAGGTACAGAGAAGGGTGACCAAAATGATAAAGGGGATGGAACAGCTCCCCTATGAGGAAAGACTAAAGAGGTTAGGACTGTTCAGCTTGGAGAAGAGTCAGCTGAGGGGGGATATGATAGAGGTGTTTAAAATCATGAGAGGTCTAGAATGGATAAATGTAAATCGGTTATTTACTCTTTCGGATAATAGAAGGACTGGGGGCACTCTAGGAAGTTAGCATGTGGCACATTTAAAACTAATCGGAGAAAGTTCTTTTTCACTCAATGCACAAACTCTGAAATTTGTTGCTAGGGGATGTGGTTAGTGCAGTTAGTGTAGCTGGGTTTAAAAAAGGATTGGATAAGTTCTTGGAGGAGAAGTCCATTACCTGCTATTACTTAAGTTGACTTAGAAAATAACCACTGCTATTACTAGCAACAGTAGCATGGGATAGACTTAGTTTTTGGGTAATTGCCAGGTTCTTGTGGCCTGGTTTGGCCACTGTTGGAAACAGGATGCTGGGCTTGATGGACCCTTGGTTTGAACCAGTATGGCTTGTTCTTATATTCTTATGTTCTTAATCCGCGCACACATGTGCAGGCGGCACGTGGGCGGGTGGGGGGTGAATGTTTGCAAATTTCATGCGGCGACACAATGGGGCCTTCCCCAGTTCCCTCTCAGTCCACTCTAATTAAGAAGCAGAGTGGGAAAGAACTTCCCTAACCGCCTGCCTAACCTTCCTTCCCTTCCCCTCTCCTCCCCACCCCCTAAACCTAACCTAAACATTTTTTTTATTTTCTTACTTACTGCTCGTCAGGATCAGATGTAAGTTACACCGCTGTCCTGGCCAGCTCTTTCCCACTACCCCATGCCCAGACCATGCCCCCCAGCTTGCCACTTTTTTAGGACCCAGCACTTATGCGGATATTACCACTTATACGTGTGGCTGGGCTCTTTTGAAAATGCATGCCACATGCAAAGGGCCCAGCCATGCATATAAGTGGTGATTTTTACGCGCGCTGGGCTTTTAAAATCCAGCCTTGAGCTGTTTCCTATCTTTTTTGTAGCTTATTATAACAGACACACAAACTAAACTTTTTCCTACCTTTTGGCTAGTTTTTATAACACACACAGTTTAAGCCTTTACCTACTTTTTGGCTTGCTTTTTTTAACAAACACACACCAAAGAATATACCCCAATATTTTACCTCTCCCCAAAACTTTTTAAGTTGTATGACACAGCAAGATCAGCCCTATATAACCTCCCTCAGGTGGCTAGGTACCTCAGAGACTTCATCATCTAGTCAACTTGGCTCCTTGCTCTAGCCTATCTTGAGCTTTTCTAGCCTTGCTTTGCTCTGTATTTCTGCTCTTTTAGTTCTTCTGGTGGTCTAATCCTTGTCCTTGCTCCTAGTGAGGCCTGTTATAGGCCTTCTTGTGTTGTTCTGTTTTCTTCCTCTTTGTCTGTCTGTTCCCCTTGTTCCCTGTGGGCCTCCCAGTGCCCTCATTGTTCCCTGTGGGCCTCTCAGTGTTCTTCCTTGTCCATGTGTTGCCCAATGCTGACTTGTCCATCTCTATCTGGTATCCTGACCCTATTTTGTCTTGATCCAGTTCCTGTGCCTTTGGTCTGACCTGCTTCCTGTCTAGCTCCATCATTGGATTCCCTCTGGACTGGATAAGTAGGGGCTAGGGAGGATCCTGGTCATTATACAAAGTTTTACATGGATTTGTATTCTTTCAGTTATAATGTTATATTGTAAAGCACTATACTGATTTAATGTTTGAATGTAAACCAAGGTGATGTTACTTACGTGCCCCGGATATAAAAAAACCCGTAAATAAATAAATAAATAAATAAATAAATAAATAAATAAAGGTATTTTTTCAGGTGGGAGAGATGGGTGATGGGAGGCCTTGGGAGACCCCATTTCTTTTTTGTTTTTTTCTATTTTAGAGATTTTTTTCAATGTTTATTTAATTTATTTTAAACAAAATAAACATTCAATGAAATGAAGTTCATTGGGAAAACCCCTAAAAAATGAAACAAAAAACTAAATGAAATTTTTACTTCATCCTAACCCTAATAGTTAGCTTCTTCGAAGAAAAAGTGCATCAATTTCCACGGATGTTTTTATGTTAGCTTGTTGGGGCCTAACTTGAAATATGTTTTTATATAGATCATCTTAAAATAATATTTTGTATCTTTAAATACGTTTTTATCTCAATTAGTGATCCGTTTGCTATGAAACTGTTAGGTTTTCCAGAGGGGCACAGGGATATGATGCTGATCCCAAAAGGTCCATACCTATCCTCAATATAGACCTTACTTAACCTTTACCCATAGAAAACAATAGACTGTATTTTGTTTCAGTAGTGGAGGGTGTTTATTAGGTTTCATGAGGTATGTTTAAGCCTTGATGATGTTAGCAGTCTTGGTATAAAGAATGATATTTTCAGTGAGTCCCTTTTTCTAAGAGATTTTTCTGGGACGCAGAGCTTTTTCCTGCATTTGCCTGTTTTCTTTCTGCTTTTGCTCCTTGGGGCATAAATAAGTGGAGGCAACTATCATACTCATTAAAATTAATGCTAGGAACATTTTTATGGGGTGAACAGCTTTCTTGATAATATTGACAATGCTTGAATGTGTTTTGCTTTTGGACTTTGCCTTAGAAGCAGTCCTGTGCTTTTTCCCTAATGTCTGCATATCAGAACCCCAGACTGTAAAAACTGGGGCCCATCATTGGCTGTCGTCTGAATCGAATCCCCTTTTTGCCTCCGCCATTGAAGTAGAGAGCAATGTTGATGTTGCGTTAAAAGCATTTAGGATACCTGGTTAAGGCTAGTAGTCCCCATGCTTTCTGTTAAGAGTAATAACTGCTGCTCTGTGCAGGTTACCCCCATGCATCTTTTTCTTCATTTCCAACCTCTAGCCTTTAGGGATTAGCAGTGTTTATCCCATGCTCTTATGCATTTTGTTTTCATCCTCACCACCTCTTCTGGAAGAGAATTTCAGGCATCCAGCACCCTCTGTGAAGAAATATTTCCTGATGTTGGTTCTGAGATATCTAGTTCTACAGTTTGCTTTCCAAAATGACACAAAGGGGGGGATATGATAGAGGTCTACAGAATCATGAAAGGGCTTGAAAAATTTAATGTAAATCGGTTATTTACACTCAGATAATAGGACTAGGGAGCACTCCATGAAGTTAGCAAGTAGCTCATTTAAAACAAATCAAAGAAAATTATTTTTCACTCAGCGCATAGTTAAGCTCTGGAATTCATTGCCAGAAGATGTTACAGAAGTTAATGTAACTATTTAAAAAAAGGTTTGGATAAGTTCCTAGAGGAAAAATCCATAAACTGCTGTTAATTAATAAGCAATAGTAGGTTGAGATTTATTTAATGTTTGGGTACTTGCAAGGTACTTGTGACCTGGATTGGCCACTGTTGGAAACAGGATACTGGGCTTGATGGACCCTTGGTCTGACCCAATATGGCATTTCTTATGTTCTAAATGACGGCAGATAAAAATCAAACCCTTTTCACGGAGACAGTGACTCGTTTACTCTATTTTTAGGTTTACAGCCTGGCTTCATTTTGGAAGAGCTCTTGGGAGAATCATGGTGCCTCAAAGACAAAAGGAACAGCAATGCTTAATGGAAGTCTCTTTCTTTATCTCGGCTCAAAAAATGAGTCATTTTCTGCTGAGGATGAACCGTGCTGGATGTCGTCGGAAATTAATTCTTCATGTTAAGAGAATGTATTGTGCTGCTAAGGAAGCCCTTTTCCTAGGGGCATCTGTTCAACCACAGGGGGGGGGGAAGTTTTCCCTGTCCAGTAAAGAAATGCACTTCAGGAGACGTTAAAGCCCGGTCCCATTTTACCATCTGCACGACTGCTTTCAAAGAACTCTAGGCACCAGTGAGAGGTTTGGACTCCCAGCCACTGGATACATAAAGCTACAAAATAAAAGGGGGGGAGGGCAGTTTTCAAACTGTCCACAAGTGGATAAAAAAGACTGCGCAAACCTTTTTGCATGGGCTTGGCAGCAGTTTAAATGAACGTGCATATCGTTCACTTCCAAACTTGCTGCGGGCGCAGAGTACACATGGACACTTGCATCTGATTTTTCTATGGGTAACATTTTGCTGGAAATGTACACATCAGGATTTGCAAACGTCATCTAAATGTGTACTTTCCCCACTCCAGACCAGAGCATTCCCCCGGGGAATGCTCTGGTCTGGAGTAAAACACCTTTACCCAAGTAAATCAATTTGTAAATTGTCCTCCATGTGACCTGTAGGTGACTGGTCTTTTACTATTTATCAGAAGATCTATATACAATAAGGAGCGCTCCCTTCTCTGGGCAGATATGGTGCTAAAGGCACTTTCCATTACGCTACGCACACATGGACTTTAAAAAACGCAAAACATACCATGTTGCTGAAAAAAAAAGTATGGGTTTCCAGAAATTCTTTACTCACGCACCAATTAAGCAAATACAATTGGCTGAACCATGGCTGATAGATTGTAAAAATGACCAGTGCGCTCATTGTGCATCCTGGCAGCGATGCTGCTGTAGTAGTTTAGAGGTGCAATGCGTAGAAGATTCCCTTCCCATAGCCAGGCAAGAGAGAGAAAATAGTGCAGGCCATGGGACTCCCCCTCCCCTCCGCCCCCTTTCCTGCAAGAAGAGTCGGCTTGGCCCTCTGGATCCCCCATCAGTACTTTTTACACACTGCTACTTTTAACGTGCTGATACCAAAGTGTGATAAATTACACAGATTAATTCATATTTATTGTAAATCACTCAGACGTTTTCACATCATTAATGGCAAAATAGCACTGTTAACACCTGCTGGATGAAGCACATCATTAGGACATTTTATATATTGGCATTGTTTTAAAAAAATATTTTAAAATTCTCCAGCTACAGAAAATATCGTTCTTCAAAGTGCTCCTGTGCCAACAATATAAGGCCTTTCTCATCTTGCAGTTTACAATGGCTAACAGCTAACACAAATGGTCTGTATGTGTTAATTTATACATATATATATATATATTATATATATATATACACACACACAAATTCTAGTTTATATATATATATATCCTATTGACACAACATGCTTTTTTTTTTTTTTTTTTTTACAAACACTAAAAAATTCAAAGCTGTTTTATTTTTTTTACAGTTTCATCTGAAATTAATGACTATGTTACATGCACGGTAAACAATAAAACAATAGTGAACAGTGCATGCCAAGGGATAATGAACCAAACAGTGCAGACGGAACTAACAAAACTATGCATGCACTTGTAGCTCTGATTAAGAAATATATTGCTATCATTGTTCTCCTAGCATTTTAAGTGAAGCATTATTTGGTTTAAGGGCATGTTACAGTTATCCACTTTCATAAACTGCAATGTTTATGGAAACAGATGAACCAGCTAAACATATGTGGTGTGTGTATACGTGTATATATATATATATATATATATATATATATATATATATATATATATATATATATATATATATATATATATTTATTTATTTAATTTTTTGGCCTGCTGCAGTGTATAACTTTTATGTATAAAGCTTACTTAATTATAAATTAATATCATGATAAGCATGGACAGTGGGGCATTATTCTTGCAAACCAGACAAAACTATACAGGTATTATAAATAAATATATATAGGTAAATAAATAAGTTAGCATTCCACAATCATAATGGTAGGTCAGATCCTCAGGATTACTTGCTATTAATCAATGGTTTTGTTAAATAAAGATGAAAAATAGGGATCTTTTCCACACCTTAAATAATAGCTTCTCCATGCTGTGGATATGTTAATGACATGGACCAGCACATTACAGAATACACCAGATGCATCATTTGCTAAGACAATTAAATTAAGGTTCTATCTCTAGCGGTAACTAATAGCTTGCATCTAGCATTAACACATTTTATTTATTCATTCATTTTTGGAGTAGGATAAGCTAATACAAAATAAATAAATAAAAAGTTTCCTCTTTGACAAAATACTGAAATACATACTCTACCTACAGGGAAAAAGTGGTACAAGAGCATACATTTTTCAGGCAATTTTTTTTTAAATGCTACCATCTCCAGTCCTCTCTTTGCGGGCCAGGATCGTCTGCCTGGAAGCCCGTCTGCAGTCGCTGGCCAGCCCCAGCAAGCACATGAAGTCAATGAAGCATGTGGTGGGGTTGAACTTGAGACCAAACTCGCTGGCTGAATAGTCAAATGGAAATGTGTGATGAAAATTGTGGAAGCCCTCACCTGAAAAAGAGAGAGAGGATTTTAGTCAATACATTGAGGGTGGGAGGGCAATTTTCAGAACTGTCCAGACTGGTACAAAGTTCACAGGTGCTTTTTGCCTGCGGCCCTTAAAACAATTTTCAAAAGGAGAATGCACGAGGATTTTCACTTTGAACCATTACCCCCAGGGCTACAAAGAGAGTGCTAACATTGCACCAGTGATGGGTTTATGTTTTTCTCAGCCTTTGGCACTGTTGATGTGGTTTGCCTCCCCCCCCCCCCCCCCCTCCCCCAAGAAGGACAGGCAACAAACAGAAGGATCTAAGGCACAAATCCACACTTTCCTACAGTAAGAATGAGATAATTCTGAAACACATACAAACATTTCCATCTTTTATATTACATTATAAAAAGTTTTACAAACTTGCTTGTCTCTGTAGACTTTATTTTGTATTTTTATGGCATGAGGAAAAGGGATCTCAAGTATCAGTATAGGGAAGAGATCTCAAGGATGGGGGAGAGGCAAAAGAGCTAGTGAGAGGACCAAGAATGGGGAGAAGAGAGAGGAAATGGAGGATTGGGTAAAGGAGGGCAAGAAGAGAGAACTGGAGAGAGAGGGGAGAGGGGGGCACGGGTATAGGGAAGACGGAAAATGGGGAAGTTTGAGTAAGAGGGGGGAGGATCAGGACTAGAAGAGGAGAGGAGGGATAAAGAGGTAGGAAGGGGATAAGAGAAGGGAGAATCTGGGATTATGGATTGGAGGGGGATTCCAGGATCTGTGAAAAGGGAGAAATAGGAAGGAAGGAAGGAAATCCTATACTCCAAGAACTGCAGTGGCTCTCAGTCAAAAACAAGATAACATTCAAAACTCTCTACTTTGTCTTTAATTGGGTAAATAAGTAAGTACTGAGTACCTCTCCCGAATTCTCTCCTCCTACACACCCTCCTCAATAGATTTCGGGTGCTCCCAAATAGCAATTCTTTCCTCTCCTCCTCTGGCCTCTGCCAGATCTTCCTGCACTAGACATCATGCTAGTACCTGTTGTGCACCAACAATGTGGAAAAAGGTTCCAGCGCCCCTAAGACGTGAGCCTTGCTACCTCACTTTCAGGAAAAAATAAAAGCCAAGGAATGTTTTTTCAGCCAGGCCTTCTCTGCAGAGATGCCATTCCCCCTTGGCCAACTCTTTATTCTTCCAATTAAGGTCTTGAAATTCTATACCCTGCATTCCCAGTGTAAATTTGAACACTATTGTAAATTATCACATTTGCAATTTGTCTGCTTTAAATTGATTGTAATCGGGATGGAGGCCATTCTCGGTAGGAGGCAGAATATCAACTATCTATAAATAAATAAATAAAGGAGGTTCCAGGAACTATAAAACAGAATCCAAGATCAAGGGAGGGAGGATCTGAAAAGCAGTGGGAGACAGAGGACGGGGAGAAGGAAGGTGCAAATGTAAATCCAGTGCCGGAATCGTCATAACTGTTATCTATAATCTGTTTTCTCTGTTCCAGGTTTTTAACTAGAAAATTGCTAGCTTGGTCATAATATAAGCACAAATAAACATCACCCTGCAGAAACAACCCAGTTTAACTGGATAAAATATTACAATTGTGATAATTGTAAGAAATTCTGACTTCATTTAAGACAAATCTTTTCCAGCATGCTTGTATCACCTGAGGCAAATCCAAAAAAAAAAGACATGGACATGCTGCCTTTATAATACACAACCTTCTTTTTCTTAACTAAAAAAATTATTAATTCTTTAACAATTCCTGTGGAAAAATAAAACAAAACAGTATGAATTTTCTTAAAAGAAGCTTTGTGTTTATTTTATTTATTTTAAAAGATTTGTATTCAGCAACAGCATACACCAAACATTTGTAGAATTCTGCAGAACAAATTATAAACTGTAAAATTACTCTAGAACAAACATTTACATTGCTCGTTAAGTGACATTTTAATATGCACGTTCAAATTTTTATAAAAGTGGTTTAAATATAAATAAAATTAAATTTGGCCCCACGAGTTATCTACAGGAGACCTGAAAAAACCACCAATTATCTAATCCTTACATCCAACATCGTGCATGTCCCACAAAAAGCCTATTTATTCCCCCATGAGCCTAAATCCAGTAATCTGTCATCATGGAATCTATTTACAAAAGTGTGTTAAAGTTAATATAACTTGTAACCCATCTTATCATGCTATATTTCATGTTAATACTTGAATTATTTAACGCAGCTGATTAATATTAAATGAGTTAGAACAGGAAATGTAGTTAAGTGTTAGCATTAACTTCCACCAGCTAATGCAAAGGCCCAGTGTGGGCCACAATGTCCCTCATTGAAACAGAAGCTCCCTATATGATGGAAGAACCCCCCCCCCCCCCCCCCACTGAGTGATAATAGTAACACCGCACCCCCTAACATAAGGAGAAACTTCCCTGTGTAGCAGCACTACCTATTCCTTTGACTCAAGATTAAAAGTCTGCCCATGGCCCACTTGACTCCTTTCCTCACTCAGCCAAGTAAGAAACTCACTTATATGGTCCGTGGATGTCCAATTGACATAGGGTGGTACTGAAAAATATATCCAAAATATAATTTATGCCAAAATGATTCTATTTAAAATTACATATCTGATTGAGTTTCTGTTTGATGTTACTAAACAAATGCAGTATCCGGGCACGCGATTGATCTTAAATTGATTTGAATATGTTTGTTAAAAATGGAAGAAAAAAGACTTCAGAAGCCATTCCTTAGGCAACCACCTTAAGGATTGGTGACGATGGCAAAATCATTAGTCATAAAAAACCTCCATGAATAAATGGCATTATTTCAATGCTCATATTTTTATATATGTTTTCTTGTTTTTTTACTTTGAACATTCCTGTAAGCGGTCCTGGAGAGACTAACATTCCGACGCCAAGTGTTTTGCCCAAACAGGCTGCCTCAGGGGGTAGTCTTCACCACAGGTGTGCTTTACCAGATATAACTCAAATTATCTAGTATTAAAAATGAAAAAAAAAACCATGAGCTGACCAGATTTAAATATGACAAAGCAAACAAAGAAGAATACTCACAATGACCGTATCCACATTTTACTTTCATGTGTGAATCAATCGTCTAACAACTCCTTTTCAAAAAATGGCTGATACCCGTGAGCCACATTTGATTCGTGCTAAAATACCAAAGTCAACCAATCATAATACGCCACGTGGATGATGTTTATTGGTCACATAAAAACATCTATTGTCAGTTTTAAAAAAGTCTACAGAAAATGTCCCCACTCGATAAATGCATTTAATCCATTTGGATCCAAACTATCCAGTTTGAAAATCCATCTTTGTTCTCTTTGAAGCAATATTCTATCCCGGTTGCCATTCCTGGGATGTTTTTCCATGTGATCAATTGCAAAAAAAACTGCAACTCTCTCTTGCTCTCTCTCTCTCTCCCTCTACCAGTCCATTCCCAGAGTTGCTCCAGATTCAGACAAATCCAACTATGTGGATGCCTGTAGTTACACTTATCAGGTTACTGAGTAAGAGTACATTCTTGCACATTTACTGCTGTGTTTTGCAATTATATGTATTCCGTTTACATCAGTAGACATGCAGCTTCTCTGGCCCTCCTTAGTTGTTCCTGCATTTGGATTACATAGTTAACCACGTTCTGTCCAGGGCCCAAGCTGCATCTAGGATTCCTCTCATTCTTCTCTCATATAATAGCTTAAAAGGGAAAAAAGCATGTTGAGCTCTGGAGAACTTTCTGGACTGCAAAATCAGAGCAACAACAAATCCCAGTTCTTACTATCTTCCACAATGAACTTCTTCAGCATCTGCTTTAGGGGTTCGTTTGCAGATGGTAAACTGAGGTCTGCAGTGTTTCCACAAACATGCTTCATCACTTTCGACAAGAACGGGGTACCTTGATTGGTTAATACCTCCTTGGGTAGTCCAACCTGGGAGAAGACCTCTATCAAGCTTATTGCTACCATTTGAGTCTTCATAATCCTCAGAGTTACAGCCTCTGGATACCTGTTAGCATAGTCTAGGATGACAAAAATATATTTATTCCTCGGCTGGACTTTTCCAGAGGTTGTAGTAGGTCCATAGCAATTCTTTCAAAGGGCATTGGCACCAGGGTAGCTGCTTTAACCCTAGCACATTTACCCCTAGATTCATCAAAATATATAATTTTGCATGGATATTACCCAAGAAAAAGGGGCATGGTTATGATCATTTTAGCGAGAGAGACTTTTTATAAGGCCTTCATAGTAATAACTATAGGAGGGCCAACTAGAAACTGGAGGTGAGGTTTTGGTGATGGTGTAGGGTTTGGGGGCCAGTTTTACATGCAGAGTGAGACATACAAACAGCACAGTAGACCTCAGTGAAGATTTGACATCATTTGGAGTGAGGAAAGTCACACAAAGATGAGATTTCTTCAATGTTCTCACACCCTAGCTTGATAGAACCCTGGTAGAGAGTCTATCAAGCTAGGGCAAGAGAACATTGTAGAAATCTCATCTTTGTGTGATTTTACTCACTCCAAGTGATGTCAAATCTTCACTGAGGTTCACTGTGCTGTTCATACATCTCACTCTGCATGTAAAACTGGCCCCCAAACCCTACACCATCATCAAAACCTCACCTCCAGTTACTAGCTGGCCTCCTACAGCAGTATAAATAGATGACTTCTATGTGTGCCATCCCAGAGACTCTCTCTCCCTTCCTCCCTCTTTCTCTCTCTCCCTCCCTCCCCCCTCAAGCCCAAAAATGCTTGAAATGCAATTTGCAATTTTTATCGCAAATTGTGTTACAGCCATTTCATGCATTTCGCACAGCTTAACACCAGGAAAAAATGTGTAGTTATTTCCAGCATTAAAAGCATGCAATAATGCCCCTCATTTTCATTAATCCTGCCCCTGTCTATGCAGGGCTAACGCCCTTAGTCTATTGTATTCAAAATTCAGTTTCCACTGTAGCAAGGCCTCAAGAGAAATAACATTCTCTCTCTCTTTTTTTTTTCTTTGGTGTGGGCCTCTGTTCTGTGCTGATACTTAGAGCAGATGATCCCACTGCTACCACCATATGTAAAGCAGTGGGAATGGTCCATGGTTTAGGGGAGGCCAGAGGAGTCTGGACTCTGGCGGTTCTTCACAAACTTTTATAATTTATACAAAATGAAACAAGCAAGCTTTAAAGAAAAGTAATCGCAACAAACATAGGCAGTTTGAGCATATTCTAAGGGGCCTTACTGTTCCCACCTGAGCCAGCTCTCTTATTTCCCTGCTAAGGAAAACACACTGGACCAGGATTCCCTTCCGGGCTGTTCCTTAAGGTAGATTGGACCTGATATCTGGATCCAGTCCCTTAAGGTGTTCTGAGGGTCTTTCTTGCATCCTCCTTCACACTGCTCAACCAGTGAACCATCTCTCTCCACTTCATCTATTCAAAATTCAATTATGCCACTTATATTTTGCCAGTGTCACTACACCAAATCATCCCCCTCTTCTCAAGTCACTACATTAGCTCCATATCCATTTCTGCATACAGTTCAAGCTCCTATTACTTACTGATAAGAGCCTGCAACTCCTCCCAACCTTTCCTATCTCTCCCTACACTTTTCCTTGTGAACTCCACTCATCAGCAAGTCACTCTTATCTGTGCCCTTCTCCTGCTCTGCTAACTCCTGACTTCCTGCTTTCCACCTGGCTGCACTATATGCTCAGAATAGACCTCCTGCGTTGGCATGCCACGCTCCCTCTCCAGCCTTTTTCAAATCCAGTCTAAAACCCCCAACTTTTTGAGACTGCTTTTAAACTTTAACCATGATTATCCCACTCACAGTCTTGATTTTAACCATTGTTCTACTAGTAAATTAAATTCCCAAAGTCTCTTTTGACCTGTATATATTCCTCAATTAGATTGTAAGCTCTACTGAACAGGAACTGTCTTCTTACGTAGTTTTGTACAGCACTGCATATATTGAGTAGCGCTATCGAAGTGTTAAGTGGTAGTAGTAAATCACATAAAAGGAAATCACTATATAATATCTCTAAGGCACAAATAAGGAAAAATGAGAAAAATTGATTTCATAAACCCTAACCTAACCCAAAACTCTTAAAAACTCACCGAAAAGTCTTACACTGCTTTTTTGATATTGATATCAGGAGTGTTTGCACAACTGCCTAAACAATTGCTACTGCAATTGCTCAAAATATAATACATATTTTTTTCCATAAAGTATAGATATAACCTAAAATGAGTGTGAAAAAACCAAACTCTCAGGAGATATCACATGGCAGAACAAGACAATTGCAGGAATATATACTAAATCACAAGGTAGTAGATGTTTTATACCATGCTGTGCTGTGCAGTGATCGGACCACTCATTCTCCATTGTCAAGCTGAGCTGAATTATCCATGACATGTGGGGTGATGTCATCCGGCAGCATCGAATGAACCCTTCTCTCAAAGAGGTCGATGCAATATGGTGCACTCAGCCGAGCGCACTGTTAAACTGCAGTTGGACGCAGGTAGAATAGGCGCTAATCAATCCCCTAATGCAATAAGGGGATTAGCGCATATTCAACGCACGTCCAACGCGGAGTGAATCTAATAGCACTCATCATATGCAAATGCATGTGATGAATGTGCGGCAATTCCCACAAATGCTCAGTAGAGCAAACGTTCTACAAGCTTTGGGGCTGATGCAATAAAGTCACTTGGAAAGCGGGAGCTGAACAGTCAGCACCCGCTCTCTTAACGCACAGATGGTACCCCCAAGGGGGGCGCCATGCAATATTTAAATTAGGGGGTCACGTTAGCAAGGAGGCACTAGGCCCCTCCTTGCTAATGTGAACCCAATCGGTTTTCGTGACTGCTGTACACCGGTCACGAAAACAGACGTTGAGTTTATCGGCTTTGGTTTTCCTTACTGGCGTACGGCAGTCACGAAAACGGACGCCGAGTTTATCGGCATCGGTTTTCTTTACCAGCGGACAGCCGTCACGAAAACCAACGCGATAGACTCGATGTCTGTTTTCCTTACCGGCAAACGGTAGTCATGAAAACCAACACTGGATTTATCAGCATTTGTTTTCGTGGCTGTCCATCAGTTTTCGTGATGGGTCCGAGTATCAATTTATTTATTTTTTTTACTTTTGTTTCTTTTATTTTTCAACCTACTTAATATCACAATAATTTCATCCTACTTAACATCACAACAATATTAATTAGTAGGCAGTACCGAAGGCTGGAGAGGGAGCGTGGCATGCCAACGCAGGAGGTCTATTCTGAGCATATAGTGCCTGGAGCAGGCGTTAATAGCTGTGCGCATCAAAAAAAAGTATAGAAAAGCAGAAAAAACTGCTTTTCGGTACTGCCTACTAATTAATATTGTTGTGATGTTAAGTAGGATGAAATCATTGTGATATTAAGTAGGTTGAAAAATAAAAGAAACAAAAGTAAAAAAAATAAATAAATTGATACTCGGACCCGTCACGAAAACGGATGGACAGCCACGAAAACAAATGCTGATAAATCCGGTGTTGGTTTTCATGACTACCGTTTGCCGGTAAGGAAAACAGACATCGAGTCTATCGCGTTGGTTTTCGTGACGGCTGTCCGCTGGTAAAGAAAACCGATGCTGATAAACTCGGCGTCCGTTTTCGTGACTGCCGTACGCCAGTAAGGAAAACCAAAGCCGATAAACTCAACGTCTGTTTTCGTGACCGGTGTACAGCAGTCACGAAAACCGATTGGGTTCACATTAGCAAGGAGGGGCCTAGTGCCTCCTTGCTAACGTGACCCCCTAATTTAAATATTGCATGGCGCCCCCCTTGGGGGTACCATCTGTGCGTTAAGAGAGCGGGTGCTGACTGTTCAGCTCCCGCTTTCCAAGTGACTTTATTGCATCAGCCCCAAAGCTTGTAGAACGTTTGCTCTACTGAGCATTTGTGGGAATTGCCGCACATTCATTACCTTGTGAGCCTCCTCAGTCTTTTTTCATCTGAGCATCAGCATAGAAGTGTACTCTATCTCTGTAATTTTTCTTCAATTTTCTGTAAATTTCTTAATATCTTTCTCTGAAAAGTTGCCTTGCTGCCTCAGTAGCCCCCAAACAGTACTTTGTAGTGCTACTTAAAAAAATAATTCTTCAAGATGTGTAGTAAGAAAAACTCAAAGTGAATGGTTTTAAAGACTACATATGCAGTAGAAAAATGTCCATGAAATTTGTTACTGCTGCCTTGGACCAAACCAATGTTACCACGGTGTCCAGATGTCTCTGTGTTCCCAGAAGCCAAAGGCATGGAAAATGTAAGTCTCTTAGAAGCCACGGTCTATTCTCTTCCCGGCATGCAGCCTTATCTGCCTCCCTGGGTAAGGAGTTCAGCAGAAGCTCCTCCAAAATACCCCCCCCCCCCCCTTCAGCAGAACAAGCTGGAGTCAAGTAAACATAAAAAGTTTAAAAAAAAAATTCCATTACCTGCTATTAAGTTCACTTAGGGGCAGATTTTTAAAAAATACGCGAGCGCGAACAAAAGTACGCTAGATTTTATAAGATACGCGCGTAGCCGCGCGTATCTTATAAAATCCGGGGTCAGCGCGCGCAAGGGGGTGCACATTTGTGCAACCTGCGCGCGCCGAGCCCAGTGCGAGCTGCATGTTCCCTCCGAGGCCGCTCCCATTTCGGAGCGGCCTCAGAGGGAACTTTTCTTCGCCATCCCCCAACCTTCCCCTCCCTTCCCCTACCTAACCCCCCCCCCCGGCCCTATCTAAACCCCCCCTTAACTTTGCGCGCGTGGCCGGCAGCCCCGCTCCGTCCTCCGGTCCCGGGGGCTGGTCCGGAGGCCTCGACCACGCCCCCGGGCCTGTGCCACGCTCCCGGGCACGCCCCCGAAATGCCGGGGCACGCCCCCGAAACGCCGCGTCGTTTCAGGGACGCCCCCAGACACGCCCCCTCCTGCCCCTTTTCGAAAGCCCCGGGACTTACGCGCGTCCCGGGGCTTTACGCGCACCGGCAGCCTATGCAAAATAGGCTGCCGGTGCGCGCGGCCCTTTTAAAATCCGCCCCTTAGAGAATAGCCACTGCCATTAACAATGTGAACATGGAATAGACTTAGTTTTTGGGTACTTGCCAGGTTCTTATGGCCTGGATTGGCCACTGTTGGAAACAGGATGCTGGGTTGATGGACCCTTGGTCTGACCCAGTATGGCATTTTCTTATGTTCTTATGAGGTGGCTCATGAGACAACATCCATGGCGGAATTCCCGTACATGCTTAGTAGAGCAAAAGATCTCTGAGCTAAGAGAGAATGATCCGATCGGTCCCACCGGATAACATCACCCCACATGTCATGGCTAGTTCATCCTGCTGTCTATGGAGAACACCTTTTACACTAAGAAAACTTGCTTTACCTTTTCTACCCCAGTATATCTGTAAAAATACCTTCCAGCATAGGGAAACTTGCAAATATTTATTTTAAGAAAAACAATTATTTATAATACATTTCTTTTAAAATGCTGTAGCCATAATTTTAAGAAAGCAAATATATAATGTCTGTGTTTCTTAGTAAGCTTTAAGGTGAATTTTCAAAAGTTTTGCAATAAAAAATAACACGTATGCATCTAGCATATGCACGAGTATATGCTATTTCAAACACCTCAACAGGATCACGAGTATATTTTTTTCTTTTTATTTATGAATTTTAATTATTATCAAAGCAAACAACATTTTGTACAGGAAACATGTAGAGGACATAAGAAAAACAAGTGTAAACTTCACAAAAAAGAAAAATGTTACAATAGCTTCAGTAACTGTCCTCACAATAGGCCAACAAAGTAACTCAGAATAAAGGGGGCAGAGATAAATATGGGAGAAAAGAAAGAAAAGAAACCTGCTATACGATTTGCTTTCATGATAGGCAAATAAAGAAGCTTTAACATAAATAGCCAGGACGTCTAAAACATTGTGGGTACAAGAGAAGATGTTAACATTCTCCTAGCATTCAGGGCCGGCGGAACCACTAGACAAATTAGGCCTGGGTCTAGGGCACTGACCATTAGGGGGCACAAGCCTTCTGGGGCCGCCGACCATGAGCAGCAGCAAGGAGGAGGAGTAGAGTTTCAACTGTTTGCGGCCCAGCAAGATCGGTGGCGGCACAGCCGTGAGCAGCGCCCAACCTGCTCACGGCACAGCACGATTGGGGCTGAGATTGGGGTGGTGGCACGATGGCGGGGCGCGACCAGGGGGGCAGGCAATGGGGAGGTTGGGTGCAAGGCAGAAGGTGCCTAGGGTGCCTAATCTCCTTGCACCAGCCCTGCTAGCATTCAAGAAGGACTCAAGCTGTTCAGGGGAAAAGAAAATAAAAATATCAGCCAGATATTTCACTAAGCATTTGCATGGATAACATAAGGTAAATGTGGCACCTAAATCTAAAGTATCTTTCCTCAAAGCTAAAAATGCCTCCTCCTTTCCTGAGTAATCCTGGAAATAACAGGAAAAATTCTAATTTTCTGACTATAAAAAATAAGATTCAAATTCTTAAAGTATAGAGACATAACATTTCTTAGGTCAGTTTCAGAAACAAAGGAGATCAAGTGGGTTGCTCTTTCAACTATTTCTGGGCCTGATGATTCCAAAAATTCAGTCAGATTATCCATAGGTATATTGGGATTCACAACAAGCACTGCTTGACCTGAAGATTGAGAAGAAGTAGGCAAAATGGAAACCTTATTAATTAGTAGAAATTGTCAGATGGTATATGTAACATCTCTGAGAAATATCCTTTTAAGGTCAACATAGGCAATTCCCCATTAATTTTAGGAAAATTCAAAAGTCACAGGTTAAATCTTTGTGAAGAATTTTCTAGTTCTTCAATTCTTCAGGATAATGAACCACAATACTGAATCATAGTAGTCTGAACCAATTGTATCTTAGCTACATCCTGATTAAGAAAATCCAGTCAATTTCCATTGTTCTTGAATAATTAACTCATATCGTGAAACCAAAGGATATAGTCTAGAAAGCACAGAGTCCATTTTGGTAGCTGAGTTGGTCAAAACTTGACTGAACTGCTCCAGAAATTCCCACATTGCATCTAGTGTTACTACCACGGGTTTCTTAAATCAAAATGATGACTCACCCGGGCCCACACCGTCGGAGTATCCAGCCCCCATAACTGAAGAAGCAGTGGGCAGCAAAATCAATTCACAATCCTCCACACTTGCAGCGGGAACCAGGGCAGCTATTTGTGGTATGAATAGCAGAGATTCAGGAGCCCCCTCTGTCCCTGCTCACACAGATGCCTGGACAGCATCATCAACTGGCACCATCGCAAAATCAGGGGAATCTCCAAACCTCTGCAGAGGTAGATAGTCCTGATCCAAGGGGCTGAGAGAAATCGCAGCCCCCAGCTGGCTTGGCTCTTCCTCGCCCGGGCCAAAAACGGGGATCATAACCCCGGGAGAATTCAGCTCCTGAGACATAAAAGACGTGATAGTCTGCTGGCCTGATTTGTAAGTGGATTCAGTAGGGAAAACTCATACTTTACCCTTCCTCACAGGAGCCATAAGGAAATTTTTTAAAAACAGAGAACAGCATCTTCCAGTCTAGCCTCTCACAGCCTTCTTGCTCCGCCTCTGGTGAGTAAATTTACACATGTAAAAAAGGGATGAGCCAGGGCATTCCGGGACGGGCCAACATTTACGTAAGTTGCTATTCTATAAGCAATTTACACATGTAACGGTGGAATAGTACTCGCATATATTTGCTCCTGCTCAGTATCAGTTGTAAGTGATAGTAACATATGAAAAATAAAAAAAAGATTGGGTAGGGGTCTGGGTGAAATGGGGGGACATCAGGCTGAAGAGCCAAGAGGGTCTTCACAAGCTGCAGATGGCCTGGGCAAATTAGTAGATTAAGTGGTAAGAACATAAGAAATTGGCATGCTGGGTCAAACCAAGGATCCACCAAGCCCAGCATCCTGTTTCCAACAGAGGCCAAACCAGGCCACAAGAATCTGGCAAGTACCAAAACACTAAGAAGAACCCATGCTACTAATAACAGTAATAGCAGAGGCCATTCCCTAAGTCAACTTGATTAATAACAGTTAATGGACTTCTCCTCCAAGAACTTATCCAAACTTTTTTTAAACCCAGTTTACTAACTGCACTAACCACATCCCCTGGCAACATATTCCAGAGCGTAATTGTGCATTGAGTGAAAAATAATTTTCTCTGATTAGTCTTAAATCTGCTGCTTGCTAACTTCATGGAGTGCCCCCTAGTCCTTCTATTATCCGAACGTGTAAATTACCAATTCACATCTACTCGTTGAAGACCTCTCATTATTTTAAAGACCTCTATCATATCCCCTCTCAGCCGTCTCTTCTCCAAGCTGAACAGCCCTAACCTCTTCAGTCTTTCCTAATAGGGGAGCTGTTCTATCCCCTTTAACATTTTGGTCGCCCTTCTCTGTATCTTCTTCATTGCAACTATATCTTTTTTGAGATGCGGCGACCAGAATTGTACACAGTATTCAAGGTGTGGTCTCACCATGGAACGATGCAGAGGCATTATGGCAATTTCCATTTTGTTAACCATTCCATTCTTAATAATTCCTAACATTCTGTTTGCTTTTTTGACTGCTGCACCACAATGAGCCAATGATTTCAAAGTATTATCCACTATGATGCCTAGATCTTTTCCCTGAGTGGTAGTTCCTAATATGGAACCTAACATCGTGTAACTACAGCAAGGGTTATTTTTCCCTATATGCAACACCTTGCACTTGTCCACATTAAATTTCATCTGCCATTTGGATGCCCAATCTTCCAGTCTCACAAGGTCCTCCTGCAATGTATTACAATCCACGTGTGATTTAACTACTCTGAATAATTTTGTATCATCAGCAAATCTGATAACCTCAATAGTCATATTCCTTTCCAGATCATTTATAAATATATTGAAAAGCACAGTCCAAGTACTGAACCCTAAGGCATTCCACTATTTACCCTTTTCCACTGAGAAAATTGACCATTTAATCCTACTGTTTCCTGTCTTTTAACCAGTTTGTAATCCATGAAAGGACATCGTCTTGTCCCATGACTTTTTATTTTTCTTAGAAGCCTCTCATGAGGGACTTTGTCAAATGCCTTCTGAAAATCTAAATACACTATATCTACCGGTTCACCTTTATCCACATGTTTATTAACCTCTTCAAAAAAATGAAGCAGGTTTGTGAGGCAAGACTTCCCTTGGCTAAATCTATGATGACTGTGTTCCATTAAACCAGTGGTCCCCAAACCTGTCCTGGAGGGCCACCAGCCAGTCGGGTTTTTGGGATATCCACAATGAATATGCATGAGAGAAAATTTGCATGTTGTGGAGGCAGTGCATGCAAATTTTCTCTCATGCATATTCATTGAGGATATCCCAAAAACCTGACTGGCTGGTGGCCCTCCAGGACAGGTTTGGGGACCACTGCATTAAACCATTTCTTTCTATATGCTCTGTGATTTTGATCTTTAGAATAGTTTCCACTTTTCTTTTCCAGCACTGAAGTCAGGGCTCACTGGTCTATAGTTTCCCGGATCACCCCTGGAGTCCTTTTTAAATATTGGGGTTACATTGGCCACCCTCCAGTCTTCAGGTACAATGGATGATTTTAATGATAGATTACAAATTTTAACTAATAGATCTGAAATTTCATTTTTTAGTTCCTTCACAACCCTAGGATGCATACCATCCAGTCCAGGTGATTTGCCACTCTTTAGTTTATCAATCTGGCCTACTACATCTTCCAGGTTCACAGTGATTTGGTTTCAGTTCACCTGAATCATCACCCTTGAAAACCATCTCCAGAACTGGATCTCTCCATCATCCTCATTAGTAAAAACACAGAAGCAAAGAATTCATTTAGTCTTTCTGCAATGGCCTTATCTTCCCTAAAAACCCCTTTAACCATTTGGTCATCTAATGGTCCAACCGACTCCCTCACAGGTTTCTTGCTTCGGATATATTTAAAAACATTTTTATTATGAGTTTTTGCCTCTACGGCCAACTTCATTTCAAATTCTCTCTTCGCCTGTCTTATCAATGCTTTATACTTAACTTGACAATGCTTATGCTTTTTCTTAATTTCTTCAGATGGATCCTTCTTCCAATTTTTGAAAGATGTTTTTTGGCTAAAATAGCCTTTTTCACCTCACCTTTTAACCATGCCGGTAATCGTTTTGACTTCCTTCTACCTTTCTTAATGCATAGAATACATCTGGACTGTGCATCTAGAATTGTATTTTTAAACAATATCTATGCCTGTTGAACACTTTTAACCTTTGCAGCTGCACCTTTCTTTTTTTTTTCCTATTTTCCTCATTTTATCAAAGTTTCCCTTTTGAAAATTTAGTGTTAGAACTGTAGATTTAATTATTGACCCCCTTCCAGTTATTAGTTTAAATTTGATCATGTTATAATCACTATTGCCAAGTGGACCCACCACCATTACCTCTCTCTCCAAATCCAGCGTTCCACTAAGAATTAAATCTAAAATAGCTTCCTCTCTTGTTGGTTCCTGAACCAATTGCTCCATAAAGCAGTTGTTTATTACATCCATAAAAACATAGAAATGACGGCAGAAGAAGACCAAACGGCCCATCCAGTCTGCCCAGCAAGCTTTCACATTATTTTTCTCATACGTATCTGTTACTCTGACCGCTGAGGTCAGGACCCTTATTGGTAACTTTTTGGTTCTAATTTCCTTCCACCCCCGCCATTGTTGTAGAGAGCAGTGCTGGAGCTACATCAAAGTGAAGTATCAAGCCTAATTGGTTAGGGGTAGTAACCGCCACAATAAGCAAGCTACTCCCACGCTTATTTGTTTACCTAGCCTGTGCAATTTAGTCCTTGTTGGTTGTTGAATATAAATCCTCTTTTCTTCATTCCCCCTGCTGTTAAAGCAGTGAGCTGCGCTGTATATGTATTCAAAGTGAAGTATCAGGCTTAATTTGTTCGGGGTAGTAGCCACCTCAACAAGCAAGCTACTCCCATATTTATTTATAAATACAAATCCTTTTTCCCACATTTCCTCTTGTCGTTGAAGCATTGAGCAGTGTTGGAGTCACATTAACCGTGTGTATGTTTATTGAATAAGGGTATTAATCACCAGGTAGTAGCCGTCATTCCTGCAAGCCACCCCCATGCTTCTTCTCTTCATTCACATCCTCAAGATTTTATGGATCCACAGTGTTTATCCCACGCCCTTTTGAAATCCTTCACAGTTTTGGTCTTCACCACTTCCTCTGGAAGGGCATTCCAGGCATCCACTACCCTCTCTGTGAAGAAATACTTCTGGACATTGGTTCTGAATCTTCCTCCCTGGAGTTTTAAATCGTGACCCCTGATTCTGCTGATTTTTTTTCCAATGGAAAAGGTTTGTCGTTGACTTTGGATCATTAAAACCTTTCAAATATCTGAAAGTCTGCATCATATCACCCCTGCTCCTCCTTTCCTCCAGGGTATACATATTTAGGTTCTTCAATCTCTCCTCATCAGTCATTCGATGAAGACCCTCCACCTTTTTGGTCGCCCTTCTCTGGATCGCCTCCATCCTGTCTCTGTCCCTTTGGAGATACGGTCTCCAGAACTGAGCACAGTACTCCAGGTGAGGCCTCACCAAGGACATGTACAAGGGGATAATCACTTCCCTTTTCTTACTCGATATTCCTCTCTCTATACAGCCCAGCATTCTTCTGGCTTTAGCTATCGCCTTGTCATATTGTTTTGCCGACTTCAGATCATTAGACACTATCAAACCAAGGTCTCTCTCCTGCTCCGTGCACATCAGCCCTTCACCCCTCATCGAATACATTTTTTTGGATTTCCACACCCCATATGCATGAATCTGCACTTCTTGGCATTGAATCTCAGCTGCCATATCTTTGACCAGTCTTCCAGCTTCCTTAAATCCTGTCTCATTCTCTCCACTCCTTCCGGTGTGTCCACTCTGTTGCAGATCTTAGTATCAACCGCAAATTAGCAAACCTTACCTTCTATCCTGTTTGCGATGTCGCTAACGAAGATATTGAACAGGACTGGTCCCAACACCGACCCTTGCAGCACTCCGCTCATCACCGTTCTCTCTTCCGAGTAAGTTCCATTTACCATCACACATTGTCTTCTGTCCTTCAACCAGTTTGCTATCCAGGCACTCATTTCCAAGCTCTCATTTTATTCACAAGCCTCCTGTGCTTTGCTAAAATCCAAGTAGATGACATCAAGTGCTCTTCCTCGATCCAATTCCTTAGTCACCAATCAAAAAAGTCTATCAGATTCGTCTGACAGGACCTTCCCTTGGTGAAACCATGCTGCTCTGGTCCAGCAATTTTGCTGCTTGTAGATAGTTCACTATTCTTTCCTTCAGCAGCAACTCCAATACTTTTCCCGCCACCGAGGTGAGGCTAACCGGCTGGTAGTTACCAGCCTCCTCTCTGCTCCCACTCTTGTGAAGAGGGACCACTGCCGTTCTTCTCCAATCACTCGGCACCACTCCTGTTTCCAGGCATCTATTAAACAGGTCATGCAGCGGAGCCACCAGAACATCTCTGAGCTCCCTCCGTATCCTGGGATGAACCTCATCAGGCCCCATGGCTTGTCCACTTTCAGTTTTCCTAGCTCTTCCCATACATTCTCTTCCATAAATGGAGTTTCATCCATTCCAGTCCCCTCCAGTTTCTTGTTAACTAGCGACAGTCCTTCCTGGGGTCTTCTTTAGTGAACTTTATGTCTCTAGCATGTCTTGATGGTACATTTACCCAGTTAATATTGGGGTAATTGAAATCTCCCATTATTACTGCACTGCCAAATTGGTTGGCTTCCCTGATTTCTCTTAGCATTATCATCATCTGTCAGACCATTTTTTCCAGGTGGACGGTAGTATACTCCTATTAGGGGTGTGCATTCGTTTTGAACTTAAATGTAAAACGCTACTTTTTTTTTTTTTTTAACTTAAAAAAGTGATAACACGTAAACGATCGGATTTCCAACTTATTCAACATAGCTATGTTGAATACATTGGAAATCGCGATTGTTGATCCAAAATAAAAATTTAAACCCCTCACCGTCCTTAATCCCCCCCCCCCCAAAGACTTACCACAACTCCCTGGTGGTCCAGCGAGGAGTCAGGACGCCATTTCTGCCATTTCTGAACTCCTTTGCGAGGAGCACGTGACGTCGGCGCCACGTTGGAGTGACGCGGCGTCACGTGATTCCCCGTGCGATCGCTCCGGGACCCTCCGTTCGACCCAAAAGGAACTTTTGGCCAGCTTGGGGGTGTCAGGAGGCCCCCCCAAGCTGGCCAAAAGTTCCTTTTGGGTCGAACGAGGGTCCCCCGGAGCGATCGCGCGGGGAATCACGTGACGTCGGCGCCAAGTCGGAGTGACGCGGCGTCACGTGATTTCCCGCGCGATCGCTCCGGGACCCTCCGTTCGACCCAAAAGGAACTTTTGGCCAGCTTGGGGGTGTCAGGAGGCCCCCCCAAGCTGGCCAAAAGTTCCTTTTGGGTCGAACGAGGGTCCCCCGGAGCGATCGCACGGGGAATCACGTGACGTCGGCGCCACGTCGGAGTGACGTGGCGTCACGTGATTCCCTGCGCGATCGCTCCGGGACCCTCCGTTTGACCCAAAAGGAACTTTTGGCCAGCTTGGGGGTGTCAGGAGGCCCCCCCAAGCTGGCCAAAAGTTCCTTTTGGGTCGAACAGAGGGTCCCGCGGGGAATCACGTGACGCCACGTCACTCCGACGTGGCGCCGACGTCACGTGATTCCCCGCGCGATCGCTTCGGGGGACCCTCGTTCGACCCAAAAGGAACTTTTGGCCAGCTTGGGGGGGCCTCCTGACACCCCCAAGCTGGCCAAAAGTTCCTTTTGGGTCGAACGGAGGGTCCCGGAGCGATCGCGCGGGGAATCACGTGACGCCGCGTCACTCCGACGCGGCGTCACGTGATTCTTTTCTCTAGGCTGAATATGGAACACAATACTATTTAAATTGCTGCAAGTGGGAAAGTGTATCAAACCATCAACAAAACTACCTGTAGCCTTTAGATATACTGAAGGAAAAGAAAAAGCGAGGCACAAAAACCTTTATAAAAAAAAATCGCCAAAGACAAAATGTGGAAATGATGCAATGTTTGGAGTGCTGATCATATGACCAAACTTGACATTTTCTGCGCGATCGCTCCGGGGGGCGTTCTGACCCCGCTGGACCACCAGGGAGTTTTGGTAAGTCTTGGGGGAGGGGGGGGATTAAGGAGGGTGAGGGGTTTAAATTTTTATTTGCACATATGGACATAGACTCAACTTATGGAATTCTCCATATGTCCATATTGACCGCAAATGGGACCCCCTTTCGACTTATGGACATATGAACTTAAACTTTTGCTCTGCACATCCCTAACTCCTATCACTATACTCTTACCCAACGCACATGGGATTTCTACCCATATAGGAGCATTTAGTCTCTTGTATTATCCTTATTCTGCTGGACTCTATACCCTCCTGGACATAAAGTGTGTTTTTTGTTTGCTTTTCAGTTGATAGGGATAATTTGGAAATCTTTAACTCAGGTGATTTTTTACATATAGGCACATGGACCATGTTTGCTTTTATTGGAACCTCTCTGTTGGAATGCCTTAACTCTCCTGTTTCATTAGCATCCTTCAAGGATACATTCCTCAGAACCATGCACTGCTGAGTGACTGTCGGCTTTCCCCCTTGTTCTAGTTTAAAAGTTGCTCTATCTCCTTTTAAAAGTTGGTGCCAGCAGCTTGGTTCCACTCTGGTTAAGGTGGAGCCCATTCTTTTGGAAAAGTCTCCCCCTTTCCCCAAACGTTTCCCCAGTTTCTTACAAAACTGAATCCCTCTTCCCTGCACCATCGTCTCATCCATGCATTGAGACTCTGGAGCTCTGCCTGCCTCTGGGGACCTGCACGTGGAACAGGAAGCATTTCAGAGAATGCCACCCTAGAGGTTCTGGATTTCAGCTTTCTACCTAAAATCCTAAATTTGGCTTCCAGTATTTCTCTCCCACCTTTTCCTATGTCGTTGGTGCCCACATGTACCATGACAGCTGGCTCCTCCCCAGCACTGTCTATAATCCTATCTAAGTGATGCGTGAGGTCTGCCACCTTTGCACTAGGCAGGCAAGTTACCAGGCGGTCCTCACATCCACTAGCCACCCTATCTACATTTCCAATAATTGAATCACCAACTATGATGACCGGCCTAATCCTTCCCTCCTGGGCAGTAGCCCTGGGAGACTTGTCCTCAGCGCGAGAGAACAATACATCACCTAGAGAGTAGGTCCTTGCTACAGGATCACTTCCTGCTAAAACTGGTAATTTCATTGTCACATGAATGTTAGAAAATCCCCCGACGTATGCATGAAAAGCCGACATACAAGAAGTAAATGCGTCTAAATAACATGGGTAAAATCTACTTGCGTATCCTTTTAAAATTTGAAGTAAAAACACACAGGTATATCATTTGCGTACACTTATCTGGTTAAATTCTGATTTATCCGGCTAAGTAGCTCCTTTGTCACTACTTAGATGGACAAATTCGAACTTATCCAGCTAAATTCCAATTTATCCAGCTAAGTAACAGCAGGTGCTACTTAGCTGGATAAATCTTGAAAATGCCACTTATCCAACTAAGTCAGATAGCCGGATAACTCTAAAAGCACAACTTATCCAGCTATCTGATTTGGCCAGATATGTAGTGCTTTTTAGACTTATCTAGCTATCTTACATAACCAGATAATTGGCACTACTTATCTGGATAAGTGTGAACTTGTATGTCTCACAGTTTTTACATACTTATGTTTGCATGTATGTGTTCTTGTATTTTATAACCTGCACATATCATTTGTGCACAGGTTATAAAATACTATAGCAACTTTATGCATGCCCATATACATGAATACATGGTCACGCACGAGCAATTTTGAAAATTAACCTCTTTGCTTTTATCTCTTCTTCATAACACCCCTTTTCCACCCCCCCCCCCCCCAATAGACAGGTACTCACCAATTGCTCCTAAAGTGACAAAGGTATTCTCCCGGGGGTTAATATACTTGTCATATGGCCGATTGCCATACAGGTGAGCGACACTGTTGACCAGCCAGGAGACATTCAAGGAGATGGCATAACGAAGAATGGATGCTAGAAAATAGGAATTCCACAAGGACTCTCCCCAGAAGTACCAGGGCACAAGAGTAGGGATCATAAAGCACATGATCACTACTGACGTCTTATAGTACCTACAGGGAAACAAAACAATATATTAGTAGACAAATGAATGAGAAAAAATATACAACACTGACAACTCATAAATATTCTAGCATATTCAGTCTATTTCTATCACTCAGATGAGCATTTGCTTTAGGAAAAGCTCAGTCATGTCTAACATACACTTATTTGCCCACATGGTTTATTTTTCAATATTAGTTCTACTAAATGTTATTGGATATAAGAGTGTGACTCTATCAGTCTTCCCTAAAACAGAAGGCTGGTAGATTAATGCCATTTATAGGTTTAGACTTGCTGTTGCTGGCCAAAAGGCTGTGCTAAATCAGGCATATTAGGGAGAATTCATAGTATGAGCCATCTAGTCTTGGTGAGATCTGCTGGTCTTCCAACATGACCAGAAGAGAATCTTAGGGGAATTTGTAAAGATAACAGACAACTAATTCCCTTCTGAGGACTTCTCCCGACTTAGGAAAAAATCTTTCTTTTAGTTGTCAAATGAAGTGAAAGTGAAAATAAAAATGAAGCAGATTCCTTCTATTAAAAGAGGAAAATCCATTTCCAGGCTAGGGCAAGTAAATAGAAAGAGAGATATAATGGTTCTGACCTAGAACCAAAAAACAAATCTATTCTCATATAATGAAAGCACATCAAGATACAGAAAGTAATTTGTTTTGAGGTGGACCGACCACTTGAAAATATAGTAGTAAAGGTCACTGACTTCTGAACAATAAGAGATAGAGATTTTGAGATGGCGGTTTATGGAAAACATGCTGCTTTAGCAATTCAATGTTGATTCTGTTAGAAATTGCCAGGTGATTTCATTTGTTATGGACCATTTTCTGAACTGCATATACAAAGGTCCTTATTCAGTGCCATTTGTCCGGCTAAGTTCAGACTTAGCCGGACAAATGGTGGGATTTGAAAATCTCACTGAGTTTACAGGCTCCAAAATAGCCGGATAGCTGTTTATTTGGCTAAAAAGTTATCCGGATAGCTTGGGAAAGGTGAGAGTGTTCTGGGGCAGAGTAGGCTATGGATGTTAGCTGGATAAATGCTGATTTTCAGCGTTATGTGGCTAATATAGCTAGATAACTTTACAACCGCCAAAGAGCAGTCCTAAAGTTAGCCAGATAAACTTAGCCAGTAAACTTTAATATAACTGAGTACATATTCGGTGACATGGGTGTGTCACTGTATATCATAAGAACATAAGAACATGCCATATTGGGTCAGACCAAGGGTCCATCAAGCCCAGCATCCTGTTTCCAACAGTGGCCAATCCAGGTCATAAGAACCTGGCAAATTCCCAAAAACTGTCTCTCTCATGTTACTGTTGCTAGTAATAGTAGTGGCTATTTTCTAAGTCAACTTAATTAATAGCAGGTAATGGACTTCTTATCCCAGAAAAGTTAGCTAGATAAGTTTATTTAGCTAACTTTACTAACCGGATAGTGGCTGCAAATGGATCCCTCAGGAAAAAAAAGTTTACTTTGGTGTGATATCCCATTCATATGGGGTGCATTGTGGGGTAGATTTTAAAAGGGTTACGCGCATAAGTTATGCGAGTAACCCTTTTAAAACCCCCCTGTGCGCGCCGAGCCTATTTTGCATAGGCTCGGTGGCGCACACAAGTCCCGGGATGCGCGTAAGTCCCGGGGTTTCGCTAGGGGGTGTGTCGGGGGGGGGGGGGGGCGCGGTGCGACGTTCGGGGCGTACTGGGGGCGAGTCGGGGGGTGTGGTGCCGGCCCGGGGGCATTCCAGGGCATGGCCGAGGCCTCCGGAAAAGCCCACGGGTCGGGTGATGGCAGGCGTAATTTTGTCGACAAAGGTAGGGGGGTGTAGATAGGGCTGGGGGGGTGGGTTAGGTAGGGGAAGGTGGGAGGAGGCCGAAGGAAAGTTCCCTCTGAGGCCGCTTCAATTTCGGAGCGGCCTCGGAGGGAAAGGGCAGCGCGCGCAGGACTCGGCGCACGCAAGTTGCACAAATGTGCACCCCCTTGTACGCGCTGACCCCGGATTTTATAAGATACGCGCGTATCTTATAAAATCCAGCATACTTTTGTTTGCGTCTGGTGCCCCTGGTGAGCCCTGGTGCGCCTGGTGAGCCCTGCACACATGTCAAAATATAGTGCAAATAAGAAATCCTGATATTATTTGCATTAGACTGACTCATGGCGCACAAATTTGAATTCAGCTTATAAAAAGTTGCACAAAAGAAAATTTCTGCCCAAGTAGCCTTTCAAAAATTAGAAGGAACATTGATATGGATTCCAGTTAGATAGTAGTTTCTTTCTGGTCAGAGTCATTTTCCAGCTTGTTTCTAGCCCTATTAGAGTCTGCCCATAATGGCGTATACTGCAAAACTTGTGAGGAGGTCTGAGGTTGAAGAATCAAGGAACTTCAAATAATGGTTGGTGAAGAAAGAAGGAACCCTCTTGAGACTGTGCTTGTGCTTTTCTAGATCCATGCTACTCATGGAGCCAGTGAAGTGATTGGGGATTCAGCTCACAATCCTCAGCTTTTTCTGTGGGGAGAGGTAATCACTTACTGTTTTGTGCAGAGCCGAGCATCATGGTGAATGGAGCTCTAAAGACTGTTTACCATGACTTAACATAGTAACATAATAAATGATAGCAGATTGAGCAAGCGGTCCATTCATTATGCTCAGCAAGTTGCTTACCGTAGTAACTGCCACTCCGGGCAAATTACCCCCATGCAAAACGTTACACCTAATGTTAACATAGGTTGCTTTATTTTTTCATTTCCATCCTCTAGGGATCCGCAGTGTTTATCTGATGCCCTTTTGAATCCCTTTACTGTTTTCATCTTCACCACCTCTTCTGGGAGGGCAATCCAAGCATCCGTCACCCTCTCTGTGAAGAAACATTTCCTGTTGTTGGTTCTGAGTCAGCTCCGCTGAAGTTTCATATCGTGACTTCTAGTTTTACAGTTTCCTTTTCAACAGAAAAGGTCTCATGGATGATCATTAATACCTTTCAGATATCTGAAGATCTATATCAAATCCCCTACACTTCCTCTCATCTAAGCCAGCGATTCTCAACCAGTGTGTTGCAACATACCAGTGTGTCACCATGAACCAGCAGGTGTGTCGCGTGCTACCCGCAGCAGGCGGGGCCGAAGACCTGAAGACTGGTGCTGCTGGAAGGGGGACAATAAGTAAATCTGCAGCTCTAACACTAAACTTTCAAAAGGGAAACTTTGAAAAAATGAGGAAAATAGAAAAAAACTGAAAGGTGCAGCTGTTCAGGATAAAAGTGTTCAACAGGCATGGACATTGTTTAAAAATACAATCCTAGAGGCGCAGTCCATATGTATTCCACACATTAGGAAAGGTGGAAGGAAGGCAAAACGATTACCATCATGGTTAAAAGGTGAGGTGAAAGAGGCTATTTTAGCCAAAAAAACATCCGGGAAAAATTGGAAGAAGAATCCATCTGAAGAAAATAGAATAAAGCATAAGCATTGTCAAGTTAAGTGAAAACATTGATAAGACAGGCGAAGAAAGAATTTGAAATGAAGTTGGTCATAGAGGCAAAAACTCATAATAAAAACTTTTAAAAATATATCCGAAGCAAGAAACCTGTGAGGGAGTCGGTTGGACCATTAGATGACCGAGGAGTTAAAGGGGCTCTTAGGGAAGATAAGGCCATTGCATAAAGACTAAATGAATTCTTTGCTTCCGTGTTTACTAATGAGGATGTTGGGGAGATACCAGTTCCGGAGATGGTTTTCCGTGGTAATGAGTCAGACGAACTGAACGAAATCACTGTGAACCGGGAAGATGTAGTTAGCCAGATTGCAAACTAAAGAGTAGCAAATCACCTGGACTGAATGGTATGCATCTTAGGGTACTGAATGAACTCAAAAATGAAATTTCTGATCTATTAGTTTAAATTTGTAACCTATCATTAAAATCATCCATTGTACCTGAAGAGTGGAGGGTGGCCAATGTAACCCCAATATTTAAAAAAGGCTCCAGGGACGATCCGGGTATCTATAGACCAGTGAGCCTGACTTCAGTGCCAGGAAAAATAGTGGAAACTATTCTCAAGATCAAAATTGTAGAGCATATAGAAAGACATGGTTTAATGGAACACAATCAACATGGATTTACCCAAGGAAAGTCTTGCCTAACAAATCTGCTTCTTTTTTTTTTGAAGGGGTTAATAAACATGTGGATAAAGGTGAACTGGTAGATGTAGTGTATTTGGATTTTCAGAAGGCGTTTGACAAAGTCCCTCATGAGAGGCTTCTAAGAAAACTAAAAAGTCATGGCATAGGAGGCGATGTCCTTTCATGGATTACAAACTGGTTAAAAGACAGGAAACAGAGTAGGATTAAATGGTCAATTTTCTCAGTGGAAAAGGGTAAACAGTGGAGTGCCTTAGGGATCTGTACTTGGACCGGTGCTATTCAATATATATATATATATATATATATATATATATATATATATATATATAAATGATCTGGAAAGGAATACGATGAGTGAGGTTATCAAATTTGCAGATGATACAAAATTATTCAGAGTAGTTAAATCACAAGCGGATTGTGATACATTACAGGAGGACCGTGCAAGACTGGAAGATTGGGCATCCAAATGACAGATGAAATTTAATGTGGACAAGTGCAAGGTGTTGCATATAGGGAAAAATAACCCTTGCTGTAGTTACATGATGTTAGGTTCCATATTAGGAGCTACCACCCAGGAAAAAGATCTAGGCATCATAGTGGATAATACTTTAAAATTGTCGGCTCAGTGTGCTATAGCAGTCAAAAAAGCAAACAGAATGTTAGGAATTATTAGAAAGGGAATGGTTAATAAAACGGAAAATGTCATCATGCCTCTATATCACTCCATGGTGAGACCGCACCTTGAATACTGTGTATTATTCTGGTCGCCGCATCTCAAAAAAGATATAGTTGCGATGGAGAAGGTACAGAGAAGGGCAACCAAAATGGTAAACGGGATGGAACAGCTCCACTATGAGGAAAGGCTGAAGAGGTTAGGGCTGTTCAGCTTGGAGAAGAGACGGCTGAGGGGGGATATGATAGAGGTCTTTAAGATCATGAGAGGTCTTGAACGACTAGATGTGAATCGGTTATTTACACTTTCGAATAATAGAAGGACTAGGGGGCATTCCATGAAATTAGCAAGTAGCACATTTAAGACTAATCGGAGAAAATTCTTTTTCACTCAACGCACAATAAAGCTCTGGAATTTGTTGCCAGAGGATGTGGTTAGTGCATTTAGTGTAGCTGGGTTCAAAAAAGGTTTGGATAAGTTCTTGGAGGAGAAGTCCATTAATGGCTTTTAATCAAGTTTACTTAGGGAATATCCACTGCTATTAATTGCATCAGTAGCATGGGATCTTCTTAGTGTTTGGGTAATTGCCAGGTTCTTGTGGCTTGGTTTGGCCTCTGTTGGAAACAGGATGCTGGGCTTGATGGACCCTTGGTCTGACCCAGCATGGATTGGTGCTGGTGGCTGCTACCGGAGACCAGGCCTACAGGGCCGAAGACCAGAAGACAGGAAGTGCTGGCTGCAACCGGAAACCAGGCTGGCGGGGCTGAAGAAATGAAGACCAACACTGCTGACCGCTGCCAGAGACCAGGCCGGCGGGACCAAAGACCTGAGCCACTGGCTGCTGCTGCCCGAGACCAGGCTGGCGGGATTGAAGATGAGTTGTTCAGCTGGGGGCCGGTGTGGTGTGTATGTGAGACAGGGAGGGTGCTTGTGTGGGTGTGTGGTGTGTATGTGAGACAGGGAGGGTGCTTGTGTGGGTGTGAGGCGTGTATGTGAGACATGGAGGGTGCTTGTGTGGGTGTGAGGCGTGTATGTGAGACATGGAGGGTGCTTGTGTGGGTGTATGGTGTGTATGTGAGACAGGGAGGGTGCTTGTGTGGGTGTGTGGTGTATATGTGAGACAGAGAGAGTACTTGTGTGTATGTGTGGTGTGTATGTGAGACAGAGAGGGTGTGTGTGTGTGTGTGTGTGTGTGCAAGAGGGAGATGGAGCATGTTTCTGGCTGGCTATGGCTATGAGAGAGAGAGAAAGAGAAGAGGCATGTGTTTGAATGAACTTGTTTGTGAGATAGAGAGATCATGTGTTTGATTGAGAGCTTGTATATTAGTGAAATAGAGAGAGCATGTGTGTGACTGAAAGCCTGAGTGTAAGTGAAATAGAAAGAAAATGTGTGTAATTGAAAGCATGTTTGTGAGTGAGAGAGAGAGAGAGAGGGAGGGAGAGAAAAAGAGAGAAAGATAGAGAGAAGAAACTGGCTGAGGTCCCTCAGGAAGAGGACCATGAGGACAGCTTCAGCAACTACTGCTACTTCTGTGTGGCCTCCAAGGGAAAGGAGTAGGAGAATTGCTGGAGAGGGTAAGTAAAGGTGGCTTTTTACTACATTTTTCTTGACTGACTGCCATTTTAATTATTGGTTATTATGTGATGTGTCTGCTGTTTTGAAATATTTTATTGGTGTTTGGAGAATTTTTAATAACTTAAGAGTTTTTATTTGTTAGATGCTATTCTGTTCATCAGCTGTTTTGAAACATTTATTCATATAGTTTTACAATTATTTCTGTGTGGGAAGCTATAATAGCTTGGCTTTTTCTGTTTCCCTAATTGGAGGTGTATTGGTGTTTAGGGCCTGGTTTAATATTTGTAGTGTTACCTTTTTATAGGTAGGGTTGTTCCATTTGAGTGCATGCCATAATGCAGGTGTAACTTTGTGCGGATTAGTTAGTATGCATTATTGCAGATCCTGGTATTATGTTAGGTGCTATATTTCTGTTTCCATTTCTCCAGTTTTGTACTGCATGCAGAGTGGCTTTTTTGGGTTTCCATTCCAGTTTCTGTCTCCATATTTGTAATTTGTGGTCTTTCTGTACTTGGTGAAGGTCGATTTTGTGTGTATAACCAAGGTGAGGTATTTAAGTAGCATGTAGGCTAGTAAAATATCTCAACACCATAGATAAAAGATCAAATATTTCAAGCAAAATGAATCACTATATGTTTTAGAAAGTTAATTTTTTTTTTTAATAAATTTTTGTAGTACCGAATCGGAGTATAATCTATATTTTAAAAAAATGCCTCTTCTTTAAGGTCCAACTTTACTTTATTAACCATTTATTATTCATGCTATTTTTTTGTTATTTAGAAATTATAATAAAATGTATTCTGCTATGAAAGCGATATCTCCAAATGATTTGAAAAAATAACCATTTAGGAAGAAATTCATAATATGATAGTACATACTGTGAAGGCCCCCCCTCCCACCTACTCCATTCCACTGCTTCTCCCTCCCCCCAGCTCAGAAATGGCCAAAATGCTAAAAATGTACTGCAAATTGCTTACAGCCATTTCGGTAATATCGCACAATTTAACACCAGGAAAAAAGGTGTAGTTATTTCCAGCACTAGAACTGTGCGATAGCATGTGTTATGCTATCGCATGCTGCGATATTGCCCCTCATTTTCATAATTCCCACCCAAACTCCTCCCTTATCCTGCCCCTTCCCGAAATTTGCATTCGCGCCATATACCACCATTATTATTGCATGCATTGTGTTATCGTGTACATTAAAGCCATAATGCATTTTGATGAATGACCCTGCTTATTTGTTGTGTTTTCTCAATAGGACATGCATTGATGGTGAACTGCTGTCTTTTTATAAGTAGGGCTTTTGCATCTAGTAGTGGAGGGAGTTTATTTTGCTGTTATTGAGATAACACTGCACTAGGTCTCCCTGCGATAACTATCAAACCCTTACAGATGGTCCAGAATGCCGCTGCTAGGATACTTACCAACTCAAATAAAAGAGACCATATCACTCCCATCCTTCACTCCCTTCACTGGCTACCCGTCAAATTTAGGATCAAAGTTCTCATGATGATCCACAAGGATTTACATAACAGTAGTCCAATTTAGCGAGTTTAATAGACTGAAGTACCAAACAGAAGTCTCTAAAATGCAGAAGAGGTTTCAGTTTATTAAGTACTTGTAATTTAAAGAAACATTCTTTGGTAGTGTTGTTGACAAATGATTTTAAGTTGAATCTGTTGTCGAGCCGAACCCCTAAGTCTCTGATAGAAAGGGAATGGTTGATAACTGTTTTCGCGAATTGAGAAGCGCCAGGAGAGTTGAGGAGAATTTTATTTTCATCTGGTGAAATGATGAGGATCTCGGTCTTATCTGGATTGAGGATGAGGTTTAGGCTGGTGAGAAGACTATTGATCGATTACAGACAACTGTTCCAGTAGGCCCAGGTTTTTTTAAGTGAATCTGTGATTGGGAGAAGAATCTGGACATCATCGGCGTATAGGTAAAATGTTAATTTTAGGTTGGATAGTAATTGGCAAAGTGGAAGCAGATAAATGTTAAAGAGTGTGGGAGAGAGGGATGATCCTTGTGGGACTCCCAGGTTGGATCTGATGGCGATCCTGACTTTGTACGATCTATTCTCAAGGAACGATTTGAACCAGCTGTGTGCCACTCCTTGGATACCAATGTTTGATAGACGATCCAGAAGGATAGAGTGATTCACGGTGTTGAATGCCGCCAATAAGTCGAGTAATGCAAGGAGGTATGGTTGTTTTCTATCCAGATTAAGAAGGATGGTGTCCAACAGCGAGGTTAAAAAGGCTTCGGTGTTATGAGATTTTCGGAATCCAAACTGATAAGGGGAGAGAATGTTTTTCTCCTCCAGGTATTCTGACAATTGTTTGTTTACAATTCTTTCCATGATTTTGGATATCAGAGGAAGATTTGCTATAGAACAGAAATTTGCAGGGTCAGAAGTTAGAAGGTTGGGTTTTTTTTAGTAGGGGTTTGAGGATGGCTAGTTTTAGTTGGTCAGGTATCCTTCCTTGTGTCAAGGAGCAGTTAATGATATCTGCTAAAAATTTTGAAATAACGTTTGGGATGGAGAGAAGAAGATTGGAGGGTATTGCGTCCAGCGAGTGTGATGAAGGTTTAAGCTTCTTGAGGATATTTTTGATTTCCAACGAAGATGGGGTCTCAAAGGAATTTAGACTGACGCTACGATTGAGTGTTGAAATGCTGGTGGGGAGGGTGGGAGGTGGGGAGGTGGAGATGGGTTTAATGAGGTTAGTTATCTTGTTCTCAAAGAAGATAGCCAGCTCTGTAGCTTTATTGAGTGCTTGCTCATCCGGTATGGTAGGGGGAGAAGGTTTTGTGAGAGATGAGACATAGAAGAATAAGGCTTTAGAGTCAAAAATGAAGTGGTGGATTTTTTTGGAGAAGAAGTCTTTCTTGGCTTTGAGTGTGGCATTCCTATAGGCATTAAGGTGGGCTTTATTTTAATAGATTTGAGGTGGATGGGGTCTTGCGCCATCTATGCTCCTTACTACGTAGCTCTTGCTTGAGGGCTTTTAGATTCGGGGTGAACCAAGGTTTCCTATTGTCATGGGGTGGGTGAAGAGATTTTGTGACAATTGGGCAAGATTGTTCTGCTACCTTGTTTGTGATCCTGAACCAAGAGCAGATGGCTGAGTGAGTGTCCGTGAGATCGAGTTGATCTAGACCTTTTGAAAGCAGTTTACTAAGTTGGCCCATAGGGCAAGGTTTCCTGAACTGAATTGTTGTTTTAGGGAAGACAGGCAAGGGGTGATCTTTGATTTGTAGCTCTGAAGAGATGATCTGATGGTCTGACCACGGAACTGAGACGCCTGTAGGGCAGGTGTCAATAGTAATGCCTTCATTAATGAAAATAAGGTCCAACGTGTGGCCCGCTTTGTGGGTAGGACAGTTGACGATTTGTCTTAGGCCCAAGTGGCTGAGTGCATTTAGAAGGATTTCGCAATTGGGGGATAGCGGTGATGCGTCCACGTGTAGATTAAAATCTCCCAATAGTATAGCTGGTTTCTCCATGTTAAGATGTTTGGCCGTAAATTCAATCAATGGGGAGGGGTCTGAGTCCAGATTTCCTGGGGGTGCGTAGACAAGTACGAGTTGGAGATGGTCCGAATTGAAAAAGGCTAATTCGAGGTTGTTTAATCTGGTGGATAGTTGCAAAGTGAGGCCTAGCCCCTTTTTTGCAGCTAGCAGTAGGCCTCCTCCTCTTTTTCTTAGTCTGGGGATTGAGTGGATATCATATAGATGGTTGGGGAGCTGATTTAATAGAACAGTGTCCGTTGGTTTCAACCACGTTTCTTTGATTGCGCAGAGGTCTGGGTTAGCGTCTGTCAGATGGTCATTGAATAGGTGAGATTTTTTGGAGATGGACTGAGCATTGAACAAGGTTAGTGTGAAGAGAGTGAAACCGAGCATTTGAGAGACTGGGGAGATCAAGATTGGTATTAATCTTTGTTGTCTAAGGCCTAGCTTTCGAGGTCTATTGATTCTGTGATTGAAGGTAGTGTGTATGGTGGGTATAAAGAAGGAGCGCATTTTGAAGGTGGGTTGAAGCTATGCTAGAAGTGATAAGTCCAAATGCTTGAAGGATAGATATGTGTTCTGAGATTGCTTGAGAAGGAGAACGGCTGATTGTGGGGCTGAAGGTGGGGTGGTGTGGTGTGGAACTCGTTGGTCCTCCTCTGATTTGTTGCCCTGCTGTCGTTGGGTAAGACTGGGTGCTGTTATGGGTGTGGGCCGTAGCTGCGTGAGTGGGAAACTGGGCCGAAGCAGAGGCTAGCTTTGCCAAGTACAGAGTAGCGTTGGGCCGTGGACAGAACCCAAGAAGTTGGTGATAACGATTTGTTGAGAGTCTATTAGATGCCTATAGGGATATGTGCTGCCCTAAGGGGCGAGCGACGCCCGGCGCGCAACGCCGGGAGGAGCAGCCAGGATTTAAATCCCCCGCCTGCCGAAGCTGATGATGTCCTAGGAGCGCCCCGGATTGGTAGGCTGGGAGCTTGTGGGGGCAGAGAGAGAGGAGCGGCCTCGTGGCTGACGCTGGAGCCCCGAGTGGTGAGAGCGGCGCGAGATTCAAGGCCTTACCCCGACGGGCTTCAGCGCCGGATGCGCAGGCCTGCCATCTCCATCCGCATCTGGGGGTCGACTCTGCAGTCGCGTGAAGAAGAAAGAATGGATTATGCAAGCCTTTAGAACTGCAGCAGCATGTTTTTATGCCACTACATTATCAGTGAAAGAAACAAATATTTTTGGTGAATGAATTGATGCTCTATTAGACTCAAGTATCAGAGTGAAGATAGAAGTCAAAGCACCTCAAAAGATGAATCAAGATGAACAAAATTGAGAAAATTCAAGTGATGAAAACATGCTGGCAGTGGTTCGAAGGTAAATGATATATGGAACAAAAACTGAAGTGGGTGGTAGGCTAAACTTTTCTGGAATCAAAGATCATCAAAAATGTTGAAAAGTCACTGACTTTCTACCCGGTGCAATAATGTACATGGATTGTGCAAGCCTTTAAAATCTTCACCGGCACAAAAACGTGATTGTGGCGGTCCTAAAAGTAAGTGGCAGATATTGCTGGAGCTAGTTCTCATCCCCTAGGCTACAAAGCTCAACAAACTGCCCATGTGGAAGAAGAATGGTGTTCCCAAGACTTGTCATAACAGAGGAAAGAAAAACGGAGTTTGTGAAAGCCCAGACACACAATGTCATAGAAAGACAGATATCAAAATATCCTCTCATGGATTAGGTGACTAGAATGTTCTGTTGCCTTTTGATCCTAGGTTGTGAGATCTTTTTATTGGACCAACAAAATCCATTTCTTTTTATGCATGAATTCTATTGTACATGAGCTTTCTGGGCCTAGTGATTTCCATCTTCTGATACTGCTAAAACAATGCACAAATGTTTTAAATGTGCTACCTAATATCTTCAAAGAGTGTCCCGTAGTCTATGTTCATTTTGAAAGAGTGAATAACAGATTTACATTTATCAGTTCTATTCCACTCATAATTTTATAGACCTCTATTATAGGGATGTGCAGAGCAAAATTTTATGTTCATATTTTTTATGTCCGAAAGGGGGTCCCACTTGCGGCCAATATGGACATAAAAAAAATCCAATGAGTTGGGTATATGTACATATGTGCAAAAAAAAAATTAAACCCCCTCACCCTCCTTAATCCCCCCCCCAGACTTACCACAACTCCCTGGTGATCGAGCGAGGAGTGAGGACGTCATTTCTGCAATCCTTGGCGAGAAGCATGTGACGTCGGTGGCACGTCGAGTGACGCGGCGTCACGTGATTCCCGGCTCGTTCGCGCCGGACGGCTCGTTCGGCCCAAAAAGAACTTTTGGCCAGCTTGAGGGGGTCAGGAGGCCCCCCCAAGCTGGCCAAAAGTTCTTTTTGGGCCGAACGAGCCGTCCGGCGCGAACGAGCCGGGAATCACGTGGCGCCGCGTCACTCAGACGCGACGTCACGTGATTCCCGGCAAGTTCGCGCCGGACGGCTCGTTCGGCCCAAAAAGAACTTTTGGCCAGCTTGGGGGGGCCTCCTGACCCCCTCAAGCTGGCCAAAAGTTCTTTTTGGGCCGAACGAGCCGTCCGGCGCGAACTTGCCGGGAATCACGTGACGTCGGCGTCACGTGATTCCCGGCTTGTTCGCGCCGAACGAGCCGTCCGGCGCGAACTTGCCGGGAATCACGTGACGTCGCGTCTGAGTGACGCGGCGCCACGTGATTCCCGGCTCGTTCGCGCCGGACGGCTCGTTCGGCCCAAAAAGAACTTTTGGCCAGCTTGGGGGGGTCAGGAGGCCCCCCCAAGCTGGCCAAAAGTTCTTTTTGGGCCGAACGAGCCGTCCGGCGCGAACGAGCCGGGAATCACGTGACGCCGGCGTCACTCGACGTGCCGCCGACGTCACATGCTTCTCGCCAAGGATTGCAGAAATGGCGTCCTCACTCCTCGCTCCATCACCAGGGAGTTGTGGTAAGTCGGGGGGGGGGATTAAGGAGGGTGAGGGGGTTTATATTTTTATTTTGGCTCAACAATCGCGATTTCCAACATATCGAACATATCTATGTTCGATATGTGGGAAATCCGATCGTTTATGTCGAATCAATTTTTTAAGTAAAAAAAAAATATGAGTTGCGTTTTACTAATGCGGTCAATCCGAATGCACACCCCTACTCTATTATAACCCTCCTCAGCTATCTCTTCTCCAAGCTGGATAGCCCTAACCTCTTTAGCCTTTCCTCATAAGGGAGCTGTTGCATCCACATTATTATTTTAGTTACCTTTCATTTGCAATATGATGATAGAAATAATATTCTGTGAATACATACAAACACCTTCTCTCCATGCAAAGCAAAAGAGGTCCTGTCATCAGCTGTGACCCGGTTGACAATGCTACTGCTTTACAATGCATGGGCCTGGCATCCACAGCTCCACCTCCTTCCGGCCCTGCAGCCCCAGTCGACACTTCCTTTGGATCACGCCAGCCTGCCTCTAATCCTTTCTTACAACCACGCAGGGCTGATGCCACTTAAAGCTGTTGGGAGCACTAGGCCACCACCCCCAAATATCTGGTGCTCTAGGCAGGTGCCTAGTCTACCTAGTGTTTCCACCAGGCCTGAGCTTCACAGTGATTTGCTTCAGATCTTCCGAATCATCACCATTGAATACCATTTCTGGTATGGGTATCTCCAATATTCTCTTCAGTAAACACTGAAGCAAATAATTAATTTAGTCTTTCAAAATGGCCTTACCTTCCCTAAGTGCCCCTTTAACTCCTCAATCATTTAACGGTCCAACAGACTCTCTTTCCAGGCTTCCTGCTTCAGATATATTTGAAAAAGGTTTTATTATGAGTTTTTGTCTCTATAGCCAAATTAATTTCAAATTCTCTTTTAGCCCACTTTATAAAAGTTTTATAAAATCTAACTTGCTTATGCTTTTTCCTATTTTCTTCAAATGGATCTTTTATCCAATTTTTGAAAGAAATTCTTTTGGCTAAAAAAAACCTCTTTCACCTTACCTTTTAACCATACTGGCAGTTGTTTGACCTTCCTTCCACCTTTTTTAATTGCATGGAATACATCTGGACTGGGCTTCCAAGATGGTATTTTTAAATAATGACCGCACCAAATGTAAATCTTTAATCTTTGTAGTTGCAAATTTTAGTTTTTTTCTCACTATGTTCCTCATTTTATCAAAGTCTCACTTTGAAAGTTTAAAGCTAGAGTTGTACATTTACTTAGTGCCCTCCTTCCAGTCATCAAGTTAAATTTGATTGCACTATGATTACTGTTGTTGAGCAGCTCCACCACTATTACCTCTTACATCAAATTCTGTGTTCCATTAAGAATTAGATCTAAAATGACTTCCTTTCTCATCAGTTCTGGTACTAGCTACTCCATGAAGCAGTCATTTATGTCATCTAGAAACTTTACTTCCTTAGCATGTCCTGATGTAACATTTAACCAGTCAATATTGGGGTGATTGAAATATCCTATTATTACTGTGCTACCAAATTTGTTAGCTTCCTTAATTTCTTTTAGCATTTCATCATTCATCTGATCATTTTGCCTAGATGAACGATAGAATATCTCCACCACTATACGTTTCTCCCAATCACACAAGGAATTTCCATCCATAAGGATTCTACTGTGCATTTAGTCTCTTGCAGGATATTTATACTATTGGACTCTATGCCATCCTTAACATAAAGTGCCATACCCCCACCAAGTTGATCAACCCTATCATTGTGACATAAGTTGTACTATGATATAACACTGAGCCATTGGTTATCCTCCTTCCACCAGGTTTCTGAGATGCCATAAGAACATGCCATACTGGGTCAGACCAAGGGTCCATCAAGCCCAGCATCCTGTTTCCAATAGTGGCCAATCCAGGTCATAAGAACCTGGCAAATTCCCAAAAACTAAGTCTATCTCATGTTACTGTTGCTAGTAATAGCAGTGGCTATTTTCTAAGTCAACTCAATTAATACCAGTAATGGACTTCTTCTCCAAGAACTTATCCAATTCTTTTTTAAACACAGCTACACTAACTGCACTAACCACATCCTCTGGCAACAAATTCCAGAGTTTAATTGTGCACTGAGTGAAAAAGAACTTTCTCTGATTAGTCTTAAATGTGCTACTTGCTAACTTCATGGAGTGCCCCCTAGTCTTTCTATTATCTGAAAGAGTAAATAACCGATTCATATCTACCCGTTCTAGACCTCTCATGATTTTAAACACCTTTATCATATCCCCCCTCAGCTGTCTCTTCTCCAAGCTGAACAGCCCTAACCTCTTTAGTCTTTCCTCAAAGGGGAGCTATTCCATTCTCATTATCATTTTGGTCACACTTCTCTGTACCTTCTCTATTGCAACTATATCTTTTTTGAGATGTGGTGACCAGAATTGTACACAGTATTCAAGTTGTGGTCTCACCTTGGAGCGATACAGAAGCATTATGACATTTTCCGTTTGGTTAACCATTCCCTTTCTAATAATTCCCAACATTCTGTTTGCTTTTTTGACTGCTGCAGCACAGTGAACCAACAATTTTAAAGTATTATCCACTATGATGCCTAGATCTTTTTCTTGGGTGGTAGTTCCTAATATGGAACCTAACATTGTGTAACTATAGCATGGGTTATTTTTCCTATATGCAAGCTGATGCATATAGGAAAAATAACCCATGCTATAGTTACACAATGTTAGGTTCCATATTAGGAACTACCACCCAAGAAAAAGATCTAGGCATCATAGTGGATAATACTTTAAAATTGTTGGTTCACTGTGCTGCAGATGAAATTTAAGCTTGCACTTATCCACATTAAATTTCATCTGCCATTTCGATGCCCAATTTAACAGTCTCACAAGGTCTTTCTGCAATTTATCACAATCCAATTATGTTTCTTTCTTCATTCAGTGTTATACATTATAATTCTTCCATCTTACCTTTTAGACTTCTGGCATTAGCAAACAGACAGGGAAATTGGTTAGTGCAGTTAGTGTAGCTGGGTTTAAAAAAGGATTGGATAAGTTCTTGGAAGAAGTCCATTACCTGCTATTAATCAAGTTGACTTAGAAAATAGCCACAGCTATTACTAGCATCAGTAACATGGGATAGACTTAGTTTTTGGGTACTTGTCAAGTACTTGTAACCTGGATTGGCCATTGTTGGAAACAGGATGCTGGGCTTGATGGACCCTTGGTCTGACCTAGTATGGCATGTTCTTATGTTTGTATTAACAATCTGCTTATCAGTTGACATAATTAATTTGGAATCTAACTTTTGTTTCTTCTTTACTTATAGGTATATTGGCAAATATTGCTTTTATTGGGACCTCTCTATTGGGGTGCTCAAACTCCTCTCTTTCTTTAGTATGCTTTGAATATACCTTCTTCTATTGGGAATGCTGAGCGACTGTCAGCATTCCCGTATGTTCTAGTTTAAAAGCTGCTCTATCTCCTTTTTAAAGGTTAGTGCCAGTAGCCTAGCTCCACCCTATTTAAAGTGGAGCCCATCCTTTTGTTACCCAGGTAGAGAGTCCATCAAGCCAGGTGGAGAGAACATTGTACAAATCTCATCGCTGTGTGAGTTTCCTCCTTCCGAAGGACATCAAATCTTCACAAGAGTGCACTGTTCTATTCGTACGTCGCACTCTGCATGTAAAAGTGGCTCCTAACCTCTACACTACTACCTAAACCTCACCTCAAGTTACTAGGTGGGCCTCCTATAGTAGCATAAGTAGCTAACTACAACATGGGCCTTATAGGTGGGTTCTCTCTCTCGTTCTCTCTCTCTCTTCCCCCCCCCAACTCCAGTCAGAAAGCCTCTTTCCTGCCTTGGAAGAGCAAAGTCACAGTAGACCTCAGTGAAAGTTTGACGTCATTTGGCTTTGAATAAATTTGACAAGTTTGGTAAAAATGCTGGCTGTACCTCAATTATTATATTTATTCCAGCATTTACCATGAAAGTGTTCAGTTTGCTACGTGGGGAAATATCCTCTTTTGTCTGGAGATGTAAGGCCCCCCCCGCCACCACCAAATTAAATATTCTCCTTTGACTATGCCCAAGGACTGTGGTGGATTCGATTTACCTAATCTATATACTAGGGAGGTATTTTAAAAGGCATTACGCATGTAAATGTAACATATTGTCATAGCAATTTTCAAAAGCCATTTATATGTGTAAAGTGCACTCTTATGTATATAAGATATGGACAATTCAATGGCATATATTACAGCATTTTGCAAAAGCCCACTTACATGGGTAAAGTGCATTTACACTTGTAAAACCCAATTTTAAGCATGCAAATGCTTTTAAAATCAGGCCCTTAATTTTCAGCAGCTAGAATGATGGGTATTTGAAGTTGGCTTAAGGGTGAGCAGCATTGTTCATTTATTTAATTTTTTTTAAACACTTAATATCTGCTTATAGCAGACCCATCATGCTAAGCAAAGTACATTAGGAATAAACTGTTTCAAATATATTAAAAAATATTAATATAAATCAAATAAATCATAAATCCTATATCTGAGGAGCAAAAGTAATTATTTCCTAGTAGGAGATGCGACTAAATGCTTCTTGAAAGAGAAACGTTTTAACTGTTCCTGGAATGTGTGCAAATCATCTAGGGATCACAATGACTCAGGCAATAAGTTCCACCCAGTAGGGCCTATTATCGAAAAAGCCCAATTCCTGGTATCTTTTAATCGAGCAATTTTAACTGAGGGAATAGATAATAGATATTATCCTTGGGATTGAAGTGTCCAAGTAGGAAAACAGAGACTCAACAATGCAGAAAGATAAAATGAACCATCTATTTTTATGGACTTAAATACAAAAGTCAAAATCTTAAATCTGACACACTGTTGTAAAGGAAGTGAATGTAATTGCTGTAAAAGAGGAGTAGCATGTTCCCATGGGGACCCTCTTACAACAAAGCGAGCCATAGAATTTTGTAAAACCTGTAATGCTAGGAAATGAGAAACAGGAAGGCCTACTTGCAAATCATTACAGTAATCTTTCATAGAGAACAAATAATTAACAATAGTCCTGAAGGCATAATGATCTAGAATATACACTATGGGCCGGATTTTCAAAACCAACGCACATAAAAGCCCAGGGTTTACGCGTGTGGCCGGGCCTTATGCGCGCCGGGCCAGTTTTCAAAGGGCCCGGCCATGGGTGTAAGTCTGGGGGCTAGCAACGGGGTGGACTGGGAGGGAACGGGGAGGCTAGAGGCACCCGGCACAGCGGCCATTTGCCGCTGTGCCGGGGGATCGCTCGCTGGCACCTGCTGGGAGGCAGGAGCAAAAGGTAAAATAATAAAATTGGAAGTATTTAGGATAGGGGGACGGCAGGATAGGGGGAAGAGGAAGGGAGGTTAGGAAGTTCCCTCCCAGTCCGCTCCTTAATTGGAGCAGACTGGGAGGGAACTGGGGAAGGCCCGATGCATCGCTGTGTGTACTTGCATATCTCTACTCCCTCTTGCCCTCGCCGACCAGAAATTTTATAACATGCACGCACCTCTTACTAGAGGCGAATTTCGACCTTACATGAGGAGGGTGATAGAAGAACTGAGGGCTATGCTTGCCTATCAGGGGAGGATGACAAAGACAACGGAAGCAATTCTCAGGGCCATACAGCTGCTGGGGGCAGAAGTAAGGGTCCTGGGAAACCACATGCCATGGTCCTCATCATCCTCCCTCATCCCTGCCTCCCTAACGCTCTCTGGAGTTTTTTGGGGGGTTTTTTTTTTATAAATAATGTTTGTCCCTATTGCACACTCAATGTTGTTTTTGTCTTATGTGTGTATTTTAACACATTAACCATAAGTAAAAGTTAATATTTTGTTAAAAAATGTGGGTCGGATTTTCAAAGGATTACATCCTCCGAGGTTAGTTTCAAAAGGACCGGCGACGCGCATAAAGCCCCGGGAAGCGTGTAAATCCCGGGGCTTGCACAAAGGGGCGGGGGGGGGGGACAGGGTGGTATGGGGGCATGGCCAGAGGAATGTGCTGAGGTTGCAGTGTATTCTCTAATACAGTCTTGGTTATCCTTAATGCTAAATTTTGTGAAATATTAGTGTAAAGGGGATTCCACATCTATAGTGACCAATATAATGTCTGAGGTGGTTCTCTGTGTCCGATTTAAAATCCTAAGCATGTGAGATATATCTTACACATACTACTGCCACTGTAAATATATATATGCACGAACACCAATAATGGCTCCAACATGATTCTTTTGCTGATACAATGGGTTGGCATGGAGATAAACTTAAAATATTATGGACCTCAGAAAACTATAAATAACTGGTATAATAGGATGCTGCACAATTAAAAATTGCTCTTATTTATAATGTCAAAAACCCCAAACCAGTCGCATCATCAATAATTGCCTGAATATCAGCCTGGATATCTAATGTTGGATCACTAGCAAGTGGGAATCCAAGAGATTTTGTTCTATCTCCACAATATTCTTCTCCTCCTGTAAAATCACTATACCTCCTCCTTTGCCCGCAGGTTTCACAACTATCCTAGAATCCCCTTGTAAATCCTGGAGGGCTTGCCTAGCCTGTAAATCCAAATTATGAAATATCTTACACTTTGATCATTCTATGGTTAGGAGATCTTGTAAATCAGATCATGGAAGGTTGTTATATATGGATCCAAATGGCCTGGTGGGAGCCATTTTGATCTTGTTTTAAGTAATGACATATATATATATATATATATATATACTAGACTGTGAAAGACTTGCAAAATTTAATCTGTAAAGTTCTAATAAACCTGAAAATGGACACTATGCATTGAAAGGAATCATGAATTGCCTTAGGTACATAAAACAAACCCCGATTTAAAACCTGTTCATGTGCAGTGGAAACTTCCATACCTGATAGATCAATTACTGCCGATTCTATTGGGTTTGAGAACTGCTCCAAAATGCATCCTCTTGGGCAAAACTGCTCCAATAATCTCTTGCAAATCCGTGAGGTCTGCAAACTCATTGATTGGTACTTAATAAAGGTTGTCTGTACCATCCACCTTCATGACTATTAACTTATCCACTAGATAATTCATCAGATAAAAAATAGAATGTCACATTTCGACTGGCTACTGTCTTTTCTCAGTTCTACCACATATACACTCCAATATGTTTATAATCCAATTTGTCTCTTCTGACTTTAGAGATCTTAACCTGCTTCATACTTACCCAAACTATTCTATCATACACTTGAAATCTTGCAGTGTTTCAAAACTTTCCATTGTAAAGCTTTATTGGATCTGTGCCTCTGCTTCAGAAATCAAAGTAACTGGATCCCTGAATGAAGGTCTCTTTATGCTTTAATTTCTTATTTACTCATAACGAGAGGTGCTACTAGGTAGCTTTTAAATATAAAACTATTTGTTTACATTGTTTGGATGTTGGTGATAGTACAGACATTTGTGATGGTAGAGAAAGCTGGACAAAGCTTTATACTGCAAAACAAACTGATTTATGTGTGACGTGATTCAAATAAAAAACGACAGAGCACAAGACGTTACTGTGTGGTACTGTAACCAAGCTTTGATTATAAATTCTGTACATTTGTGGTAAAACCTGGAACATCCCCTAATCCCATGATTATAACCTAAGCCAAATACTTTCTTAAAGAACTAAAATATGTTTTAAGGTAGGTACCCCTTTCCTACATACGTAGAATTCTAACACCCATACTGGTTCTAGAGAAAACTGAAGTCTTTGTAGATTGGGAGACCTTTTTAAAGGACCAAAAAAAAAAAAGGGGAGGAGATTATAGCACATGAGCTTTCAAGATTTTGCAGACTTCTTTTTCTTCATCTTTTTTGTTGGCTCTTTAAAAGGTGTCATCATCATCATCTATCACAGGTTAGGCAACAGTGCCTGTTCCAGCTTTATTATAGATCACTGTCCATCCATCGTTTCCTAGCTCTGCCTGTATCTCTTTTTCATGTAGACTGATATTGAAGAGTTTCTTCTGGGAATCTTTCACCTTCCATTCTTTCTAGACATTGTTTCCATCATTCTTTACAATATTTGAGTTTCTCATTCACAGAATAAGTATTTAGTTCTTTTCTTATATCTTCATTCCCAATGCTACCTTACCTATTTCATCCTTTAACTGATCTTATAAATGTCCCTTCTCCTGTCTAAATTCTGGTAACACCTTTGCTATGCATAGGTTTTGGATCTACAGATCTACAGTTGGTATTTCTCATCTAATTTCCCCCTTTAATGTGTTATGATGGACGGTACCACAAATTGATTGCAATCAATGAAACCTATTTGTTATATCATTGTCAGAACAAAATGGCATCGCAGCCTAGAAAGATTCCAGTTTTTACAAATAGGAACTATTATGACAAACTTTGACACGCAGAATGTAAATTTTGGAAAATTGCGAATTAGAAAAGAGAAAATCTAACAGCTTGCAGTACTAGAAATTCCATCCAGCCCAGGAGCAAAACGCAATAATTTGGTTTTAAATTCCTTTATCTTTTCAACAATCTTAATGCTACAATTAATAATTGCTTCTAGGCATTTGTACTTCATTTGCTAGCACAAATTGTTTATGCTAAGTGATTAACTGCAGTACAGTATGTCTAAAGTAAACACAATTTGTCATACGTATGAACATAAGCTGATACTATTTCTGCTTCATTAACATTCAGGCACTTACCAAACGCAGCATATTTCCACAAAATGCTTTTCTGAACTTAGGCATCGTGCCAAGAATACATATTCAGGAAAAAACAGATTTATTTTTTTTTAGCTGAAATAACTTATTTCATTCGTAGCTGAAATACTATGGAAGTATATTTCAGGCTATTTTTTTTCCAACAGACTCAACTCCTATATCCCAAAAAATTCAGGAATTAATTACTTTGAAGCAGAAAGTTCAGTCTAACACAATTTTAATGTGAAGAGTTTTTCCGCTTATCCTGCAGAAATATCTTTTTTACAGTTTTCTTCCTTGCTAAAGACAACAGTTGCTTGGCATTGCATTAATGAAACACATCAGTTTTAATAATATGCTGTAGGAGAACACTAGAAAGAAATATTTAAAACATTTCACCAACAAATGATCATGAAATAGCTGCTTTCCTGTTCCTGCCATAATGAAAATTCAATCGAAATCTACCTATGGGGAAATACCAGGTGATGCACATTAAGAAGCAAACACGTTATACAAACATTAAAAGCATCCACATTTAATATTTAATAGGAGAATGTGTGATTGTAAGACAAGCCATAGGATGCTGGCTCAGGCCTGGAAAATTAGGGCATTACATCTGAGTCTGCCTCAGAAGGAACAATATACCGAGCCAAATTTGTTGATTTCTTTCAGTTTATCATGCCTCTTTTTCTTAAAGGCACAAAGTGTGTCAAAACAGATTACAATTCCGGTTTGTCCACACTCTCAGCAGGTATGAAATGAGCTTAAATGTCCAAGCATACTCTATCAGTAGTCTGTGAGCTTTTGATATATGCCTCACCGTTCCTAGTATGTCTTCTTGCCTTTCCATTCCAAATACCAGCTCTACCAGCTACTATCCCTACCTGCACCACACACACACACACCCACACACACACACACACACAAATGAGCATTCACATAATCAGTAGGGATGTGAATCGGGCTTCGGACGATTGAAAATATCGTCGATATTTTCAAAATAGTCAGAAATTGGGGGCTCCCCCAAAATGATAGGAAAACCCCACGATATTGATCGTGGGGGTTCTCTTATCTTTTTGGGGGAGGGCAGGAAAAACGGCACACAAATATAACCCCTAAACCCACCCCGACCCTTTAAAACTAACCCCTTAGCTACCCCCACACTCCCGACCCACCCAAAAACATTTTACAGGTACCTGCTCCCGGGCCGTCGGCTGCCACTAATCAAAATGGCGCCAATGGCCCTTTGCCCTTACCATGTGACAGGGTATCCGTGCCATTGGCCGGTCCCTGTCACATGGTAGGAGCACTGGATGGACCACGTCATTTTTAAAGATGGCGCCGGCCGTAATGGATGGCCGGTGCCATCTTTAAAAATGGCGCGGTCCATCCAGTGCTCCTACCATGTGACAGGTGCCGGCCAATGGCACGGATACCCTGTCACATGGTAAGGGCAAAGGGCCATCGGTGCCATTTTGATTAGTGGCAGCCGACGGCCCAGGAGCAGGAGATTGCTCCCGGGACCCCCACTGGACCACCAGGTACCTGTAAAATGTTTTTGGGGGGGTCAGGAGGGTGGGGGAAGCTAAGGGGTTAGTTTTAAAGGGTCGGGGTGGGTTTTTTGTTTATCGGCTCAGGCACAGCCGATAAACAAAACTGCGATTAGGCCTGATGCAAAAAACCCACATGTGAATCGGAACCGGAATCCGAGCTGATTGCTATTTACTATTGCTAGTAAATTCAATGCTATTTACTAAAGCAGTTGGACCGTGAACAGAAATGGGCATGCTTTTATCTGAGTGGAGGCATTCCTGTGGGTGGGGATAGAAAGAGGGAAATGCAACAATGTGCATAGTATTTCATGTTCAAAAGTGTGCACCTTGTTTTGAAGGAGAAAAGTATCTGCAGAAAAAGCAGGTGTTTAGGCAATTTTCAAAGGTGGAAATACACACCTACGTTCCCTTTGAGAACTGATGCATAGTCCCCTGAGTCATCCATTGCCTCTCTCTCCTATCTCCCTGATTCCCTCCTCACATCTAGCAGCCTGATCCCCAGCCATTAGCAGAAGAATGGATTCTGTAGTGTGGCGGGCCCGGTGCTTCCTAACCTGCTCTTCCTGCCACTGGTGCCTGTCCCATCTGATTCACAGCTAGTTGAACACACAACGTGCTATAGAAACTTGTGTTGCACCAGGCTGTTCAAACAGTTGATCTGAGAGCTGCCAATAGCAGGAAAAATGGGTTGGAGAAGTACTGGGTCTTCTGTGCTACTGGCTATGCACTCTGGATGTCAGCTGTGATCAGGCTGCCGGGGGAGATGGCGGTGGCATAAAATGAGAATTTGCATCAGGGCCCAAGTGATCATTGCTCCGCCACTGTGCCAACCGGTACACAAAATTAACTGCAACAACAAATGTAAGGTGTGACCTGCACATGAGTGACTATTATTTGGGTCAACCTTAATGCATTCATAGCAAATAGAAATTAACAAACAGCACAGAGCAATCATTGACAGGGAGATTAAAATCCTCAAGCTGCAGACATTAATTTATAGAAAAGTAAATGTCTTTTACAAACAGCAAAGAATCAGTAGAAGATGGGCCAAAGGGACAGTAAACTAAACATTGAAACCATCCAGAGGCTTAATCCAAGAGGTCTTTAGAATCCTGGTCCATACATAATGGAACCCTTTAAGTGCCAAAGCAGATTTAAAAAGTATAAGGATCCTCCTCCACCTACCCCATCTCCCTATCTTCAGTTGGCTTTCATAGGAACAACCTGCATTCATAACTGATTTAAGAAGTACTAGATCAGTGTTTCCCAACCTTTTTAAGCCCATGGAACATCTAGATTAAGAAAAATGCTGTTTGGCACACCAACCTCTACAAGGTAGACAATGCAAAAATGGAGAGGCCTCACTCAAAATAGAGCTAAGAAAGCAGTGCCCTGAAAGCCCCACCAGTCTTTCTTCCAAATTTTATAATTAAGAAGAGGGGCAGAGATACACATGGCCTTGTCACAATGGACCAGAGAAGTCAATGTGATGTCTGCAGCCAGCTCAGTTACCTTGACTGTCACATGTGGCTAGTAAAAGTCCATTATTGATGCATTCCCAACATTCAGTCACATCCAGAGCTCAGTGCATGCTCTCCTTATCTCACTCACAGGGTCATTCATCAAAATGCGTTATAGCGTTATCGCCCACAATAACGTCATAACACACACAATAGTTATCGCAGCACATGGCGCCAATACAAATTTTATTCAAAGGGGCGGGATTGGGGAGGGGTTTGGGGCAGGATTGATGAAAATGAAGGGCATTATTGCTTGCTTTTAGTGCCACAAATAACTACACTTTTTTTTTCCTGGCATCTAGCTGTGCAAAATGCCCGTAACACAATTTGCGATTAATATTACAAATTTCGTTTCGGGCATTTTTGGAGGGGGGGGAAGAGAGAGCGAGCCTCTGGAGTGGCACACATAGAGTTAACTATTAATACTGCCAGCTAGTAACTCAAGGTGAAGTTTTGGTGGTGGCATAGGGTTTTGGGGCCAGTTTTACAAGCAGAGTGAGACGTTTGAACAGCACAGTAGACCTCAGTGAAGATTTGACATCATTTGGAGTGAGGAAAGTCACACAAAGATGAGATTTCTACAATGTTCTCTCACCCTAGCTTGATGGACTCTCTACCAAGGTACTATCAAGCTAAGGTGAGAGAATATTGAAGTAATCTCATCTTAGTCTGACTTTCCTCACGCCAAATGTTGTCAAATCTTCACCTCGAATTACTAGCTGGCCCTCCTATAGTAATATAAATAGTTGACTACTATGAAAGCCTTATAAACAGTCTCTCTCTCTCAGCAAGGAAATGCTTTCATGAGTAGCAAAGTACAGGGTGCATTGCAATAAACTACCTATACATAGCACACAGTGCAGTAATTCTAAAATTATCATAGACATGTCCCTTTTTCTTATCACAGGCATTATCCATGCATAGCATTTTGATGAATCTAGGGATCAGACAAAGGGTGGAAAAACTTAAAGGGGAAGCTCAGGAGGTAGAAGATGAGATGCTGCAGAACATAATCAAGTGGCTATCTATGTCCTGCTTACTACCACACTCCAGGGGTCATACTTTAGCTACGAAGAGGAAACATGCATGATTGCACTTGTTCTCAGAAAGGAGCTTCTACATGTTTAAGAGCCACCACTGTTGACTCTTGTTGCAGTGAGGTAATGAGAGCAGAGCTCAGGTGTTGGTCTGGATCTGAGCAGCAGGCCATGATTTTTCCATGGCATACCTGAGCAGGTCTGAAGGCACACTGGTTGGGAAGCCCTGCACTACATTAGCCTCCGAATGCCATGATTCCATGATAAAGAGAATAACCAAATTCTGGTCTGTAATCAAGCTGAGGACTAATGGTCCCTTATTTCTTATTCAATGGATATAAAGATAATCTATATTTACATTAAAATCTATAGAGAACTGCTTGAAGGCAACAATCTCAGGTAAATGGAAAAAACAGATTAAAAAGGGTACATAAGGAGCAGAGCTTCAAAGTGATTGCTTTAAGAGGTCATCACAATGGCTTTGACCTCGGATAACAGCAATACTGTCCTCCACAGTACTTGCTGATTTATTTTGGCAGATGAAGAGACCAAAATAAACACCCCCCCCCCCCCCCAGGATCATAAAATGCAGAAGAAAACATACTGAGGGAAAGGGATGGACCTGCTTTTAGCAAAGATCTCTTTTCTAAGGTTCTCTACCATGTCTGAAGAATCTGAAGGAACTTAGAGAAGTAGCCAGACTTGTTTTCAGTTTTACTAATCCGTAGAATCTGCAGCTGAGAAACTGAAGGAGATGAAAAGATCCAGTACAGGACCCTGTAACTATTTTAGCTGGATTCAGTATCAACTGAGATATCTGGTGGGCCCAGCTCTTGTCCTCCCTCTCAACCCAAAAGGAAGTACTTTAGCAACTGTAGGTCATGGTACTCTACCATAAGGAGAAGGACTGTCTGTAGCATTTAATTTACCTTTTGCAATGTATTTTTCCAATGAGACCATGACCTTCTTTATCAAGCTCAGATAAGAAAAAATATTTTTGGTTGGAAACTACCATCTTTGTTCTCTTGCGTGGTGATTTCAACAGAGGGAAAAGGTCTATAAATTCATTGGGATGGCCTAACAGAGAAGTCTATCCCCATAACAGAAGGACTCCAACGTGACTCTAGATTGCTTGTCTGACCGTGCTCACTGGGTGTTACAATATTAAAACCAGTCACTTACTTTCTTTGAAACCGAACAACGGGGTCTTCCATAAGATCATAGAAATCCAACTTGCTTCCTTTCTCAATGACATCTCGATGCTTTCGAACAAAGAGCCAGCCAATGTGGGAAAAGAAGAAACCACGGCGGGCATTATGAGGGTCCGCATCCGTCTCTGAATACTTGTGATGGACCCGATGGTCTCGGGCCCATTCAAAAATGTCATTCTGCACAGAACAGATAATGCGGATGAGACAGACAAGTATCACAGCACCCAAGACCAAGCACAGTCCATATGTAAAGTTCATAACTAATCAGCTTGTACATCAGTTATACATCAATATCAAAAGAGCAAATTACATCTCATACTTTTTAATATTTTATATTTAACATTTTAATATTTACTATTTTTACTTTAATTTTCAATTTTACTACTACTACTCTTAACAATTCTATAGTACTACTCAATGTACGCAGCACTGTATAAAAATCATATATAACATAGTGCGTAGAGCCCACATTCTAATCAAGACAAACATACAGAGCAAAAGAGAATTAGGAAATTTAATTTATTAAGAGAATGGTTAAAAATTAATGAGGCTGTAAGTTGGACAATCAGGGGTTAAAATTTAAAAGCAGCCTCAAAAATGTGGATTGTAGATGGGATTTAAATAAGGCAAGAAGTCTATTCCAAGCACAAGGCACAGCCAGGTTTAAAGCACGGAATCAGGAATTGACAATAGAGGAGAAAGGCAAAGATAGGAGTGACTTTCCTGATGAGCAGAGTGCATGGGGGGGTAGTGAGAGATAAGAGAGGAGAGATAGAATGTGAAGTAAGAGGAGCTTGAACTATATGTGGAAACATATTGGGAGCCTGTGTAATGACTTGAGAAGAAGGGTTATATGGATGTAGCAACATTGGGACTCATATTCAACCAGTAGGTAGCCAGATAAGCAGGACTTATCTGGCTATTTAGTAGCTGCTGAATATCCACTCAAGTTCAGCGGCCGCCAGATAGCCGGATAAGTCACTTATCCGGCTATCTGGTTAGCTGGATAAAATGTGGGTGGGCAGTGGGCAGATCAGGGTGGTGCTATTTAGCCAGATAACTTATCCACCTAAATAGCAATATTGGGACTTAGCCGCATAACTTATGTGCTAAGTCCCTTTTGTACATGGCTGGCTAGCCTCTCAATATCTATCCCATTGTTATTTATTTATTTATTTATTATTTATTTGATTTATATTCTGACTTTCAGGCATTTCAAATTGGATTACATTCAGGTACTGTAGGTATTTCCCTATCCCCAAAAAGCTTACAATTTAAGAAGGAGGAATTTCATGTGTACGCATGTACTTTTGACACATGTATGTGTACAAACAATTTTAAAGACAGGCTGGTTAAAGATAAGCCATGCAGCTGAATTTTGGACAGAATGTAATGGAGAGTGGAAACCTTCCCAGGAGAAGAATCGGGCATACCTGAGTGTGCCGAGCCAAAGGACTGAGTGGTGACAGCGCCGGGAACACCTGATCTTGCCGCCCCCTCTGACGTCATTTTTACCCACTTGCTGCACCTATTTAAATCTTGGAGCCGAAGCCACGTGCCAAAGGGGCACACCCTTGGGCGAGATTTTGGAAAGGATCTTCTCTTCTTCTTGATGGGATGGAAAAGGAAAGCTAGAGCAATTACATCTATGCCAGTAATGAGGGCAGTGAAGGGACCGATGGATACACTTCTTGCTCGAAGGGTGAGTCAAACAATGAGAGAATCTATCCCTGATATTTCTTTTTCATCGGGGGGTCTCTGCTAGTCCTGGCCATAACCAGTCCTCCCATTCTCCCTCTGGACTTATTGGTGCTAGTTCATCAGTTAATAATCTTGATTCAGTGGAGTCATCATCTTTATTACCAACTACTGATAGAGGAAGTATGCAACCCTTACAGGCTGAGGTTAATATTTCAGCTCTTAAGCGTGGCTCATCGCCATCTGCTACCTCTCAGCCATTGGAATTAGTCTCTGAAGTAGCTGAGCCTGAAAATGTTATCTTAGCTGATGTATGCAGAGCTGTTACTAAAATGGAAAAGTTGTTGTCTCAATCAATATCCCAATCTGCTAATTGTTCTACAAAGACTAGGAAAACACTTGAAGACTATGGCAACCGGCTTATACAGTTAGAGTGGTCCACTTCAACTCTAACTTCACAAATTACATCTGTTCAATCTGTTGGAACTTCCTTTATTAAGAATACCTTAATTATATATAAGCAACTTGAAGGACTAGAAAACGCTATGAGGTGTAACAATTTGCAATTTTTGAATTTTCCAATATCTAGATTGTTATCAGCTCAAGAGTTATTTAAAAAATATGTGAAGGGAATTTTGAGTATTCCTAGTGATAGAGAAATGCTAATTTAAAAAATGTTTTATGTTCTCAGGTTTAAGAAAGGTAATCAACGTTCAGAAGAGGATATGGATATTTTGCAGGCAGAAAGCCCTAATTTAACATCTTTTTTAGAGGTATCTGTTGATAATATACAAACTAGAGCTACTTTAATAGTTGCTTTTAGTTTAGAGCAAGATAAAAACTTAGGGCCTTATTTTCTAAGGCTATCGCAGGCTTAGTGCAAGCCTGCGATAGCTAGCAAAGGTAGCGCATGCCTGCGCTACTTACATCGGGGCTGAGTTGGCCCCGGAAGAGAAGGAGTCGGGGTGTCACTGGGGCCAACTCTGCGAGGACGGCGCGGACAGCAAAAAGCTAAGAAGCCTTTTCGCTGCCTATTTCGCGTCCAATAACTACACCTTTTATGGTGTAGTTATTCAGTGCGATCGCTGCCGGCTAGCGCAGGACTGCCCCCCCCCCACTCGTGACCACCAGATTTTCTAAGTTCTGCAAACTTAGAAAATCCAGCCCTTAGTGCTTCAAAAATATTTTAAAAATAAAGATCTTTGTTTCTGTGGCCAAAAAGTTCAAGTTTGTGTCTAGGAATACTCAACTCAGGAGGAAACACTTTCTATGTTTGAAACAGAGTTTTGGCCTTGGGGGCCACTTTCTTTCTCAAATTTCCTTGAAAATGTTTGATAACATTTCAGAAGAATACGTTTGTATTTCTAGATCCTGCTCACCTAGAAGTTTTTCTTTCTGATAAGGCTGGATGATTGGGAAATTTGTAATAGCTTGTTTAGGAGAGTTCTTACTGGTATAATTGTTTAAATTTCTCTCCCAATTAGTGCAATGATAAATTGCACTTTTTTCCCCTTTTGATTAGCTTCCCAGTTTTTAATGTGGACTGGAATTACTGGAAACATCTTGTAATGTGTGGCTTTTTTCATTGCTTGAAGGTCTGGATATTTTTCTATGTACTCTAATTTGTTTGCTTTTTCTTTTTCATTGTATAATGAGTGTTAAGAATTTGATAAACTGAGATGTCTTACTGTGAGGAGCAAGTTACAATAGTCTAAGCCAGTGGTGGGTAAACTAAGGCCCACGAGCCAAATCTTGTCCATTTCTTGCAGCCCTCCTGTCCATTGCAAATGCTGTATTATGTACAACCTGCCAAAGCTCTGTCCTGCCTGCCCAAGTGGCCAACATCATCATCAAAGGACAAGTTGTCACCCTTGATGATGCACGACATCAAGCACTTAAGCAAGCAGATCAGAGCATCAGTGCCATTTAATGATGCTCTGATCTGCACCCCCTGCAAGCAAGAAGAGACCCTGTGAGACGGCATGTTGTTGGGGTTTCCACCCCCTGCCAGTGAGGAGGAGGAGGGGGGAACCCAGTGCAACAGCACACTGTTGGTGTTCCCACTCCCCACCCGTGAGGAGAAACTCCATGCTGCTGTAAGTCCAATGGAAACCTGCCATCATACTGACGGCGACATCCTGGGAAGGAGGGGTGAGTAATATGAGTTCTACATAAAAAGGAAAGGGTATGAGTAAGGGAATGAAAGAGAGGGTAGAGTGAGGTGTGGAAAGGAACAGAAAGGGAAGGAAGGGAAAGGTGTGAGGGTGGTGAGTGACTGAAAAGGAAGGGACATAAATGAGTGGGAGGGAGAAGGTGAGTGACTGAGGGGTGAGGGAAGGGAATGGGGGCAGGCTGTGAGTGACGGGGGGAAGGGAATGAGTGGTAGGGAGAGTTGAGTGACTAAGTGAAAAGGGGTTTGAGTGGGAGGATGAGTGACAGAGGGGAGAGACGGGAATGAATGGGAGTAAGAGGTAAGGGAAGAGAGGGAATGGAAAGGGAGGGAAATGAAGGGAGTGAATGAGAGGGAGAGAGTGTCTGAGGGGTAGGAGGGGACGGGGTGACGCGCGAGTGACTGAGAAGAAAGGGGTGAGAATGAGGCAAGAGAAAAGGGCGAGTGGAAGTGAGGGGGTGAGTGACAGAGGGAAGGTAAGGGGATTGAGTGGGAGGGTGAGTGACAAAGTGGAGGGAAGGAGATGAGTGACAGAGGGAAAGGGATTGAATAATAGGGAGGGGTGAGTGAGAGGAGAGGGGGATGAATGACTGAAAGGTGAGTGCATGGTTCAGAATGATGTAGGTGTAAGGAACCTTTGGTAAAAGGAATGTACTAACTCTGAACTAGGGGAGGTTCAGAGAGATTTAGTGAAGAAAGGTTTAAGTCTGATTCCCCCAAGAAGGAGCTGCA